>NW_027532166.1:3415431-3444575 GCF_008692635.1 Crocuta crocuta
CATTATCCAACAAGGTAAAGCTATTTAAAGTGCATTTATGTTTCACAGTTGAAGGGCCATGGGGCTCTGAACTTCTGTTAGGCACACTGTTTCGTACAGTTTTGATCTCTCATGGGGCCTCACTGTCCTGAGGGCAAAGTGGGGTGGGTTGGATTGAGGTAGGAAGGAATCAGTTAATAGGTGCCATTAACTGATGGCCCATTAAAAAATAATAATTGCATTTTAATATGTTGGTATAAAGACAAATATATTAATATATATAATAACTTTTTTTTATTTTTTAAGTTTATTTCGAGAGAATGTGGAGGAGGAGGGAGAGAGAGAATGATAGAGAATCCCAGGCAGGCTCTGCACCATCAGTGCAGAGCCCAGCACAGGGCGAGCCAATACTAAGAGTTGGACGCTTAACCGACTAAGCCACCCAGGTGCCCCTATATATGATAACAAGTTAAGAAGCTTAGTCATCAAAATATACTAATGCAATTTTTTAAAGTGAAAATCAAGATTAATTCAAAACATCCATGATGAACAAAATATCAATAAAGACAGGATCAGGTGTATGTTGAAGCTTTCTGAAGCTCCCAGCTGTACCCTCGGGACTCTAGGGAGCACATGTGAGACACTGGAGAGTCACTGATGGCCCAGAGTGAGAAGTCTGCAGAGAGAGAGCACTGTTCTCTGTGTTCTAGTCTTGACTCTTTCCTCCCCACTAAGAAGTGTTGAGTATGATCCAATCTTTTTCTACTTCATTCACTGGATGTCTCTGAGCTGTGGTAGAGGACAATACTATCAGCGAAACATTTAAAGGTTTATTGTAGGTGGTCAACAAATGAATCCTTTTGTTTTATTTTACCATTCTGTACTTATTTTAACGTGTTTTGTTTCATGTATGTTAGAAAATCTGAAACTAGCACATTAAAACCATAGTTTCATAGATAGTATCATTGAGGACAAGAGCAAGTAAAAAGAGAAAACAAAGCATGGATGAAAATAATTAGCCAATCAGTATCTATTTACAAAAATAGCTGTCACAAACTCTCGAAGTTCTCCTAATGATGTCCAGGTAGGACTGCCTAGGCTGGGCAATGACTGATGACTAAGTCACTACCCTTTCTTTTTTTTATTTTAATGTTTCATTTATTTTTGAGAGAGAGACAGACAGACAGCATGAGCAGTGGAGGGTCAGAGAGGGTGGGAGACACAGAATCCAAAGACAGGCTCCAGGCTCTGAGCTAGCTGTCAGCACAGAGCTCGACGCGGGGCTCAAACCCACAAACCACGAGATCATGACCTGAGCCAAACGCTAAACCAACTGAGCCACCCAGGTGCTGCCCTCCCCAGCCCCTTTCTTTTTTTTCTTTTTTCTTTTTTTAATGTTTTCTTTTATTTTTTTTATTTCTAGGAGAGAGAGAGACAGACAGACAGACAGACAGACAGCATGAGCAGGGGAGGGTTAGAGAGAGAGGGAGACACAGAATTAGAAACAGGCTCCAGGCTCTGAACTGGCTGTCAGCACAGAGCCCGATGCGGGGCTCAAACCCACCAAAGGTGAGAGACACTTAACCGACTAAGCCACCCAGGCGCCCCACCCCCAGCGCCTTTCTTGAACGGAGCTGCCTCATGAATGTTACTTACCTTGGTAAGCCTCCATGTATGTCCTCATGTGTAAAAGGAGATCCCAAGTGATTGTATCTACTCCATGGAGCTGTAAAGAGGAAATGAGAGAACTCCTCCAAGACCTGTGGCCCAGACCTGGCACAATGTAAGAGCACAAGCCATGTGAGAGCTTGATTGTTATTGTCATGGCACCAATGTCTGTGTTATTTGGTTTCTCTACAGTGAACATACCTTGCTCTTCTAGGGAGAATTAGCAATAAGGTTATTTTTAAACTCTTTCCCCACCACTAAAAATTGAAATGCATAAATGGTAAGCCAAGGCAATGGGACAGATTAGAAAGACCATGGGCTTTGGAATCTGAAATGGTTTGGTCTTGGCTCTGCCATTTGCCAGGGCATGTCTGTAGGGGAGACATGTAACATCCAGCTCTGGGACCCATCTGGAAACTGAGGAGAGTCCCGGTGCCTAAAGGACAGCTGTGAATATTGCTGATAGAAAATGAGTTCATGTCATCTGACTGGGTTTGGCAAATCCAGATTTCCCTTTCTTCTCTGTCCTTCCCTCCCCTCCTCCACACCTTCCCTCCCCAACTCCTTCCCTCTCACACTCCTCCCCTCCCCCTGCCCTTCCTGCCCTCCTCCTCTCCCCTTCCATCTTCTTTCCTTTCCTTTTCTTGCTTTTAGTTTCTTTTCTTTCTGTAACATTCTACACAGTTTCTTATCCCAGTCACCTCAATGTCTTGCCTGCTCTGTTTTTTTCACTTGTCTTTGAGATGTTCCTTTGACTTTAATTAAACTCAAGAGCCTGGAAAATGTATTCAATCCTGTCTTAAAAAAATAGGGAAGTATAATTTCCAGGTCATTTTTTTTCCTTTTTTAGTTTCTACACTCTTTTAAAGCTCTCAGTGTCTGTAGCCTCTTATTTCATATACTTCCCCCCTGCCCACCCCGTAGTCAACCAACTTGGCCTCAAGTCAATTAAACATTGATTTTTTAATTTATTTTTTTAATGCTAAGGATAAAGAGGCTGAGCAGAATGAAAAGGAACCAGTGGCAATCAAAATGAATGGCCCCACATTTTTAGCCCTTCTGAAAATGATTTTTCATTTAAGAGATGCTTTTGACTCTAGTCCAGACTAAAACAAAGCAAGGTCAAAATTTCCTGAGAATCACAATGTGGCGAAGCCTGGGATTTATCAGAAAAATCTTTCATGATGAGATTTCCAGTTCATATTTCCAGGTGTGCAAATTGTTTCCCCAGAAGTTTAATGACAGAGCCAACAGGGTAGGTGCTTGCCTGTTTCAAACAGGTAAATAGATTTGTGGTTTCCCATCACACGTGGGTTTTATTGATTCTACTGTTGTTAGTGACATGGGATTAAAAAGATGTTGAAATGAACTCACCATGCATGAGTCCTAGAGAGAAAATCCATGACTCACATGGACGAGTCTTAGTGAGTATGCCTAGCTACAGGATTGTGTATCTCCCGGGAACTTCAGTGCTTGGGAAAGAAGCAGTTCCTAAAGTATGGGGGCAAAGCCATTTATGAGAACTCCAGCCATGATTTAGGAGCGTACAAGGAGATGGTGAGGAAAGAATGAGAAACCAAGTAGAAAATGCAAGGAGAAGCAATTCACATTTCTCTGAGCGTCACTGTGTGCTGGGCACAGCATCTCATTTCATGGTCTCTAGAGGTCCGCTAGGAACGTATTGGCCCTGAGCACCCCCTACCACAACCACCACTCACTTCCTAGAGGAAACTAAGCTGGAGACCCCAAACAGCTTGCCCAGGTTTTTATGTTCGGTTAGTAGGTGGTGATGGCAGGTTTCGCGATCAGGCTCTGAAGGGTGATATACATACCTTTCCACCTCGTGTCCCATCCATATTGAAGAAAAATACTTTTTTAAATTATTGGAGATTTTATTAAGGTGACGCTAAAGGAAAACAAGAAAAATAGAAACTTATAATTCTACAAAATATATGTTTGACTGTAACTGGGGTGGAAATATATCCTAATGGTCAAAAGAAGATGCAGTAGATTAATGCAGACCTTGGTTTGATTCCTCATTGTGCTGCTTAGGAGCTCTATGACTTTGGGTAAGACAGGTAACCCTCACGAAGCTAGTTTCCTCATACGTGGAAAGAGGTGCTAATGATACCAACCTCACAGGCATGTGGCAATACTCCTGATGGTCAAGAAGGCAGGAGGGACACCTAGGTGGCTCAGGTGGTTAAGTGTCCGACTTTGGCTCAGGTAACGATCTCGTGGTTTGTGAGTACAAGCCCTGCGTCGGGCTCTGTGCTTACAGCTCAGATCTTGGAGTCTGCTTCAGATTCTGTGTCTCCCCCTTTCTCTGTACCTCCCCTGCTCACACTCTGTCTCTCTCAAAAATAAATAAACATTAAAAAAAATTTTTTTAAAGAATGCAGGATTTGGATGAGGTCTAGATTTCCCACTTATTCTTTACATTGTGTGTATTCCTGGGCATATCACTTAACTTCTCTGGTCTTAAATTTTCCTGATAAGTAAAATGCAGATAATAACACAATGCTTTTATGGCTGATGTAAAGACTAAATAAAATATGTTAAGTGATGAGCTCAGTTCCTGGCACATAATAAGTGCTCGGTAAGTGGGCACGAATATTCTGATTTTAAATAAAGGTGGTTTATGTAGTAGAAGAAACCAGAGTCCTTTGACACAGCTTTCATATACTGGTGTTTTCCTGAATTTTCCATGATTCTGGGGAGTGAGGAGACATCTTTGCCTGTAACAGTAGATGATCACATTTTCTGAAAGTGATTTTCTTTGGTGATCTTTTTGACCTCAAACAAGATAGTCTTCCACCTCCTCTACTCAACAGACTTAGGAGTAGAAGCTATTTTACATAAGGCCTCCCAGAAAACCAGAATTAGTATTTGAAAGGAAACTGCTAGCATTTTGTTGGAAGCTCCAAGGCTCCTGTGGGGGGTGAGGGTGCACTGGGGGTTAGGAAAGGGCATGCCAGGGCCAGGAGTCAGCTTATAGCAGTCTGCACCTCACTTGACCTTAACCGTTTTTGGCTCAACATTACAACTGTCACAGGAAAGTCCTTCAAGGTGACGTAACATCATGAAGTTGAAATCCTTCCTATTGCTCCTTAAATGAAAATAACCTGGGGGGGGGGAATTATTAAATATTGCAATAGCACATATGTGGTGTCTGATTTAGAATTCACCATAGACTAAAATCACTGTTTACAAAAATAATGTCTAGGTGCCAGGTACTTTCAACAAGATTCTTTACATGCAGGAAGAACACAATAAGCACGTTTTCTATTTGAATGCCAAACTTGGAGAGGTTACCTTATTAAAAATCCCAGTTCCCATGTTTATATAAATGCCAGGTGTTAATAAAATATCATAGTTCATAAATATTGTTCCTCCTCAGATCATCTCCTGCTTGGCCTATGTCTTCAACATGGTACTAGGAAAAGTGTCAGAACTTGCAAAAGTACTTTGAATATGAGAATAGCGTGTGTTTTGGTTTTTAATCCATGTATAAACTCCCAAGAACAATGGAGACAAGCCAAAAAAATGGACTTGTCTTTTTAGGAGCTTCCAGTGAGGAGAAAATTCCTCCAGAGAGGCTACCAACTGGGTGAAAAATGGTTGAAAATGAAACCAAAGTTTAATTGCTTCTCCAGGAGCCAAACCAGGCCTAGAGGATAAATAGGAAATGGTCTTTGAGTCAGAGCGTCTATACCAGAAGATCCTTAAGAAGTGTGGATTAGTAGGATCTGTTCCCCTCCTGGAATGTATTTAATGTATTTCTACTTCCTGTGTCTCTTGTCTCCCTAAACCCTACTCTAATGCATCTGCAGGGTAGGGAACGGGGCTTCCTTTCAAAGCCAAGTTTTGGCCCCAAGAAGGGATTTACTTAAGAATATGGTAATTTTGGGATTGTCTCATTAGCAACCAAATTAAGCCTCATCCTGTGTGCCATGTGGAGAAAAACTGGGGGATACTTTGAACACCAACTTAGTTGACTCGTTTCTTAAACGTGTTTCATGGACCAGTGGTATTGACATCATCTGAGAGTTTGTTAGAAATACAAATTCTCAGACCTCCCCGTCAGACTTACTGAATCAGATACTCTTGGGAAAGACTCCATGACAATCTGTGTTGCAAGCAAGAAGGCTTCCTGGTGATGCTGATGTACCTAGAACTTTGTGAACCACTAGCCCAGTTTGTTGGGTGATTGCAAGACCCAGGGCCATTCCTGCTGAAGATCCTATGGTTCCATTTATCAACTTCTTACTACCCTTCACATGTGGGGTTTTGCTTAATCCTTCCTGCGGCTTTTGTGGTTGGTACTAATGTTTTGTCATTTGACGAATGAGGAAAATGACATTCACAGGATTCAAAGAGATGACTCAGGATCCATCAGGTAGTAAGCGGGACAGTCAAGACGCAAATCCACATCTATCTCCTAACACTCTTTACATGCAAGATGATCCTCTACGCAAGCAATCCTGTCCCATCAGAAATATCAGCTTTATGGAAGGGAACTGCACAAATGATGTCAGGTCTATGACAGAATGTCAGTTTATAGGCTTAGAAAAAAATTGGGAATTCACTCTCAAAGTTATGTGTGAATTCTCTATAGCAGTGCTCCCCAAAGTGTGCTCCATGGGCCACTGGTTCAAAATAAAGTTTCAGGGCTAGATAGATACGTTTGGGAAGTGGTAGTTTAAATTTTGCTAATTCAGTTTCTTAACAGCAGCACTTCTCAGTGCCATCAATGAATGTGATCAGGTACAAGGTGAATCTCTGAGGGTACCGTGTATATGGCATGTCTCCTCTCACTAACTACAGAACTAATTTCTCACAGACTATTTCTTGGATCTAAAGACCACAGAGCAAGATTTTAGAAGCCCTGCTCTATACCATGTTTTGGAAAGCAGCATCCAGGCTAAGGCCTGCCTGGAAGTTCTTTATGTTGAGTGGAAACCTCTTTCTCAATGAGCTCCTAGCCATTGCTATTTATTCCTTCTTTGTCAAGATTGAGAGCCTTATTCTTTCTTTGGCAGGACTCTTTCTCATGTGAGCTAGTTGGATATATAAGCACAAGTACTGTATCCTCTACTTAGCCTCATTTCTCCAGGATTCAATTCCCCAGTCTTCCTGCCATCCTTCAATGGCTCCATCCATCCATCCCCTTTTGGGTGGACTATTGCAGTAGCCTCATAATCAGCCTCTCCTCTTCTGATCATGGGGCTGCTGCTCATCTGCAGAGCAGCCAAAACAGAAAATATAAAAGTATCCTATCCCATCACTGCTGAAAACCCTTTTATGGTTCTTTACTGACTTGGATTGAAATACAACTCTCCAAAATGACCTAAATGCCCTCCCTTCCTGAAAATTGAACAATCCCTTTTATTTAGGAAGCTCCAATTACGCTTGCCTCTCAGTTCCTTAAATGGCTCTTTCCCATCTCCAGACCTTTCCCTTTGCTGTTCCCTCATCCTGGAATGATCTTCCATTACATGTTGACAAACTGTCTCCCACTAACCTCTTGGGTCTCAGTTTAAATGTCACCTTCTCAGAGGCTTTTCTGAGAGAATGGATCTCACTTAAGAGTCCTGTTATTATACCTTGACTCAGCACTTCATCCTTCCCCCTCATGGCACAGCCCATACTTCCTAATTCTGTGCTTGTGTGATCATTGATTTAATGTCTGTAGATTTAATGTTCAAGAGGCAAATCATCTGCATATCCAATAAAGACCCCTGTGCCTTGCATATGGTAGGCTCTCCAAATTTTGGAGTGGATGTATAGTTGTTGGTCTCTAGAGCCCCACACCGCCCCCCCCCCCCCCCCCCCCCCCATTCTCTATCTCTGTCTTCTCAGACCTGATGCACTCTGCCTGAGTCAGGTTAAGTGGAACTATCACCTCTCATATCCTGGATATCATGCTTCAGTTAATGTAACCAAAGGCCAAAGTAGCCTTTCCAGTGGCTGCCTCCAACCTTGGGCTCACATTAGACTCTCATTAAGTCCTCAAACACACCCAGCGCTTTCTGTATGTGTTCTCCTACAGCATAACTCGCCAGGCTAAACATAGGCTGTGAACCCATAGAACTCAGCACAGATCCTGTCTCAACATCTGTCATCTACTTCTCTTTGTTTGTGAGGGAAGTCCTGCCTCACACCTATCAGAGTCACTGATCACTTGCACAGAGCTAGGGGGAGGAATGGAGACCAGGGCCTGTGACTTAGAGCCTGACAGGCCTCCCACTAGGTCAGCACCACCCTTCACTGGCAGTTTCTGTTTCAGTTGCTGGTTCCTGGTGTTGTACCCCCTGCTGAAAGGAGAGCTATTTGGGCAGACCACCCACATGGGCTGACATGAATGGGAGCCCAGTTTGACTAGAGAATGTGGTTCCATCCTCATCTGAGCTTGATTCTGCCCAATTTAGGGTCCCCTGCCTGCTTTTGGAGGACATATATCCTCATCTCCATATTCTGGACCTTTCTGAGTTCAGTGGATTTTCTTCTTCCCATAGCCGTTTTTTTTTTTTTAAATTTTTAAATTTTTATTTATTTCTAGGAGAGAGAGAGACAGCGTGAGCAGGGGAGGGTCAGAGAGAGAGGGAGACACAGACTGAAACAGGCTCCAGGCTCCGAGCTGGCAGTCAGCACAGAGCCCGACGCGGGGCTCGAACCCACGAACCGCGAGATCATGACCTAAGCGAAAGTCGGACGCTCAGCCGACTAAGCCGCTCAGCCGACTAAGCCACCCAGGCGCCCCTTCATAGCCGTTTTTTAAATTTAAATGCCTCTGCATTAATTTCAGTATTTAGGGATTGAATTAAACAGGAGAAATATGATGTTATGCTTATGAAATATGAAATGCATGTGATGACTAACGATTAAAATTGTAGTCCTTAGATCCAGACAGAATCAGGTTGGAATTCTTCATCAATTGGGTGGTGTAAGCTCAGGGAAGTTATTGAACCTCCTGTGAGGTTCAGGATCCTCACACACAGAATAGTTCAAACGGACCGTTCAGAACTGGGGTGTGGTTCTAATTGGAGCTGTGCTTGGCAGGATAAAGGGGGGCTAGAATTCTTGTTGCTTCTTCTTATTACTACCAGTCGGTCTCTGTTAATGTCCTTCTTCCAAGAGAGGTCAGCAAACTTCCTGTGGAGGCCTAGATACTAAATGTTTTAGAGTTTACAAGCCATACAGTCTCTGTTGAAACTACTCAGTTCTGCCATTGTAACACAGAGACATGTAAAGACAACATAGAAACAACTGGGCATGTCTGTGTTTCAATAAAACTTTATTTGAAAAAGCAGGTTGCGGTCCAGAATTGGCCTGCAGGTTGCAGTTTACCAACCCTTGTCCTAGAACTTCACTTTTAGTGGCCTATTTGATTACTTTGAAAACTTCACTCTTGGTTTCCATGCTTTTTGACTTTTGGCCTGAAGAAAAGGCAGAAATCCTTGTCACCGTGACCATGTAATTTTTACTTTTGCCAGATGAATCTCTGTGCTATTTATGGGAAAACCTGGAGACAGTCCAGGAGGAATGATCCCAGTCAACCAAGAAAACATCCCTTCTTGGGAAATATCATGGGGACAACACAGACAGTTTGTGGAAAGAGGACAGGACACTTGTCTAGTCAGTTGAAATGATAAAGATAAGGTTCTGCAGCAAATGCCAAATTAGAAGAGGTTCAAGTAGCCGTTGAAAGATCAAATGTAGGAAAGAATGTAGGAAAAATCAAATGTAAGAAAGAATCAAATGTAGTTTGCTAAGGGGTGGCTGGCTGGCTCCGTCAGTAGAGTGTGTGACTCTTGACCTTGGGGTTGTGAGTTCAAACCCCACATTGGGGGTAGAGTTTACTTAAAGTTTTTTGAAAAAAAATCAAACAAATGTAGCTTGTTGACTTTCACAGCTGGCTATAAATTTCTCCATTAACTAGGACTGCATTTGGCTGCTTGTAGCTAAAATCTGACTACAGTGGCTGAATCAAATAACCTAATGGGAAATCTGGACACACAGCAAGCCTGCCAGGGAGGTGTGTGTGTGTGTGTGTGTGTGTGTGTGTGTGTGTGCACGCGCATGTGTGTTGGGGGGGAGGGGTTGTAGCTAGTCAGGGTTTCAAAGACCTTGGCTCCTTCTAGCTTCCTGTCCTGTGATCCTTAGAGTGTGGTTCTTGACTTCATGGTCACAAGACGGCTGCTGTGCCTCTATGCAACAAATACAGATTTCAGGCCAGAAAAAGGTTTCTGTCTTAGGAACCATATGCACCTGTCTACCTTTAGCTGCAAGGGAATCTGAAGAAATTACTTTTTAATTGGGCACACGGACACTTCAGACAAATCTGGGGTTCTCTTTTGGTGGGAAAAGAAGAGTGGATTTAGGGGAGGCAGTAGGAACATCTGCCACAATGGTAAGACCATGCTGCACTGTGGTTAAGAGCAGGCTCTAAAACCAGCTAGACTCAGCCAGGTCCTCATTTCTGAAGGGGAACCATAGTATTTCTCGCATAGAGTTGCTCTTATGAGCAGACAAAATAATCCATGTCAAGTGTCAATTATTATTATTATTATTATTATTATTATTATTATTATTATTATTATTTTAAAGCTACTCTCCCCCTTCCCTCAGAAATTGCATTTTTCTTTTAAGTAAATGATTCCGTAGCAGCCCACCTATGACCTTCCCTGAGAAGGAGCCAGTGCTGACACCATCCAACTCTTAGCTGTCGTCGCTTTCAACATAGAACGATGGAGAATGATTGAAAGCATTGAATAATTCTGTTTGCAAGAGTCCCTCGGAGACACTTGAATCAGGTTCTGAAAATGAGTAAGAATTTGCCAGGCAGAATAGAGAAAACTAGAAAGGGTGTTCCAGGAAAAGGGAACAGAACAGCATGTGCAAAAGGATGACATCAAAAAAGAGCGTATTGCCTCATTGTATCACCTGGCAGCAACCATTTCTAACGCAGGATGTCAGTGGCATCTTTCCAAGGATCCCAAAGACATGAGGAGAGGGTTATTAGGCAATTACAGCACAGCCACTAACAAAGATGAGCTTTTCCTGAAAGGTGTATAGTAGAATTCACTTGAATTCAAGTAGAATTAACTTGAAATTTGGGGCTACTTTCAGAAGCATTTAGACTACATTTTACTTTGCACTTGCTATTGCTGTCCTGGAGTCAGTGAGTTACACTCACCATCATGTTGTACCATCTGATAACTTTATGAAGGGAAGTGTTATAATCCCTGTTTCGTGTGTGAGCAAACTGGAGGTCAGGTTAGGTGAAGCTGTTGCCCAAGTTCACCCGAGCAAGTGCGTTAGAATCTCTGGGTGTTCCCTCAAGTGCATACCTGTTATCTTTCCAAGCAAGCCAGCCACCTACCCACTCTGTTATCATTTTTATATCATCTTTATGTGGGAGATGGCAACAAAGTTTCTCAAGACTTAGAATTTTAGGGCTAGAAGAGCCTAGATCTGCACCATCTAACAGATTAGGGGCAAGCGTCTATGAACATTTGAAATGGCTATGTAGCTAGTGCTACTGATGAACTGTGAATGTGTTTAATTTTAGAAAATTTTAGTTTAAAAATGGATGTTTAACTCGGGTAATAGAAAACTTTAAAAAATGTTTGTTTATTTTTGAGAGAGAGAGAGAGAGAGAGAGATACAGAGCATGAGCGGGGGAGGGATAGAGAGGGAGACACAGAATCCTAAGCAGGCTCCAGGCTCTAAGCTGTCAGCGCAGAGCCCGATGCAGGGCTCAAACCCATGAGCAGGGAGATCATGACCTGCGCTGAAGTCTGATGCTTAACCAACTGAACCACCCAGGAGCCCCTGGAAAACTTTTAAATATGTTTGAAATAACTTGGGTATGGGAATCTATTTTTTTCACCCATAAATATCATGAAATCTAAATGTTGATCAAATATGATTAATGAAAATTTAGCATCTGAATCGATAAGAATAAGACACACCCTGGATTTTGAAGACGTAGTACAGAAGAAATAATGTATAATATGTTATTAATAAATTTGTATGTTGATTCCATGTTGAGATGATAATATTTTGGATATATTAGATTAAACGGAGTATACTATTGAAATTAATTTTATCTGTTTCTTCTTTTTCAAATGTGATGACTAGAAAATTTAAAATTATTTACATGACTCACATTCTTTTACTATTGAGCAGTGTTGTTAATGAGAACACATCTCCAGGGCACCTGGGTGGCTCTGTGGGTTAAGTGTACAACTCTCGATTTCAGCTCAGGCCATGATCTCATGGTTTGTGGGAGCACTGGGCTCTGTGCTGACAGTGCAGGGCTTGCTTTGGGACCCTTTCTCACCCTTTCTCTCTGCCCCTCCCCTGCTTGCGCACTCTGTCTCTCTCAAAATAAATAAATAAACAACAACAACAAAAGAACACATCTCACTTTTTAGGCAAGGAAAACTGGCTTCACTCTGTCTTGAAGAGAAATTGAACACTGGTAAGCGACAGGCCCTATCCACACCTTTGTCTCAAGTAGTGCAACCTTGGATAGGCTGCCACCCTTCCATGGACCAATTTCTCAAACAGTAGGATTCTCTCATCCACCAAGTGTGCATGATCCCATTAAAATCATCAGAATTTCAAAGATATTAATCACTATAGGTCTATATAAAGAGGAAAATTGGAGTTTAAGATCTAATATAGTTTAAGATCTAATTCCAGTATAGACTGTTTCAAAAGCTAAATAAATTAGTAATTATTTGTATTGGATACGGTAAAGTATATGTGTGTGTGTTTGTGTGTGTGTATATATATGTGTATGTGTGTGTATTTGTGTATATATGTATATATATATGTATATATACAAATACACACACATACACTCATCAAATGCACATATATATGTCACTATTCTTATTTCCATATATGAGATAGGAAAACTGATTAAGTAACTCACCCATAGTCACTCAGCTTTAAAATGTAGAGCTGAGACTCAGTGTAGCGTGTTTGATCCTGAAGCCTGTGCTCATACTGACTTCCTGTGATGTCAGTGCCCAGAGATCCTATGTAACAAGCCCCTTCAAAATGCTCTTTCCTTTTATTAGTCAGCTGTACACACATGGACAACAATGAGGTCTGTCCTAAAATGAGAAGGAATTCAAAGTCTGGATGCTCAGAAATCCACACAAAGAGATTCAGGGAACTTTGAGGTGGGAGGCTATGAATTAGCCTCCCAGACCAAAAGGAGTGCCGCCCATTTGTTAATTTGATTTTGTTTAGGTTACTGAGCCATGATTCATCCTTAATTGCATTGTTTCAAATGACTAAATAGTCTAAGTATTAACCAACTGCTAAGTGGTTGCCCAGCCTCAGTTTAACTAGGACATCTTCAGCTTAGGAGTCATTAAAATCAAAAGACTGTCGGCACTCCATTGGGTATTGGGTGATCTGCCAACTGAATGATGGTTCTGGTGCCCAGGGAGGCAGATTTCTGGAACATGAGGAATTGTGTCCCTTCTGTCACTGTTGCCTGGGTCAAGTTCAGGTCTCCCCCTTTCAGTTGGTGTTGAAAATTCCCATAGATAGAAGGCCAGAGGACAGATTGATCTGATTCAGCAGATTGACTTCTGACTGTGGACCTTAGCAACAGGCTCCGCCAGAAATATTTTGAAAACTGATAAAGCACAGATAGACTTTCAAATTAAAGGTATGATTCTCAGAACTTATTCTACAGAGCCTCAGATTACTTATTTATCAAATGGGAATAATTACATCATATTGACTCTTCACTAAGTATGTAAGCAGAGAAAATGAGATGATGGGTGTTGGAAGAGTTTGTCAGACAGGTTATCAAAATGTTAAAGACTATTGGTTGAATATTAGTCATTTCCAGCACATTTGTGGATGTCATTAGTATTTGGACACCAAGCATATCTGTATTAAACCCCGTATCACCTTTCTAGCCCTATATTTAAAACTAATAATTTCAAAATATGCCACCAACTTGTGAGAGACTGTCAGGAGCTGAGAAAAGATGTGAACTTGGGGTCCAGTTATGGTTAAGTTTCCAGAACACATGGACTGAAGGTGAAAGAGGTTATCATGGGAATGGCAATACCAGGTCAATAGGCAAGCTTGGTTTTGACTATAGTTTGAGGATCCAGCACACCCTACATCCAAGACTGATGTTTCCCACATGTTAGCACACAAAAAGACTACCTGGAGCAAGTGCTGAAACACAGATTCCTGGGACCAATATCCAGGGACTAATTCAGTGAGTCTGGGATGGGCTGCAAAAAGTCCCATTTGTAGTCCAGTCCTGGTAGATGCTGATACTGCAGGTCCACAGATGGTAATTTGGATAGAACTGTCCCTGCTGAATCCTGTATATGGTCACAGCTACCAGGACCATTTGTTCTAGCCAACCTCCCATCATTCATCTACCTAGAAGCTGGCCAGTGCCCCCAATGAGCTCCCTTATCCGAGATATGGCCAGGCTCAAACTGCCCCCTTTCCATTCATCTGGGCAAGTGCAGTGGCTCCTTGAGCAATCTCCCTGTCTCAGAATGCTCTTATGACCACACATAAATTTACTTAAAAATAAGCGCAGGTGCAAACATGCAGGAATCCACTTACCGTGAAGACTGACAGATTTCAGAATAATGTCCTTGTACTACAAATACCTCCCCCCAACCCCAGGACGAATTGTGGAGGGCTTAGAGAGGAAAGCCTGGATGGAGATTCACATCTGTGAGCAAGAAAGGAAGAAAGCTTCAGTCATTCTATTCCCCTCACAATCCTCAGCCTTATTGTGAAAAGGAGCAGTGGGCGGTGGATCCATGAAAGGAGACCTTTGACCCCTTCCACATACTGAACTCCTGAATCGGGCCGGTGTGCTACAGACACAGGAACATTCTGTAAGGCAGAACATCTGGATGGGGCAAGAAAGGGATCGACCACATGTCCTGGTGGCCTGTTCGAGCTGTCTCGAAGGAATAAAGATACCCCTTTCTGGAACATCAGAGGAATCTGCGCTTGGTGCAAAACAAGTTTTATTTTGAATTTGAATTGAGGTAAAACATCCTTAATTTCAGGTGACAACACAGAGACCTGCTACCAAGGGACTATGACAGTAAAAATTGGTGTGGAGGATGGTGCCTGAGAGGAGACATTTGCAGCAAATTACAACAATGTTAGGAATGTCAGGCTCGTGGTCAGTGGAGCATTTGGCTATGGGTTGTTTTAATCCAACTAAATACTAATATGCATATCTGAGTTCATTCACTCTCTGGATTAGCACAGTATCATATTAGCCTAATATAGCTTTAGCCTAATTTAATGCGGAAATATTAACTCAGGGAATTCCTTTCATGACATGGTATTATTTCTATAGCAATTTAATATTTTATTGGTCTGAGACAATGCAGTGCCAGTATACTTTCCTCCCAAAACACACCCTAATAAACGTGGGATTTTTCATTCTAGCTATGGTTTCAGAGCAGCCATCGGACAGAGGCTAAAGTCTTGGTCCCTACAGTCAAACATCTGTGTCTGCATCGCCATCCAGGCTCCTTGGTATTGTTGATGGTCTATTTGCATACCTCTCTCTCTTGCCCAAGGGGAGTCAGATGGAATGGCTATGGATCGTCCCTACTCCTGGATTCTAGGATTGAAAACAGAGCTATATAATGTGCCTGCTGTATCAAGACAGGAGATGACCTCACCCTTCTGGGCTCCCTGGAATCCCCATGAAACGGGACTTGAGACTCATTTAAGTGGAAAAGTACAAGCATAACTGAAAAAGAAAATGTCAGCTGGGGTCATGTCAATGTCAAGGCCCTAGTAAAATGCTGGAAGTCACATGGTTTTGCCAGAGAAGTTTGCTGACCCTTTCTCCCAGAGCAAGGCCCTGTCCTCTTGTGCCCAACCCCCAAATACGCTGGAGTCTGAGACTTCGAGAGAGAGGCCATGCTGGCCTTGCACATGATAGATGGCTGTCACTCAAATACCTGCCTCCCATCAGCTTTGTCTCCCAAAGACACTCCTGCACGTTTCTTTCCAAGCCGCTGACCCTGACCTTGATCATGCCCTCATTAACTCTTGCTCAGGCTTTTGAAGTTGCCGTTAAATTAGGTGTCTTTGCCTCTAGCGTTTTTCCTTCCAATCCGTCTTTTGCCCTGTTGCACAATAATTGATTAATAGTATAGTTGGGAATAAGACACTCCTCTACTCCGAAGCTTTCTATGGCTCCCCATTGCCTATGGAACAAAGTCCAAATCTTTATGGTTTTTAAGGCCCTGGCTACTTTTCCAGCTCTCCCCTGCACTTCCTCCGTCCGTCCTTCCAAGACTCATGCATTTTCTTTTTCTGCTTTAGCAAACCAAGAGATCTCCAAATATACAATGACTTTCCCCATCTTTGGTCCTTTGCTCATCTTGGTTCCTACTGCCAGGAATGTGATCCTTTGTGCCTTTGGGACCACTATTCAACCTTCAAAGCCAGGTTCAAATTCCATGCTCCCCAGAATATTCTCTCCATGCCACCCATTTAGAATTAGTCAATTTGGAGCAGTTACATTTGACTTGTATTCTGTTTATTTTTGTGTCTACCTGGCCTCCCCAGTAGCCTCTGCAGCATTAAGAAAGGAACCCTTTCTGGATCATTTCTAAGTGATTCTCCCACATAAAATGCTCACAGTAAATCTATGGGGACACAAAGCCCTTTACCGGCTCCATAGAAATTACATGTATACACCTGTCCAATCTCTACTTGCACAGATTTCAATTACTTCCCATGTTCTTCTGGACATCAGCTATGTTGAATATTGAAATCATTAATGTAGTCCCTGATGGCTGTTTCTAGGTCTTCAACCATCACTAGTAAGAATCTCTGAGATTATGAAAGGAAAATTTCTCTATTGTATAGAGGGTACCTCTGGATAACTTCTGCCTGGCACAAGAGAGTCTTTGTGGCCAGCTTGAATAATTACTTATCAAAACAGTGACCTTTGTACATGAGATATGAGGACAGGGTAAGAGTGGTGACTACTGAAAGCCTGGTTAATACCCTGCTCCAATCTGCATCACACCTCTGCCTACACTTTCTAGCTGCGTGACCTTGGCCAATTTATTTTACCTCTATGGCCTATTTCCTCATCCTAAAAGTAGGATGGTAATAGTACCTGCCTCCAGGGCTTTTCTTAGGAATAAATGATACAGTGTATATATAAAACACAGAGGAGGGCTTAGTACCTAACAGATGTTCAGTAAATGCTAACTGTTTTTGTTGTGATTATATATCATGGCCATCACCATTTTGGATAGTCCCCCTCATTCTATACTGCTGCTCTGTGAACATATGACTATCTTAGCATGGATAGCTATACTACTCAGTTATAATGTGTTCAAATAAATGATCCATAAATGTTTCCTTACAGGCAGTTTGCTAAATACCAAGCCACTTAATTTATTTATAGTCTTTTATGCCACTTAATTATCTATAATCTGTACCCTTTTATATCTTCACATCTTGGAAAAATTACCAGATTTTTCCAAATAAAGGTTTTGACTACATAGACTCATAGAAAGTGTGAGCTTGAGGGATGTCAATGAGGGCAAGTAATTACATCTGGACCCACATCCTTCTCTGTCCCCAAGGCAGACATTGATGGTCAGTCATGGTGCCCTTTCCACTGACTTCACATGCTACTTTCCGGTCCTTCCAGCCCAGTGCTTCAGCAACAGCCACCAATCAGTCAGAGCTGACATCCATCTGCCATCCTCTCTACTCCTCAGTTCTTATTTTCTAGTTTCCTTCCCTATCATCTTTAAGGCTGGCTGCACAGAATTTCTCTGGAAGCCTCTGGGGAAGATCCATGTTGTCCTAGTTGAAGTTCTTGCTGTTCTCTTAGAAGCTCTCGGGAACTAGATAGTTTGGAGTTTAGACAGAAGGTTGACAGTCTTCTTTGGGGATGATCCACCTGGCTCTCCTTTAACTAAAGAAAACCCAGCTCAAAGCCTAGCTCAGCCAATTTTCTGCATTAATGAGGCTAAAAGAAGATGATCCAGGCTCATTTTCAACTGAGATTAACTTGAGCTCATAAATACCACCTTAACTCTTAAAAACACTGGAGATTAGGCAGTAGTTTTCTCCTTGGAGATGGAACTGCCAGGTTTCTAATAAAGAAGGGAGCCACATTTAGATGAAGTTTCCAAAATATTCTTTATCTTTTCTGAAAATTCTGTCTCCATGTGTGGAAAAACCCAATGCTAGAAAAAACCACTTGTGATATCTCACAAGTCAGGATGGTTAGACACTCTCATTGGCTGATGGCCTCTGTAAGTCCCCATGAAGCCAAGGTCTTTCAGGTACCATGATATAATCAAGACCAAAAAGAGACATTTCTCCAAATAGAGATTTAAAAATTTTTTAATGTTTATTTTTGAGAGAGTGAGAGAGACAGAACATGAGCGGGGGAGGGGCAAAGAGAGAGGGAGATGCAGAACTCAAAGCAGGCTCTAGGTTCTGAGCTATCAGCACAGAGTCCATTGTGGGGCTCGAACTCACAGACCATGAGATCATGACCTGGGCCAAAGTCAGATGTCCAACCGACTGAGCCACCCAAGTGCCTATCCCCCAAATAGAGATTTTTAATCACTTCATGTGGTGGTACAGGGGATAGAAGATTCTAGAAAATCATTTCCCTTTGTTTTGGCAACCCTAACAAAAGTGAGTCATATTCTAACTGTACTCTCTAGATAAAGACTAACATTTGAATTATTGATCCCTCAAAGCCAGACAAGTTTTTATGTCTAGAGTTATGGCTGTGATTTGCCCCAGAATATTCCCTGTCAATGGGGAACCTACATCTACTCCATCAATACATGTACAAATGACACGCATGTTCAGGATTTCCAGAAAAGGGCAATGAGGTATGAATTCTAACACTGTTGCAGTATTAGCTCCTGTGGAGGTGAATATCAGACTTCCTCCTCACACACTGTGTTGCTCGGCTCCTCCCCTCTCCATCCCCTTGCTAACTCCTGCTCATCTTGAAAAGTAATTGCATTTCTTTTTTTTTAATGTTTATTTTTGAGTGAGAGAGAGGATGTGTGTGCATGCACCCATGCGGCGGGGGAGGGGCAGAAAGAGGGAGAGAATGTGAAGCAGGCTCTGTGCTGACAGCAGAGAGCCTGATGGGGGGCTTGAACTCAGGAATCGTGAGGCCATGACTGAATCACAATCGGATGTTCAACCGACTGAGCCACCCAGGAGCCCCGTCATTGCATTTCTTACCATCTCCTAGTCACCTCCCTGTTACCTCCTGTCTCCCAGACCTGATGAGCAAGCTCTCTCCATCCCTATCCTCCCCCTCATTTCCAGACCCTCTTGCAACACTCTGCTGTCCTTAAAGCAGCACGTGTCCTATTGACTGTTGTCACTGAATCATCAGTACACTGCTGGAGCATTGCAGTTGTTCGAGAACTGTTTGTTGGGTAATTATCTGAATGAAGCTTTTTGGAGAAAACTTTAAGTCTAGGAGGAAAACACTGATGGAGCTGCAGATCACAGAACTATCACTCATTCCTTCTCCCTGCAAGAGAAAGACAAAGAGCACAACACCAAAAGCAAAAACAACACAGAAATACTTTTTTTTTTTTATAGTTTATTGTCNCTTCTTTATATGAAGTTCTGGAACTTGACAATATGAATTTGACTTTATCATGAGTGGTCAGGATTACCCTTTCGTCTTACTCAGTTTGTTCACTCTTCTGGACCAGGTTGTGTCAAAGTCAGGGACTAGATACCTCATTGTACCCATAGCACCCTGTGAAGAAGAATTACCATGTGTCTTCTCGCTCCAGAGTTCTTGCCGTTCTCTTTCCTTCTCCACACAACGATCTTGTTCAAAAAGAAAATAAAATGTAGGATTCAATCCTTTGGCTGGATCCATAGACTCCTGGTGCCAGGCAAAGGGATTAGTGGTTTTTTTTGTTTGTTTTGTTATAGTTTGTTTTTGACTTTTGTTCTCTGAATGTAGCATCACGTGAAGACAGAATATAGCCTAAAGGTGTACTTAAAATGTCGTCCTGTTCCTGAGCTTATTCAGACAGGCAATAGAAAATGGCACCCTTGATAATTAAAGCTCTTAAAGAAATTCAGCACAGGCAAGCAACTATAAACAAGAAGTTATTAGTCAGAGAACATGCTTGCGACATGAACATAGAAATTCCCACATGTCCTCAGAGGGCAAGAGAAGGAAAATGCAAGATTCTCTGGATAGTTTCATTATCATCTTTGTTGATCATTTTCTACTGAAGCAGACTGCCCATTGCCATCATTCCAGCCCCTTCAGCTAGCTGGAATTCCTTTTAATGCATTTATAAAATAAAGTGTTGACTGCAATACTTAAAATAAGTCCACATCTTTGCTTACTTATAGATTCTATATAAACTATTTTAGCATTACTGAAAATATCTAAGAAAAAAATAAAAAGATTATTATCCTGTTAAAATGCCAATTAAAGACAAACAAGTATATAAATTTACATCTATATCTTAGGAAGAGTCTGCATTTTAAAAGCTCAAACTCCCAAAACTTAAAAAAATTTTTTTTTACATTTATTTATTTTTGAGAGACAAAGCATGAACAGGGGAGGGGCAGAGAGAGAAAGAGACACAGAATTGGAAGCAGGCTCCAGGCTCTGAGCTAATGGTCAGCACAGAGCCCCACGCGGGGCCCGAACCCAAGAACTGCGAAATCATTACCTGAGCCGAAGTCGGACGCTCAACTGACTGAGCCACTCAGGCGCCCCCTCACAAAACTTTTTAGGAATGATGCCATTGCGCTGCAGAAAGAAAAAGCCAAAACTGGTTGAACATAAGACATAAATGGTTGAAACATGGTTTAATCTTTTCCTCCTAATCTTCCTCTGCCACTTTGGAAAGTGATAAAAGATTCTGTACTTTTTTTTAAGAAGTTGACCTCATTTTTATTTTATTTTCTAAAAGTAGAGTTGTCTTTACATGTGTTTGAAAGTATGTCTGTCAAACCTTTGGAGGACTTTTCAGAACGAAGAAAACTACAACGCATATCTTACCAAATTGTTTGGGGATTTTCCGCTTTTATGTGTTTGGGCATTTTTCCCTCTTAAACGTCAAAACCTAATAATCGTGGCAGAAGGTTAAATATTTTCCATACTTTGTTTCTGAAATTTGTTCTTTACAAAGAGCATATGGGGGAAAGAAATTTGCACACCCAATCTATTACCATTAGTTACCTCTGGGGTTAGGGAGTAGGAACTGGGATTGGAGGCAGTGCAAGGGGCTTCTCTCTTCTTTTTCCATTTTACTTACAATAAAAATATACTAGTGGGCCGCTTGTATAATTTTTACAGCCATTTGATAAAGAAAAAAACCCATCATATTTAGAGGAAAAATATCTATTTGGGTAACTGTAGAAGTTCTCTGTATCCCTGGTGTGAACATTGCAACACAGGAAGTAGGGACATATTCCTATCTGCTCTGCCGGTAACACCCGCCATCTAAAGCATTTCTGCAACAAAAGTTTAAATAGAAGAATTTGGGGGTGGAAATATGGGAGGGGTGGGAGGCAGAATGAAGAATCTGATATCCAGAATGGAAAGTTTCTAGTTGGGAAAAGTTTAGGAGTTAAATACTTTGATAAGTCATATCAAGATTATATTGAATTCATTCTCCCTAATGTCAGTTTGCTTTAACTCAATATCCTTAGGAAAAAAAACAAAAAACAAAGCTATTCTTTCACAACATTATCAGTCCATTTGGGGGCTTTAAAATAGAAACTTAAATTTGCACGTAACGGTTACATTCAAGAGAGCACCTTATTTAAACTCCCAAGTTTCTTAGGGGCTAGGGATGCCATGTAATGCTAACTTAGTTTAATCTGGTTTCTTTCCACCAAAACACACTATCCTTTCTTTTGGAGTTTCACCCCACCCCAGCCCGTGTCCCTTTTCACCAGGGTGTGACAGATTAAAAGCTGATTTGAAGAGTAAAGTCCATTTGCATCCCAGACCTCGGTCTCCAAACATTCAGTGTCATGAGATGTTTCATGACCACAGCATGCCCGTCATCTCATTCTCCAAACAAGGGACGTGGGGATGAATGGGGTGGAGCTTTTTATTCTTCCAGGATTTAAAACTATGTATACATAGAGCAAGCAGCTGGCACAAGTCTTCGGTAAGTGTGTGTGTGTGTGTGTGTGTGTGTGTGTGTGTGTGAGAGAGAGAGATGGAGAAAGAGTTGAATCAAAAGAGTGGTTTCCTGTTCAGAGCAGGACATAAGTTTCATTCCATGAAAGGAAATATAATTGATTCCACTTCCATCAGCACATCAAGAGGATGGCCGGTAACTTGCTTCCTCCAGGCTGGCTAGGGGATGACGCAGTCCAGGGGAAATGGTCCCCTCCCCAGGCCTGGGACGGGCCCTGGCTGGCCTGGGAAAGCGCACACCCGCACAGCCCCTCGCCCCTTGTGGTCCCCCTGGAGTCTGTCAACGGTCGAGTTCTGTCCTTTTTCCACACTTGGGAGGACACATGATGTCCCTCCAGGTCCTGCAGTCTGGGTTTGATTAAATAATTATAAACTCCCAGCAGCAGATCTATCATTTATGTTCCGAAACATGCCAGCATGTGTCTTTTGTGGCCATGCCAGCCAATCGTCAAGCTGCTCTCGTTATTGTCACTGAGAACACAGTGGTTCAATGTTTGTGCTAGTTCCTGGATTTTGGCGATAGAATGTTGCCCAGCAGTGTGCTGCCGGTGCCAGCATCACTACAGAACTTCATAATAAATCCTTTCTATATTTATTCAGTCTACCACTCTGACACTGAAATTGCCTTTTATGAGCTTATGATTGGAGGCTCCCATTTTCCACTCCTAACTCTGGGTGATTATATATTCTAACAGCAAAGGCATCAGGGCCCGTTGTCTGCACATGCAGCATGGCAAGGTGGTTGCTGGTGCACTGGGGGAAGGTCGGAGACTGGAAGTGTGCAGAGCTGACCGTTCATCCCACACAAAGGAAGCACAGAGGCCACCTCTTGAATCCATTTGCTTAACATGCTTAAAATTTTCCACTTCCTCCACAGCTAAAGCCCAAAATAAAATTGTCAAAATAAAGCAGCAATAATTCATAGTAATATGTTATCTCCCACAAAAGTGCAAAGGGAGGTAGGAGGACACCACCTAATTAAGTTCAGGGAATATTTAGAGGTATTTTTAGTTCGTGCCTTAATTGAGCCACAAATGATCTCTAAATTGTCTCCATTCAAAGCATATAAACTTGGACAATAACTGAAATACCTGAAGGGAAAGTGCCTACTTTCTGTGTACATGAATAATTTTGCTGACAATAATGTACATGGCCAGAATGATTTTCCTATCCCATGACTTCACTAATGATACCATACTAAGAAGCTTCTAGAAATTATGATGAATAAAAAATTAACAACAGAACACAAGCTATGTTATGGAAAGAGAATGACGTGTATTTTATTTTACATAGTTTTCTATGAAAGAGTTCAGAAAAAGAGGAGTATACATGGCTTACGTGTGTTTTCATTTTTTGGAAAATGATCAAAGCCACTCATCTGGTGAGAGAAGTGTAATGAAATGAGACAATAAAGATTAGTGAAAAGAAGCTGTATAAACTAATGGGAGAGTACTGGAGTTACAAAGTAAGATTCATCAGCCACTTAGTTTTCATCACTGTCTTTCATTTGCACTTACGTTTACTAAAATACTGCAGACGTGGATGAGGATGTAGATGAAATGTGAATCTCAGAAGTTCCTCTATACAAAGGAAGAGTCAACTGAGGGTTGGGTGTTTTGTTTTTACCACTTTCTTTATATATATATATATATATATTTTATTTTGAGAGAGTGTGTATGANGAATCTTAAGCAGGCTCCATGCTCAGCATGGAGCCCAACATGGGGCTCGATCCTACAATCGTGAGATCATGACCTGAGGTGAAATCAAAAACTGATGCTCAACTGACTGAGCCACTCAGGTACTCCTTTCACTGCTTCCTTTAAAAGAATGATAAAGGGGCGTGTGGGTGGCTCAGCTGGTTAAGCGGCCAACTTTGGCTCAGGTCATGATCTCACAGTTTGTGGGTTTGAGCCCTGAATTGGGCTCTGTGCTGAAAGCTCAGAGCCTGGAGCCTGCTTCAGATTCTGTGTCTCCCTCTCTTTCTGACCCTTCCCCGCTCACTCTCTCTCTCAAAAATAAATAAATGTATTAAAAAAGGATGATAAAAACATTTCCATCCAATGCAGAAATGCAATAATCTTTCTACCATCATCAAAAGGCTCCAGATATGACATTTTATTTTTAAGAGATTGGGTTTTAGAAGGATAAATATTAGTGAAAGTACATTAAATGTGTATAATTTGACATTTTTTTTTCAAAATGGAAAGGTCCTATTTTCCAAAAAATAGAAATTGAGTTATTGCTTTGCTTTTGAGATTTGAGATAGAACTTCTCTCAGTGATATAATTCTTGGTGATTCCACATTCACCCTGACACTACTTAAGTAATGTGTTGATATTTCTGAAAATGAAGTCAATCCTTCTTTTAAATAAGCTAAAACTTCAAAGTTAAGTCATTTCCAAATACATCAACTTGAAAGTATGCTACTATTCTACTGAGGTAAACTTAAGTTGGAGAAAACGTGATAATAATGGTATTCTGGTGTGTAATGTGCAGTAATATATAAGGGCAGTTTGGTTGAATGTTTTTGGGGGAAATGGTTAGGGAAAAGCAAAATCTTTGAATAGACTAATAGTCATGACATAGAAGTATGGTTTTGTTCTCCCTTAGCTATGTATAGGAGTTCTTAGGTTTATAAACATAGGAAAGACAAAGAATTCTTAAAAGGAGAATACATTTTGTATGTGTAGAGCATTTAGCCATTTGTGAGAAGAGCTGAGTTTTTTAAGTGCTTCTGACTAATAGTGCTTAAATAGAAAAGCATCCGTGTGTAGGACTGTTTTTAGCCAAGCATTTGGGATGTGCTGATTCACATCCCAAGTTGTGCAACTGGCCACTAGGGGGCCTTCCTATCAGTTCTTTTCATAAAACAGGAAAAATAATTAATATTAAAACAGACTGCAGAGATGTGCCCCAATATTTTCTACAAAATGCTTAGAAATGGCTGGTTGAGAAGTGATTAATGTACCATCGTCTGATTATTCTGATAATATGAAACTATTGATTGGTTCTTCCCCTTCACTGAACTTTTGTTTTGTAGATCAATTGCTTTTGTTTATTTATTTTTTAGCTCAAATAATGGTTGTTTTATCTGCTTTTTAAAATCTTCTTTGGCTGATCTATCCCAGAGTTTGAAGTTAGGAATTTAATGTAATCCAGCCAGTGCATTGATTCAGTCTGGAGGAAGAACTGGAGTCTGATGAACCTGATGAGATGTG
The DNA here is from genome assembly GCF_008692635.1 of Crocuta crocuta. Classification (NCBI taxonomy): domain Eukaryota; kingdom Metazoa; phylum Chordata; class Mammalia; order Carnivora; family Hyaenidae; genus Crocuta; species Crocuta crocuta. Next base: position 3,440,541 of record NW_027532166.1, read on the forward strand.
CACGGTTGCCCAAGCACATTTTAGTCTCCACAACTGTCTACACTGCCTGCTCAAGTCAGGCAGTCCATGGTGTGATGTGTACTTGGCACGCCTTTGTTGAGCACTTACGATATTCTGGGCGCTGCGCTTGGTGCTGGCCTCCAGCTGGACACCAACATGGTGTAGCTGTCCTCACAGAGACTCAGTGCTAGAAGCACATTAGAAAGCACATAAGCCTTTCAAAATATGAACTACTGAGCAGTGGGAAAAAGCCAACTGAGAAACAATGAAATAACGTACAAGGTGAGGGGCTCCTGGTGAGAGGTAACGGGTGCTGCATGATTCAGAGCAGGTCCCATTTGTACAAGGGAGGAGGCTGTAGGAGGCTGGGGGGTTACCAGAGCCCTGGGGGCAGGTCCTGCCTCCCCGACTCAAGCAGTTGAGTGTGAGCTTGGGAAGCCCTGGGCACATTTAGACTTCCCTGCACCACCCATGAAGTTGGGTTTTAACAGTGCTGACTCCTCCCCCCTCACCAGATTTTGAGAATGCTTTTATACCGGGGCATTTCAAAAGTTATGTGATTGCTCAAAGAATCAATGGTTTTTATTGAGTGGATTTTTTCTTTTTAATGCTTACTTATTTTTGAGAGAGAACACACAGGTGTGAGCAGGGGAGGGGCTGAGAAAACAAACCGGCTCTGTGCTGACAGTAGAGAACTCGATGTGGGGCTTGAACACATGAACCCTGAGATCATGACCTGAGCTGAAGTTGGGCACTAACCGACTGAGCCACCCAGGTGCCCCTACTGAGTGAATTCTTGACCAGAGTACTTTGATAGGTGGCATTTTTGACCTGGGGTTTTAAAATATCTAAAGACTTATTAGCTTGAAAAATCCTTCAATATAATAAGTTAAAAATGTTTTTGCAAAATAGCATCTTTCTTTTTATAATACAGATACCTATATGCGTAAGAGGTTGGCAAAGACGATCCAAGGAACGATATGGGTGGTTAAATTATGAGAATTTTAGTTTCTTTTTCTTTTTCTCTTTCTTTTAGTTTCTTTAGTTTCTTTCTTTCTTAGTTTCTTTTAGTTACTTTCTGTAACTTCTGATTGTCTGCAGTGACCCTGAAATGTTTTGTAATAAAATAAAATTGTATACATTAAACAAACTAATAATAGATATTGCTAGTCTCAGTGGAAAAATTCCATTTTCAACCGAGATGAAATTTTTCCTTGTAAATATTTTGTTAAACATTCATGTGAGGAGACTTTCATCAAAACCCTTAGATAATTCTTAAAGCCCCGCAAAACCACTAATATAAAAATATTTAAAAGACTTAAATTGAATTTTCCTTTAATAAACAAAATCTTTCACCTGTCTATTCATCCCAAAAGGGAAATTTATAAAAATAAGACTTCACTTTCAATGTAAATATATCTGTTTACTGACTTCCATGCTAAAACATGTTCCTTTAACATTTGTTTCTAAAATTGATAGCTCTTCCAAATGACACTGCTTCCTAATTTGGCACAAATTAGGGTGACTTCTAATTTATATCATCCTTCCAGAGGACATTAGAACAGCGTGCAGAATCTGAAAGTGCCCCCAATATTACCCTTCCCTCATTACTCAAGCTTGCTTTTTTATTTTTTTAGTGTTTTTATTTACCTTTGAGACAGAGAGAGAGAGAGTGTGAGTGGGGGAAAGGCAGAAAGAGAGGGACACACAGAATCTGAAGCAGGTTCTAGGTTCTGATCTGTCAGCACAGAGCCCAGTGCAGGGCTCGAACCCACGAACCGTGAGATAGTGACCTGAGCCAAAGTCGGATGCTCAACCAACTGAGCCATCCAGACGATCCTAGATCTTGCTTTAAGTGGCATTTTGAGAGCTTCCCCCTTGCTTTTGTGAGCTGTGCAACTTTGATCTATCTACTTGCTTTCTCTGTCTTATTTCCCTTGAAATTTGTTTGACGTTCTACTTCTTTTTGCTTACATTTAAGAATACAAGTATTGAATAATACTAAGTTTGGTTGTTAAAACTACAAACATGTCAGGCAATGGTAAGTCCCTTTCCTCTATCTTCTTCTCTCCCTGAGGTGACAGCGCTGTCAGCGTGTTGTGTGGCCTCTCTGTGTTGTGCTTTTTTTCTATGCATTTGCATTCAGGAATAGATAGCTATGAAACCAATTGTTTGGGAGCTGTTTTCTCTTTTAAACAGCATAAGCGGAATCATATTGTAAATATTGTTCCACACTTTCTTTTCCTTGAGATTGTATCTTAGAGATCTGTGTCAGGATACATAGATCTATATCATTTAAAAATATTCTTCAGTCTTGAAGACTAAATTCTTAGATTTTGGGGAATCTCAGGTTTGTAAGGAACTTAGTGATCCAAATATGCCATTTTGAATCAGGTCGGACTATGTCTAACCCTTGCTGTGTGGCAATCCGGAGAGAAACAAGGTGTCTTCCCTGCCCTTGAGTGAAATGCAGGATATTTCTTAAAAGGGGTAAAGAGATACTAAACCCCAGGACCATTAACTCACCTGCCATATCATACATTTAATGGTAGAGAAAAAAGCAATTTTACTTAAGGACAAAATAAGTTAAACTCCAGGCTCATAGACACAGATGCTGAAAGGAACGTCAGGAGGTCATCTGGATCTATCCTCCACCTTTAAACAATTACCCAGGATGGAACATCAGTCTTGGGAAAAATGAACACCCAACTGAAATCTTGTACAAACCCAAAAAGAGTCTACCATGCTGCCCCAGACTCTCTTACTTTGTTGCTTCTGTTTCTTTCTCTGCATGCGTTCCGTAGCTCGGGTTTTCTCCATGGCTTTAGTAAGGAAGAGTCTTCTTATGTTTTCAGAAAAAAAGGCTTGCTTATTTCACCACCCATAAAGGAAAGTAGGCAGCGAGTTTGTGGAAACACCTGTTAAGGGGCAGAAGCGTCCTTACTGAGAGGCGATGCAGGGCGTGTATTTGCTGGGTTCTGAGACCTGCCTCTCCCAGGAGGCAGCGAGGAGCTGCAGAGGTTGTAGGGATCTGGAGGGGAGCTCCCACTCACCCCTTCATCTGAGTCTTTCCTTCATTCAGGGGCGTGGCTTCTCAGAATACTGGGCGTGGCTTTGTAAGAGCTGTCAAAAGTAATCAAACCTTGTGGGTGTGCTCCGTGTGCCTAGTTGGTTTGATAGGAATAGGAAAGAAGATGAGCGCCGGGCTCCAGGTGAGGCATGAATGTAAGAGTAGAACTAACCTCCCTCAAAGCAGTAGGCAGCCTGTGAGCAGTAGGCAGTATGTTCAGTTATGGCTCCAGTGTTTCTGGATCTCGGCAGACAGACAGATGGGCACTTGGATCATAGGAACAAGCCTGCCGGAGCTTCCAAAAACCCTTCTCTCAACAAACACTGAGCTTCAAAGTAACTATCTTTGGAATTAAGGAGAAAGTTTTCTCCCTGATAAAATGAAGGCAGTTTTTTTTAAAAAAAATTTTTTTAAAAATATGTTACTTTTGAGAGAGAGAGACAAAGTGCACAGAAGTGGGGACTGGGGGCGGGGGAGGGTGGTGCAGAGAGAGAGGAAGACACAGAATCTGAAGCAGGCTCCAGGTTCTGAGCTGTCAGCACAGAGCCAGTTTGGAGCTTGAACCTACAAACTACAAGATCATGACCTGAGCTAAAGATGAACACAAACAACTGAGCCACTCAGGTGCCCCAAGACAATTTTTTAAGAGCTCAAACTATCAAAGATGTAAAACAAAACAAACCAAAAACCGGAGGTACAGGACTTATTCTTTTTTATTTTTTTATTTTTATTTTTTTTAGAATTTGAAGGGAAATTTATTTTTTAATGTTTACTTTTTGCTGTTTTTTAATGCTTTCTTTTGTACTCTTTTGTTTTCTTTCTTTCATAGTTTATTGTCAAGTTGGTTTCCATATAACACCCAGTGCTCATCCCAACAAGTGCCCTTCCCCATGCCCATCACCCCTCTTCCCCTCTCCCCCACCCCCATCAACCCTGTTTGCTCTCAGTATTCCAGAGTCTCTCAT
>NW_027532166.1:3444689-3463806 GCF_008692635.1 Crocuta crocuta
ACAAGTGCCCTTCCCCATGCCCATCACCCCTCTTCCCCTCTCCCCCACCCCCATCAACCCTGTTTGTTCTCAGTATTCAAGAGTCTCTCATGGTTTGCCTCCCTCCCTCTCCCCAACTATTTTTCCCCTTCTCCTCCCCCATGGTCCTACATTAAGTTCCTCCTAATCCACCTATACGTGCAGACATATGGTATCTGTCTTTCTCTGCCTTATTTCACTTAGCATAACACAATCATGTTCTATCCACATTGCTACAAAAGGACAGATTTCATTCTTTCTCATTGCCATGTAGTATTCCATCGTATAGATAAACCACATCTTCTTGATCCATTCGTCTGTTGATGGACATTTAGGCTTTTTCCATGATTTGGCTATTGTGGAGAGTGCTGCTATGAACATTGGGGTACATGTGCCCCTGTGCATCAGCACTCCTGTATCCCTTGGGTAGGTTCCTAGCAGTGCTACTGCTGGGTCCTAGGGGAGTTCTATTAATTTTTTGAGGAACCTCCACACTGTTTTCCAGAGGAGGTACACCAGTTTACACTCCCACCAACAGTGTAGGAGGGTGCCCGTTTCCCTACATTCTCACCAGCATCTAGAGTCTCCTGATTTGTTCATTTTAGCCACTCTGACCAGCATGAGGTGGTATCTCAGTGTGGTGTGGTTTTGATTTGTATTTCCCTGATGAGGAGGGATGCTGAGCATCGTTTCATGTGTCTGTTGGCCATCTGGATGTCCTCTTTGGAGAAGTGTCTGTTCATGTCTTCTGCCCATTTCTTCACTGGATTATTTGTTTTTCGGGTGTGGAGTTTGATGAGTTCCTTATAGATTTTGGATACTAGCCCTTTATCTGATACGTCATTTGCAACTATCTTTTCCCATTCCGTCAGTTGCCTATTAGTTTTACTGATTGTTTCCTTTGCCCTGCAGAAACTTTTTATCTTGATGAGGTCCCAGTAGTTCATTTTTACTCTTGACTCCCTTGCCTTTGGGGATGTATCAAGTAAGAAATTGCTGTGGTTGAAGTCAAGGAGGTTATTTCCTGTGTTCTCCTCTAGGGTTTTGGTGGTTTTATGTCTCACATTCAGGTCCTTTATCCATTTTGAGTTTATTTTTGTGTATGGTGTGAGAAAGTGATATAGTTTCATTCTTCTGCATGTTGCTGTCCAGTTCTCCCAGCACCATCTGTTAAAGAGGCCATCTTTTTTCCATTGGATACTCTTTCCCACTTTGTCAAAGATTAGTTGGCCATACATATGTGGGTCTAATTCTGAGTTCTCTATTCTATTCCATTGGTCTATGTGTCTCTTTTGGTGCCAATACCATACTGTCTTGATGATGACAGCTTTGTAGTAGAGGATAAAGTCTGGGATGATGATGCCTCCTGTTTTGGTTTTCTTCTTCAATATTACTTTGGCTATTTGGGGTCTTTTGTGGTTCCATACAAATTTTAGGATTGTTTGTTCTAGATTTGAGAAGAATGCTGGTGCCATTTTGATTGGGATTGTATTGAATGTGTATTGACTGCTTTGGGTACTATTGACATTTTAACAGTATTTATTCTTCTGATCCATGAACATGGAATGTTTTTCCATTTCTAGGTCTTCAATTTTCTTCATAAGTTTTCTATAGTTTTCATCATATAGATCTCTTATACCCTTGGTTAAGTTTATTCCTAGGTATTTTATGTTTTTTTGTGCAATTGAGAATGGGATCAGTTTCTGGATTTCTCTTTCTGTTGCTTCATTATTGCTCTATAAAAATGCAACCAATTTCTGTACGTTGAGGGATTGTTTGTAATAAATCTATTTTCATTCATGATGTTGTCTATTTGAGTGCTCTCTCTTTTCTTTTTGAGAAGCCTGGTTAGAGATTTGTCACTTTTGTTTATTTTTTCAAAAAACCAACTCTTGGTTTCATTGATCTGTTCATCTTTTTTTTTTTTGGATCCTATGTCAAAAAACCAACTCTTGGTTTCATTGATCTGTTCATCTTTTTTTTTTTGGATCCTATGTTGTTTATTTCTGCCCTGATTTTTATTATTTCTCTTCTTCTGCTGAGTTTGAGGTAATCTTGTTGCTTTCCTTCTAGTTCCTTTAGGTGCACTGTTACATTTTATACTTGCGTTTTTTCTAATTTCTTGATTTAGGCCTGGAGTGCAATGTACTTTCCTCTGAGGACTGCCTTTGCCGCATCCCATAGAGTTTGAATTGTTGTATTTTCATTTCTTTCCATATATTTTTAAATTTCTTCTCCAATTGCCTGATCGGCCCATTCGTTCTTTAGTAGGGTGTTCTTCAACCTCCTTTTTTTTGGAGTTTTTCCAGGCTTTTTCCTGTGACTGATTTCAAGTTTCATAGCATTGTGATCTGAAAGTGTGCATGGTATGATCTCAATTCTTTTATGTTTATTGAGAGCTGCTTTATGACCCAGTATGTGATGTATCTTGGAGAATGTGCTATGCGCACTTGAGAAGAAAATGAATTCTATATCCTCAGGATGTAGAGTTCTAAATATATCTGTCAAATCCATCTGGTCCAATGTGTCATTCAAGTCCATTGTTTCTTTAGTGATTTTCTGTCTAGTTGATCTATCCATTGCTGTAAGTGGAGTATTAAAGTCCCCTGCAATCAGCACATTCTTATCCATAAGATTGTTTCTGTTTGTGATGAATTGTTTTATGTATTTGGGTGCTTCCGTATTATGTGCATAGACATTTATAATTATTAGCTCGTCCTGATGGATAGACCCTTTAATTATTATGTATTGCCCTACATCATCCCTTGTTACTGCCTTTACTTTAAAGTCCAGTTTTTCCGATATAAGTATGGCTACTCTAGCTTTCTTTTGACTTCCAATAGCATGATATATATTTCTCCATTCCCTTACTTTCAATCTGAAGGTATCCTCAGTCTAAAATAAGTCTCTTATAGAGAGCAAATAGATTTTGTTTTTTATCCATTCTGAACACCCTATTTGTTTTGTTTGGAACATTTAGTCCATTTATATTCAGTGTTGTTATTGAAGAATATAGGTTTAGAGTCATTGTGTTCTTTGTAGGATTCATGCTTGTGGTGGTGTCTCTGGTACCTTGTGTTCCTTGAAACATTTCCCTCAGAGAGACCCCCTTAGGATTTCTTGTAGGGCTGGTTTAGTGGTGATGAATTCCTTCAATTTTTGCTTGTTTGGGAAAACCTTTCTCTCTCCTTCTATTCTGAATGATAGTCTTGCTGGATAAAGGATTCTTGGTTGCATTTTTCTTTCTTCTGTTCTTCACATTGAAGATCTCCTGCCATTCCTTTCTGGCCTGCCAAGTTTCAGTAGATAGGTCTGTCACCACTCTGATATGTCTCTCTTTGTATTTTAGGGCCCTTTTACCCCTAGCTGCTTTCAGAATTCTCTCTTTATCCTTATGTTTTGCCAGCTTCACTATGTCGTGCAGAAGATCGATTCAAGTTACATCTGAGGAGTTCTCTGTGCCTCTTGGAATTCAATGTCTGTTTCCTTCCCCAGACTGGGGAAGCTCTCAGCTATAATTTTTCAGGTACTCCTTCAGCGCCTTTCCCTCTCTCTTCCTCTTCTGGAATTCCTATGATAACGGATATTGTTCCGTTCCGTTGTATTACTCAGTTCTCTAACTCTCCTTTCATGCTCCTGAATTTCTTGATTTCTCTTTTTGTTGGCCTCCTCTTTTTCTATAATTGTGTCTTCTAATTCACCTATTCTCCTCTCTGCCTCTTCAATTCCTGCAGTCGCTGCCTCCATTTTATTATGCACCTCATTTATAATATTTTTTAATTCATCACAACTATTTTTAAGCTCCATAGTCTTTGTAGCAATAGTATCTCTGGTGTCCTCCATGCCTTTTTCAAGCCCAGCAATTAATTTTATGACTATCGTTCTAAATTCATGTTTAGTTATGTTGTTTATATGTGTTTTGAGCAGTTCTTTAGCTGTTATTTCTTCCTGGAATTTCCTTAGAGGAGAGTTCTTCTGTCTTGTCATTTTGGCTAGCTTTCTGTCTCTTGTTAGTTTTTACATCTTGTTATGTGCTCTGCACCTGCGAGAAAGGCTGTATTAAGGAAGGCTTTTTGACTGTCCAGGGGGTATACATTCAGGAACTGTTCTTTTAATGTTGTCTCTTGTTCTCTCTTGTTGTTTGATTATTTTATTTCCCTACTTGTAGTGGTCTTTGGGACTCTCCACCATGTGTACTTTGGCTTGTTTCTTGAGGTAGCCCTGGAAAGGAAAACAGACAGACACACACACAGGGAAAAAAAGGCATACAAACGCACAGACAAATAAACAAACAAGCAAAATGAAAGGGAAAAAGAAAAAAAGAAAAAACCCAAAAGACAAAGGACAGTATAAAAGCATAAAACCAGAATTCCCAGCTACAAATAAAGAGCTAGGTGTATCCAGTGCTGATGGAAGAGCATATACACAGAGAGAAATGACAGGGCAGAGAGGAAGCGAGATTGGAAGAGAAATGATCAGGAAGAGAGACTAAGAGGCTTAATTCAGAGAGATAACGAGGAGAATATGGTAGGAGGTGAGGAGAAAGAAACAAAGACAATGTTCCTCAGAGAAACTATATAGTCTCTATATAGTCTTTGGAGTAACTATATAGTTACTCCTGAGGGAGAGAGAGAGAAAGGTAGTGGTGGAGGTGTAGAATATACATCTAGAGAATGGATTAAATGTGACTGTTTAAGCAAACCAATGACCAGAGTGCCCAGTCCAGCAAAGGGGAGGGATACAAATGAGACAAGTGAAAATATATCTGAATAGAAAAACTGATCTAGAATTAATCATGGTAGTGCATCCATGTTGGTCTTGCCCCGGGCTGGGAGGGTGGGGTGTGGGGTGGGTAGGAAGCAACTCTCTAGCGGCGATGGGCTTGGTTTGGTGTAGACTGGTCTTAGTCTACACTGTGGTCCTGCTGGTCACTCCCTAAGTTCCTCCCTTGGCGGTTGTGGGAAGAAAAATGGTGGCGCCCCATTCCCTTCTCTAACTAAGTGTTGCAAATCACTCTTTTGCTCAGATCTCCCTGTGCTGCAGGTGTAGCCAAGGTGGGCCGTGCTCTATGTCCCAAGACATGCCTCTTTTCCAGGTCTTAGTCCACAGGCTTTATTGATACTGCCTGAAATGTAATCCCCCATTCTGGGCTGCTTCCCAGCTGGGGATGGGGCCGGGAGAGCAGCAGAACAGTTTCAGGCCGGGCCGCTTCCCAGCCAGTGATCTAGCAGGGAGAGCAGTAGAGCAGTTTCTCCTGGTGTTGCCTGGGACTGGGGCACCCAGCCCCAAGTCAGCACCATAGTTAGAAATAGGATCATTCTCCGTCCTGAGCCGAGGTTTTTCTCTTCTCCGGGGACAGTTCTATGAGCAGTTTCAGCCACTCTTTCTATTCCACTTGTCTCTCTGTGGCTCCCTATGACAGGGGTTCCTTCCTCTCCCTCTGTGTCTCCGTGTCCAGGCCCATTTTTATCTTCCCAGTTCACGCTCACGCACCTATGAGGTTGTCTTCTTAGTGGACTCTGTCTCTTTCCCTCCCAAGCTCCTGCGGTTCAGTGTCCTATAGCTTCAGGCCTTCTCTGCTTGAGAGATGGGGGTGAGCAAAATGTACAGAGCTCCCTACTTCTCCCTTCTGTTTTAAAATCAAGCTCATTTTTCATACATTAGACCCAATTTAACAAAAAGATACATCAGGAACTGATTATTGACATCATAGAAAGATCTCTATGGGCTGCCTTACAATACAATATCCCACTGATGCCCTGATATTTTATTTGACTTAAAATTCTGAATTTTTTATTGCTTTGAGAAAAAAAATTGTATTTAGGATATTTGAATCCTCAAATAGTAGAGCGTTATGTTCATGTAGGTGGATCCTTGAAGTTTATGTCACAGAGATGGAGCAGACCATCTTAAAAAGGCAGGTTAATTTAAGATACTTTGTTAAAACACATGTTAACTAATAAAAATAAGTAGAATCCATCTCTGACAAAATTGTGAAATCATTTTTTGTTTTGTTTCAATCTGAACTTTAAGCAAGTATCCTAAGTCCATGCAATATGATTTGTATGCATAGTTATGTTTTCCTCCTATACCAAAGATGTAGGAAATACTAATAAAAAAACCATGATTTGGAGCTTGCTGAAGCTCTCTTATTATAATAGGTCCTTATTTCTTTAAAAAAATTTTTTTAATGTTTATTTTATTATTTTTTATGTTTTATTTATTTCTAGGACAGAGAGAGAGAGAGAGACAGCGAGAGCAGGGGAGGGTCAGAGAGAGAGGGAGTCACAGACTGAAACAGGCTCCAGGCTCCAAGCTGGCAGTCAGCACAGAGCCCGACGCGGGGCTCGAACCCACGAACCGTGAGATCATGACCTAAGCAAAAGTCGGACGCTTAACCGACTAAGTCACACAGGCGCCCCTTTAATGTTTATTTTTGACACGGAGAGACAGAGAGACAGAGAGTCGGTGGGGGAGGGGCAGAGAGACACAGAAACTGAAGCAAGCTCCAGGCTCTGAGCTGTCAGCACAGAGCCCGAAGTGGAGCTCCAACTCACAGACAGCGAGATCGTGACCTGAGCTGAAGTCAGATGCTTAACAGACTGAGTCACCAAGGTGCCCCTCCCCCATTTCTTTTTTAAAAATGTTTATTTTTGAGAGAGAGAGAGCGCGCACAAGCAGAGGAGAGCGAGAGAGGGAGGGAGACACAGAATCTGAAGCAGGCTCCAGGCTCTGAGCTGTCAGCACAGAGCCCAACACAGGGCTCAAACCTATAAACTGTGAAATCATGACCTGAGTCGAAGTCAGACGCTTGATTGACTAAGCCAGGCATCCCAATAGGTCCTTATTTCTAAGTGCAGGAGTTTACAGATCTTCCCAGATCTCACTATTCATATCTAATATGTCCTATCAAAATCAATCACTCTGATTTACTAACAAGAGTAATTTTCATTTCAATGATGAGCAAATGGTATTTGTAAATTAGTTATATATAAATAGATTACTTCTGAAATTTTACTTAATGGGAAGACAGTTCTGCAAACAAGAAAGCTTTCACTAAAATCATGTCCAATATATATATTTGTTTGAAAATATTATAGTTCTTTTGACATTAAATTAAAAGTGAATGATCTACATATGCCAGATTGATTCTTAGCATCTTTCTTACTATGTTACTAAGAATTTGTTATTACAAAGTATATTTGTTTAGAGAGAGAGAGAGAGATACCATGAGTTGGGGGGGGCAGGCAAAGTGATAGGGAGAGAGAGAATCTTTTTTCTTTTTTAATGTTTACTTATTTTTGAGAGAGAGAGCATGAGCAGGGGAGGAACAAAGAGAAAGCAGTACAAAAATCCGAAGCAGACTCCCCACTGACACTACCAAGCTCTATGTGGGGCTTGAATTCATGAACCAAACCATGAGATCATGACCTGAGCTGAAATCAAGAATCAGATGTTTAACCAACTGAGCCACCCAAATGCCCCAACATGTTCTTGAAGCAGTTGAGAGTTAAAGATTTAGCTATTCCCCTAAGTGCAAAATAGGGCTTCCCTTAATTTGGGCTCAGTTTACCTCCCTCAAGTAGCAATCTGGATATATCTTTGCTCACGTCAGCCATTCACTTTATAAATTGCACATACTCCTCCAAGCCTTACTCCTCCAAGCTTCCAAACTTCATTTTCAAGCCTTTGGAGATTCCTATGTTGTAGAGAATGCCTGAGGGACCCTGTCTGGCAAAGGTGGACCGGAGACCCTATGTGTTGAACCATCTCCCATGCCAGGGCACTCATGATGGGGAGCAACGAGTGCAGGCCTTTGAAAGTTATGTAGAATAGAGTCTGGAAAAAGCTCTGGAAAATAGCAAAGCCGTCTACAAATATTTTAGTTTTATGGATGTTTAGGGAAGGCCAAATATCAGATAGGATGTAATCTGACATTTAGATTTCATTCTGTTGATGATCTGCAGATTTGGGAACATGCATGCTACAGTGTCCAGTGTCACTGACAGCTGGCTTCACACGGGAGTGATGCTCGCTGAGAAAAGGACTGTCGAAACAAGTTGCTGTACATTCACACTCTGGATCTCAATGAAAATGCAGTGGCAAGGTTTGCTGGATAAAGGGATCCAAGGATGAGAAGCCAACTTAGATTTACACCTTGTATCGACCACTAATGAGCTGTGTGACCTTGGGTAAGTGACCTAACCTCTGTGGTCCTCTGTTTTCTCACCTACCAAATGGTGCTAATATTGATAATAACATCTATATTCATTAAGGGTTTAATGTAGGCTAGGCGCTGATCTAGAAAGATTTATTAATCTCAATCCTCACAGAAAGTTTTGAGTTTAAAATTTCCATTTACTGAAATCTGAATGGCTCACGTGGCTCCGGCACATCTAGCTAGAAAACACACAGTCCATCCTCAGATCAAGTGGGTCAGGTCCACAGAATGTGCTCTGACCCAGAACAGCAGGAGAGACAGGTGAACAAAAAGGTCAGGTCTGGGTCTGCTTCAGGTCTCCAGCGCTTACAGTCTCTGCTACCTTGCCAAGGCGCTGAACTTTTCTGTGTCCCACACTCCCCATGTACAAACTAGGGACAATAATGAGATCTGCCGCCTGGCATTGTTGGGGAGATTTAATGAGTTAATGCATGTTAAAAACTCAGAACAGTGCTTGGTGAGGACTAGATCCATGCATATGTGCCGTTATTATCATGTTAGAGCTCATACTCTTCAATGGTGGGGATAGGAGCAAGGATTAAGTGTACATTACCTGCCTGTATATAATAACTACCCAGTACATTATTTCTTCTGGGATATTTTGTGCCGCATGATTTAGATGCTGGAGAAACTGGGACCACAGGGTCCATGTTAGGGGAAAGAGGAAGAGTTTCAGTTTTCCTCCCTGCAGGTATCGATCAGAAAGTTCTGTTTTTAAGCACCTGACCATACACAAATTCTCATCTGCCTCTAACAAAGGTACATGTAATGACATAAATGAACTGGGGAGTGTTCATAAGTCCCTCTTCTTCCCCAGCCAAGAGGGGAGAATCCTGTGGGGAGAGCCTGTTTCTTCCCCTCAGTACCCTCTCTAAGAAGACAGCATGGCTTAGAGGGTGGGAGAGGCTGAGACCATCTCTGTAATAACACACTCAGTGTAGGGGGAGGAGAAGGAAAGACAGCTGCCATTCTCAGAACATTGCAGGGCTGTGTGCATGCTGGATGAATACAGTGTGTCCATGTGCACGCTGCACGCATGTTGTGAGTGCATGTTTCAGTGTGTGTGTGTGTGTGTGTGTGTGTTGGGGCTGGGGTGATTCCAGCTGCAGGGTCTGGGGGAAGGTAGAAGACAGGAAATGGGACTGCAGTCAGTATTGCAAGAACCAGCATCTTTCTTGTTTTCAAAATAAAGGAGTAAAGGAGCTCCGATCCTTTTTTATTACTGTTGGCTCATTAATTGTGTTTGTGCAGCCTTGCTCCTTGGAGACCAAGTAGTCATGTGCCTCAGTGGGGTCTGGAGCCCCTACCACTGGCTGGGAACTGTACAAGGCCCGCTGGTTCAGCAGGGACTGTCAATTCCTCCCGTCCTTGGTCAGGCCCTGTAGCAACTGGTAGCTCAGGGCGGGCCTGGTCTCAGGGGACCACAGTCATCAGCTAGCAAGACCAGCCAGGGAAGGAGGGGGCAAAGCCAGGGAAACAAGAGGTCAGAAGCTGAACGAGTTTTCCTCAAAACCCAGGCTTCCTCCCCACTGCCCTACAAAATGACAGCAGGCTCACTCCCCTGCTCATCATTATTCTATGTGTACACCAAGGGGCGGGGAGGCTGCTTCTGTCAGCACTGAGCAGACGGCTCTTTCTTTTTTACATGTTTATTTATTTTGAGAGAGAGAGTGAGTGAGAGCAAGCAAGCAGGGGAGGAGCAGAGAAAGGGGGAGACAGAATCTCAAGCAGGCTCTGCACTGTTAGCATGGAGCCCGAAACGAGGCTCAAACTCATGAACTGTGAGATCATGACCTGAGCCGAAATCAAGAGTCAAACAATTAACCGACTGAGCCACGAGGGCGCCCCAGACGGCCCTTTCTAATGGAAGTGTCCCTTGGAATTGAAGCACACTGGCTCCATGTGTGCAGGTGAGCTTGTTAAGGATGCCATTTTAACAGGGAGGGGAGAGCACTGACAAGGAAGAGCCAGAGACTCAAGCAGAGACAGGAGCGAGCCTGACTGACTGGGCTGCCTGGTCCAGAGGGAACAAGGACAAACGAGGGAGGAAGAGTGAAGGGCTTCACGCTGCCACATCCAGACCATGAAGGTTCGGATGCATTCTGTCTGGAGCACTGATTTGGCTGCATGGTTTTCATTTTCCAGAGTCTTTGTGGGAGAATGGCTCCTCGAGGCTCCTAGGGTGCACAGGTGGACAGCAAGGATGGGGGAGCAGGCTCCTCACTCAGTCCATTTGGGAAGTTCATCAATGGAGCCTTTGCTGTGGGGATTCTAGCCTTCCATGCACTACTCAGGGGTCTCAGATGGACATCATTTTCCAATCTTGGACCGCAGTGGCCTCTCCAATATATGGTAAGAACTACTGACGTTGTGCTGGACAGACTCCACACACAAGTGCAGGAGTTTTCCCCAACTGCCCTGATGATACAAGTCCCATGGGGGCCTGTTGAAAGTGCCACGTCCTGAGTCCCGCCTGGATTTCCCCAAGTAGGAATTCCAGTGGGGAGAGGTCTGGAACTATGGATTCTGAACAAGCATCACAGGTAATTTTTATCTGTAAAGTAAGAGATAATCATGTGGATATTTCCAGCATCATAGTTGTTCCCTGCTGTCTTCCCTGACTGGCACACTAGCCATCTGTGGCAGCTAAAGTTGGAGATGAGACATAAGGGTCCTTACCCTGAAGTAGGCATGTGCAATATCTACGCTGTCCCCCCCACCAGCTTAGCACCATCAAAATCAGTCATTTGAGACCATTACTTGGATTAGTTTGGGCAGAGGAAATCTACACTGCAGACATAGCCCCAACACAGAAGTGTTCAGTCTGCCTCACTCTTTCTCTCAGTTCTCATGCTCCTCCCTGGTCCACCTTCCTGCTGCCTGTGGGTGCCCTACCAGTTTTAACTCCTGAGGTTGGCATCTTTCACATGATATCTCAACACCCCACCCCAACCTGAGGTCAGCACCTGATCCTCTGAGAGCAAATTTCCCAAGAGCACACGTCAGCATCATGGTGGGGGCTCCCCACTGGGAGAACGGGGACTTCCTGTGTAAGGCCCCGGCATCCCTTCCACTGACTGTCAGGTGTGGCTACTGTGCCATTCTTGGACCACCTAAAAGAGTGTGGTCTTAATTTGGAGGCTACCTTACGAGTTTGTACTAAGAACCTGTGAAGCCTTTGGTGTTTTTAATTGAAAAATATTGTACAGTTTTATTAGTTTTCTATTGCTGTATAATAGTATCAGCGCAAAGTTAGAAGCTCAAAACCGCACATATTTATTATCTCACAATTTCTGTGGATCAGAATTCCAGGCATGGCTTAGCTGTGTCCTCTGTTTATGATCTCAAAAGGTTGCAGTCAGGTATTGGCTGGGACCATGATATCATCTGAGGCTTGATTGGGGAAGAATCGTTCTCGTATCTCACTTGGCTTATTGACAAAATTGTTTCTTGCAGTCCTTGAGGACTGAGAACTTAAATTTCTTGATAGCTGTTGGCCAGAAGTCACACTCAGGTCCTTGACATGTGGGGTCTCCCAACAGGAACAACCTGCTACCTTAGAGCAATTAAGGAGGGAAAGACTGAAGCCAGATGAATGCTACAGTCTTAAACACATACAATCATATACATGTAATCACATACTTCCCATCACCTTTGTCACGTTCTGTTGGTTAAAAGCATTTCACAGGCCCTGCCCACACTCAAAGTCATGAATACCAGGAGATAAAGGTCATAGGGGTCTCCTAGAGTCTCTCTGCTACAGTAGTTGTCACTGATTGAAGTGTCTGCTCAACCCAAAAACAACACTCTTTTTGAGAACTGGGTCGACCTTGGCAGCCATATTTGTGCTATGATGAGTCTGCACCGTGATCAGAGTTGACTGAGGTACAGGTCGAGATCTGGCCCAAAGTGAAGTAATCAGATCCTTCCAGGATTTTGGCATTGGGATTTACAGACAGCCCGTTAGTCTGAACTGTTTCCTTTTAAGGAAAAGGGCAATTTGTTCTGGGGTGACCTTCTTCCAACATGTGCATATGGGAGGAACAGAGAGAGTGAAGTTGGAGCAGAAATGAACATGAAGTTGAAAACTGCAGGAAAAATAGAGTAGAGATGGAGAGACAATTTTGTCTGGGTTTCCAACAGCTCTGCAGAGGCTCGTTCTAGTTCCCCATATAATCCAGTGATTTTTGAGCTTCAGGCCTCTTTCAGTAATACCCTGTGAGTAAATTTTCTGCTTTGCTGAGGCTTGTTCACATTGGCTCCTGTTACTGGGCAGGGTAAAGAGCTACAACTGAGTTGAGATGTCACAGTGGGCCCGAGTATCCTTCACTTATCATCTGTCCATCATCTGCCCACCTGCCAGGTGCACTTTGGATGAAGAGTTCTGGGGTTACAAGAGCAAACAAACAGGACTCAGGATCCCCACCCTCACCAACTCACAGCCCATGGAAGCACCAGGAAGGTAAGCAGAGTGAGAGGTGGGAGGTGCTGAGGAGCACTGGGAGGGAGCTCTGTGAACCTCTTTCACAGCTCCCTGAACCTATTAAAGAGGCCTTCCAGGAGGAGGTGACTAAACCAAGATCTGAGGTGTGGAGGAACTAACCAGCAGGGGTGAGGAAAGAAGGTTGTTCTAGACAGTGGGGTACAGCATGTGCAGAGGGGATAGGAGCATGGCAAATCTGAGAAATCAGATTGTGTGTATGAGGAGACTTTCCGTGGAAGTAGATAAGGAGGCTCACATTTTACATGTCTGTCCCTCAAAACCATTACCTCCTTGAAACTAGGGACTGCGTGTTTTTGATATTATGATAAACGTCTAGCTTGGCACTTAGGGATTCATTAATTAAAAATTGTGTCTGGGTATCGTAAGTCCTGATCCTCTTGTTTACTTTTTATTTGTATAAATTAAGATCTATTCTTTTCAGTGTCTAGGGCTATGACTTTTCACAAATGCATATAGCTCTGTAACCACCACCACTACCAAGATATAGAACAGATTCACCTCCAAAACATCTCCCTTGTGCTGCTCTTTGTGGTCAACCACTCTCCTTGCCCTTGCTGGTATTTACATACATAGTATTTTGTTTAAGTTTCGCACTCACCTCCATGGTATGGAGAGTATTATCTCTATTTGACACATGAGGAAAGCAAGGCACAATGGAGTTTTCTTCTTTCTCTGGTTTCATTCTGGAAACTGAGTGATTGGTGTGTGATGATACGGGATCCCATTCTCTCAGATCACCAGTTAAGACACAGATTTCTCAGGTCACACACAGGAAAAGACCAAGTAAGTCAGGTAAAAAAAAAAAAAAAAAGTTTCCCAAGACTTGGGCTCTGTGCTGAAAGGACATAGGAACAGAAACCCAGCATTATCTCAGGTTCACAGCTGTCTCTCCTGGCCTTTTTCTGAAGGGCTAAAAGCACACGTTTTCACAGAACCAGTAATATGCACCTTCTTCTTAAGAAATGTTAGGACAGCTGGCTTCCAGATCCTCCAATTGTTATGTCCTTTTCAAGAAGTAGCCATTAATTATTTTTAATCATTTCGTGATTTTACCAAGAAGGTCATTATTTCTACAGGCAATACACTGATAAATTGGGGAAGGTTTTCATGTTGCTTTCTTCATGTGGTGTGGTGTAACTGTCTTTGTCATCCATACATACGTCAAACAGGCTAACCAGAATATTTCCCCAGCCACAGCATATGGTTGGGTCATGCAAACAACCATCGTAAATCCTCATTGACAGTGGCCCAAGATGATATCGTGACCTGGTCTCCTTGGAATCCAGATTTATGAAGATCTGAGTGTGCGAACAGAGTGTTGCGAGCATGAGTTTTTAAAAATGTGCCACATGACTACGCCTGTCTTTTTATATGGCTACTTGCCTCCATATGTGGCAAGTGAATGAAAAATATGTGCAGAGGTAGGTATTCAAAAAATTCTTGAGGTGCCTCATAAGCTTTCCTAGAATCCAGTGCAGAGTAAACACCCAATAAATAGTCATGGAGTGAGTGCGTGAAGGAATAGATGAATGAAGTGGAGCTTGACTTATAAAGTCATCTCATTTTTCTAGAAAGCAGCTTGTACTAGGAAGGCATACTTGGTTGCCTTTCCAGCGCCTTCCTCCCTTTCCTATTTGTCAATGCACACCCAATTTTGGTTCAGAAAACCTCTCCGTCCCCAGCTTCAGGGGTAAATCTTAACTTACTCTAAGCCATCAGAGCATGGCATTTGTTTTTCATGGAGACTGTGATTGGCCTGGGAACAGACATGACCTTCTTTAGCCCAATCAGACTGAAGGAAATGAGTTTAAGTTTATGGCATGGGGAAAAGTTTTCTGTTCCATCTGAAGGGGATGGGCAAAGAAGCAGGTTACTGTGTTTGCTGTGCTAGAGTTTCCCCTCCCATGTGAACAAGACTCTCCCTGGGTCACCCTACTTACCCCCTAACTAACTTTGAAGGGAATGAGCTTTGGTTTGAGGCTGGTGCCATACGAAACAGTGGGACAGAATCTCATCCTTGATAAACAGTTGAGTTCCTGAACCTTCCTGGAGGACACCCAGATTCTGGACCACTTGTTATTTGAAAGAGTGATTTCTTTCTGATTTAAGTCACCTTGCGTTGGGGTTTCTGCTTGCTTTCCCCTGAAAACAAAACAAAAAAGCTAAAGTAAAGCTTGAACTTGAGAATAAGAAAAAAAAGAATGAACTTGGTTATTTTGTGAGCTTTAAGTAAGCAATAGCATCACCCTTTGTACATACAGCACAAGTAAATGTAAGATCACTTTTAGATCTTTATGACAAGTACTGAAGCAGGGGTGGGGGAATAAGTATTGTTATACTGATTTCCCTCAGGTCCCTGAGGTAGGCCTTACCCGTCTAGAGAAGAAGTCCTCCTTGTCTAGTTGGGGGAATTGAGTATTTTTCTTTCCCTTCCTCGTTTTGCATGGTTCTTCTGGCAACACAGAGAAAGAATTTCTATCATCACATACCCCACAACCCTCCCATGTTATTAGCCATCCATACAATTGTCCGTCTTACTAGTCCATGAAACCTAGAAAAGACAAAAATACTCCTTTTGAAGTTACTATAAACAGGGTGCCATTCAAAGTGCACAGAAAAAAATATAAAATGACTCTTGGCTACAAAGAGTTTTTCTTCCCATTGGAGTGACTGACAGGCCATAGACAGTGCTAGAAGGCCTGAGTAAACAGAAACACAAAACTGTGTTAATCATCAGAAAACAGTATGTCGTGAACATACTGGAAAACAATAATAGCTCAAATTCAAACAAACACATTTCTGTCTCGTTGCTCATCGCCATCTTTTGCTTATAGGGCTGCAGTGGTTTCTAGGTCTGTCTGCTTCTACCCTATGTATCAGCTAGTCGGTTCTCCACACTCACTCAAACCAGAGAGACCTTGTAGAGAAGCAAAACAGACCATGGCCTTCCTCTGCTCTTCCTGCCGTGCCTACAAGACCCTCTAGGGCTGCCCGTCCAACCTCTGCAGCCCAGTCTCACACCATGCCTCGGCCTGGGATTTATGCATCTGTCCCTCTGGGGGCTTCTCAATCCCACCCAGCAAAGGCCTTCACATATGCTGTTCCTGAGCCTGGAACATACTTCCCTCTCCTCTCCGGCTAGTCAACAACTACTCTCCTGCTTCTAATCTTGGCTCAAGCATCCTGTTCTTTGAAAAGTCTTTTCTGGCTTCACTGAGTGGAACAAACCTGCCACAGGCTCTCATTGCACCAGGAATCTTTCCTTCAGATTTGCCCAGTTGCAGCGCTATAGTTGTTTGTATCATCATTTGAAACATCACCTGTAATCTACACACGCCTCTAGGTGGGCAGGGATTTTATCTGCATTTACTCACCATGGGATCTTCAGAGTTTGACAAAGTGTCTAGCATGTGACAGACGCTCAATAAATATTGAAAGAGCAAGTATATAAACATACAAATCTGTGAATTGTTAGGGTTAGGGTTAGGGAGTGTTCACTTTGAGCCAAGCACCATGCTAAGAACCTAACCACATCGTCATTTACTCCTTGAAACCACCCTATGAGAATGGTACTATTGCTGTCCCATTGTATAGCTGAATATACAGAGGCTTAGAGAGAAAATAATATGCCTAAAGTCATGTCAAGGAGGTGACAGAACTGGGATTCCAGCTAGGTGCATGGCTTGCTTCAGATACTGAACTCTTAACCATGACCTCCACCATGTCTCATAGATGAAAGAAAGCTTCGAGAGTTTGGAGGGGGAGAAACTTAATGAGTGCAAGGGGTTTGGGCTAGTCCTGGGTTGCTCAGTGGGTTGAGCATCCAACTCTTGATTTTGGCTCAGGTCGTGAGCTCACCATTTGTGAGAGCCCTACATTGGGCTCTGCACTGACAGCACAGAGCCTGCTTGGGATTCTCTCTCCCTATCCCTCTCTCTCTCTCTCAAATAAATAAATAAACATAAAAAGGTGAGATGGCTTTGGCCATAGAGGGTAGGTGCATAGCAACACTGCTGGCATAAAGACACCTTTGAGTGGAGCTTCCCTGCTGGCTGTGTGAATTAGAAGATGACAGCCTGTCCTCCCTGCCAATGCAGCCCCATCCCAGGACACACAGGATGATGAGCCAGGCACTGGCTCAATGTCGGGTCTACTTTCCCCGTCAGCCGGGCACTTTTGGGCAGTGCACAAATGACACGACTGTATGCAGCACCACACAGGCATAACAGCAAGGAGCGAAAAAAATCCACTTGGCTAGAGTGGATGCCTTTGGGGGATATGCAAATGTCTAAGACTTGCACTGTCTAATATAGGAGCCGCTAGCCACATGTGGCTAGGTAAATTTAAGTGAATTAAAATTAAATGAAATTTAGCATTCTGTTTCTCACTCTACCCACTTTTCAAGTGTTTGTTGGTTACATGTAGCCAATGGCTACATACAGCACAGAACAGATAGAGAACATTTCCATGACTGCAGAAAGTTCACCTGCACAGCACTGGTCTAGAAAGCAAGCCAGAGCCAGCATTTATAAAAAGGAGCTCAGCCTTCATGCCATGGGTCTTGGGGAGTCACCAAGGAGCTGTGAGTGGTGAAATGATCCGACTGAAGTAATGGCACTGGAAACAGTAAAAATTATCATTTACAGAGGGACTCTGATGTGCCTGGCAGTGTTTAAGGACTTCACAAGCATGCTCTCACTTCATCTTCGTGAGAGCTCTATAAGGCTCATTTTATTATTCTCATTGCATAGGTGAGAAAATTGAGGACCTATGATGCTACATAACTTACAGCTGCAGGTCTGTCCGACCCCAAAAGGCTTTACTTTGCACCACTCTCCTACTCTGTACCCAGATGAGCCTGATTGTGGGCAGGGGTCATTCGACAAGGCAGAGAGGGAGGGCAGAGCAGCCCTGGAAGGATTCTAGGCAACAGATGATAGTGACTTCAACTGGGGGTCATGAGCTTCCTTTGTAGAAAACTTCAGATGTTCCTTGTTCTCTGTTCCAGGCCTGCAGTTTGCTATGGTCTCCCTCCTTTCCTCCCTAGCCATTCATCTCCATGGGCTACATTTTCTTTGGAATCATCTTTGCTTATCCTTTTGCTCCTTGTGTTGGTGTTTTCAGAGAAAATTGTGTTTGCATTAGGTTTTAATCTAATAAATTTTTATCCCTGGGAGGATGCCTCCTGCCTCATCCTGCTGTTAGGCCTCTCCCTTGAGATCCCAGGACACAGCTGGAGAGCTTGTGTGGGCCCCACCATGAGCCAAGGCCAGAAATCCCATCTGGAAATGTACGTGGCAGAAGCCTTCTTTCTTCTCCCGGTTTCCCCCGTAAATGGAAATGCACCAATAGATCCCACTTCCTGCTGGGCCATGGGGTCTTTTTGTCTCTTTGGCCTCCTAGCATTGAAGGTCAAGTTTCACATGGAGTGGTTCTCTCTTCATTGCAAGCAATAGCACACCTGAGTCTGTTAAGTGTTTCAGCTATATGTGAGTCCTGTCTACAGTGGAGATGGGTTGGCCCTCCCTTAGACTTGTAGAGAGAGCTGGTTTCTAGTATTTGGTTTCACAGGTAATGGACAAGCAGATCCCCATTAACTCCTCCAGGAAGTCTATGAGAAGAACTGTTGAGTACCTCTGTGTGACTGCTGGGGAAACTGAGGCACGGGAGGACAGGGAGAATTCCACATGCATCAGAATTAAAGAATGAGAAAGAAAACCATGACATCCAGGTTGCCTGGTCATGCTTAAACCACAACCCACACTTGCCTATTTAGTTACAACAAACACAAAAGAGATAAACATAGATGTAAGTTAGTCTAAACACCAAATTATAGAAGTTTTTCCTCTGATGTCTAGTCAGCCATCCTGACCCTTACTGAAGGATAAACCAACTCACGACAGCTGCGGACAATTATTTACTGTAAGTCAGAGACTAAAGAACTTGGATAATGAAGTGAATTCAACATTAGGAAGAGAGCAAGGGGCTTGGTACCAGAAAATTACCTTTTAGGTCAACTCTTAAAACCCAAAGATCAAGGTACTGAGTTCACGACAGAAGAGGTGTGAGTAAAGCCTAGGATGTGTGGAGCAGTGGGCTTTGCTCTCATGTGAGGGGGGGGGCGGGGTTACAAAAATGCACAGCCACACCTGCACCTTCCTCAGCCTCGAATGGTCCAGGAAGACACTCTGTGCAGATGCTACCGGAATGATGTGTCCCTTGCCGTCCATAAAAGTGATCTACGGCTGGCTGTGGAGTTACCCAGCCACCTTGGCTACTCATTAGAAACCAGATTTGGATTCCCTCACTTAGGCTGTCGGCTTTTACAGCCACCTGATGGTCTCCCAGCAGTGTGGCCTCTCAGCAAGACAGTG
>NW_027532166.1:3463824-3610477 GCF_008692635.1 Crocuta crocuta
CAGGGGGGCCCTCCAGCAGGGCAGGGCGGAGGGGGGGGGGGGGTTGGTGGGGGTCTAAACATTTGGCATTCAAAAAAGGGACAAAAGCTTTGCATAATTTGGGAATGAGTGAAGAGCCAGTAGCATTTACACTCCATGCCAGGAGAACATTTTGAAGCTAGTGAGGTGCCTCTAAGCCAAAAAGGTGTTATGACCTTTAAGCACATCCCTTTGGCCCTTTGATAATACTGCTGTTTTAAAGTATTTGAAAAACACCATCCACAATTTCAAACAGGATATGTCACCTCTGCACTTGGAACTTCCAAAAGAAAAAGAAGCCTTGCTTGAAGATGATGCACTTCATTAGAGGCAGATAATTCTCTCTCCCATCCTCACCTGTGCTGCAAAATAATGGAATCTGTCCACCCTGAGTGTGGCAAGAGAAGCAATGAAGCTAATGAATTTCCTCTCCAGGGGCCTCCTGCCTAGAGGCCAGCCCACAGTACAGAGAAAAAGTTGTTATAAACACTCTTCATCCTCTGAATGGGGCTCAGCCCCATGATGCCTTGCAAAGCAGGCTGTCGCCCTGAAGAAAGAGAAGCTGAGGACTTCATGTCCTAGAATTTTAAACAGACCACAAAAGCCACTTGCTCCCAAATTGAATTCTGTGTCTGAACTTAAGAACAACTGTGGTCCTTATGATACAGATGACAACAAGCCGGGAATGTCATCATTTTCCTGGGCAAGATAGTGAGCATAATAGCATAGAGACAGTATAAGGTATAAAAACCAACCAACCAAACACACACCACAAAGCACAAAAGACGAAGAACAGTCTAGAACTAGATGCTGAGGTTCAAATTCTGGCTCTGCTTCTTGCTAATTGTGTAACATGGGCACACAACTTACACTTAAATGGTTGATAGATCCTTAAAATTTTGGAATCATGACTAAGAACTGGAAGTAGCCTGACGGTCTTGTTCAACCATTATCACATTAGCCTCACCCACGATGGTTCAATAGAGAGACTCCAGAATTGCCAATCCTAAGCCCTTCTCACTACTTCTGCCAGAGAAGACCACAGTGTCCACAGTGGCAGAGGAGGGAAGAAGAAAGGAGGGAGGTCTACCGTATCTCTTGCCAAATACATTGTCCTAAATTGGGAAATATATGAGAATCACTCATGTTTTGAGGGTGGGCAACAAAAGCTTACAGTTTAGGAGCTTAGATATTTAATTAGCAGCTAAGAAATGGCTTCTTACCCCCTGTCCCTCCTTCCAAGATTCAAACTCCTTGCTTCTAGAGTAATACCATGCTACCTTTCACTGTTTACTGTCTACAGCCTGAAGCTGATGGTGGAATACAAGGTACTTTTCCAGCTGGTCTACCCTATTCATCCAGTCTCAACCCTCAACCCACATACACTCTCCATCTGACCACACTGGCCATCTGTCGCCTAGCACATCACACACATCCATGCCTCTGGGCTTTGCATGCTATTCCTTCCATTTGCAATGTTCTTCCCCTTTTCTACCTAGCAAAGCCCTTCTCATGATTCAAGATCAAGGCCAATTTTTGAGTCCTCTGTAAGGTTTTCCCAGGCACTATCACTAATTCTAATAATAGAAAAATGGAGTACCAACTAAGTGTTGAGCACCATGCTGAATGCTTTCCATGTTTATCTCATTTCATTCATTAATTTTCACTCTAATTCATGAAGTAGAGACTATTATGATCTCATTTTCAGATGAGGAAACCAAGTCTCACTAGAGTTAAAGAACTTGCCCAAGGTCACAGAGCTAGTTAGTGAAAGAACCAGCGTCAAGTCCAGATCTTTATGACTCTATGACAAAGTTCTTCCCCATCTGTCCATACTGACTCTCCTAGTCAACTTTACTAACATTTTGGATGACATCATTTTCCCAGTTTAACTGTATCTTTTTCTCCCCTGGTACATTAAAACTCTGGTTGTGTGTTATTCTGTTTTGTATCTTTAATACTTAACTCAATGTTTAGCACACACCAGGTGCTTCACGTAATGTGTTTAAATGTGAGAAATGGATAGACGGCTGGAAGAATGAATAGACGGAGGGGAAAAAGGAATCAAGAAAGAAATATTTGGCTTTCTCAATAAGTATATATTCTGAACAAGCTAACCTCCTCGAAGTACACCATTGAGTTCCAAAAATGAGAATGATAATACTGCCTGAAAAAATGTACCTATTCAGTGTGTATTTTACATGGATCTTAGGCCTTATTAATGGCAGGGTATTCAAAGGAAAGTCAAATCTATATTCTGTATACCAATGACCACAGAAGAAGAACCTGAAAATGTTTGACAAAGGACAAAACATCTAGACCAGGTTATCACCTTGAAGAATGAACATATATGCTTTCTGAGCTCAGTATTTTAACTTGAAAGAAAGCCCTTCTATACTTCTCATGACTTGAGGGCCTTGCCTTTTGCCATGCCCTCTAAGGAAACAATCTCATCCACAGATTACAAAATAGGTAAGCTTGCAGCTGCTA
Source organism: Crocuta crocuta (assembly GCF_008692635.1). NCBI lineage: Eukaryota > Metazoa > Chordata > Mammalia > Carnivora > Hyaenidae > Crocuta > Crocuta crocuta. The sequence continues at coordinate 3,466,333 of NW_027532166.1, forward strand.
CAAATTCAAGTGTTTAGACTACATCAACTTGCTTTTATTAAGGGTGCATAAAAAGATCTAGAGAAACTGAGAACAGATCTTAGCCTTGGGCAAAAATATATAAGGCACCAAATAGGCACATTAGAGGAAGTTCAGAAGTTAGTACCTGTGGCTCAGTATTCAACTTGGTTTGGCCAGAGTGCAAGCCTCCTCTCAGAGCATCTGAGCTAGTGTGGTTTTCATTTGGTATTTTCAAAGTGTGTAGGCAACATGAGAGGCAAATGTGAATGTCTGGGTAGGGATAGAGGCAAAATAAGTATTCTGAGTGATATATTAATAGAAAAATCTCATGGTCTGCAAGGACTAAATGCTTTGAAGCAGCATCACATTTGGAACCTTTGTGGGGTGGCCATGTCCAGCTATGATGTAATTTCAGGTTGGCCTACTACGAGGGGAAAGCCCGGGGCCCTGCCTTGATGTGCTCTCACTGTGGGGAGGCTGACCACTTGCCTGACTGGAGGCAGATGGGAGGTTTGGGAGGTGGATTAGGTAGAAACTTTCTTGCCATTTGTCTTTGGCCCCAAAGGAGCAAGTTCAGACCATGTTGTACAAAGAAGTCAATGAGTTAAGCTTTGTAACTCCTACATATAGCTCAGAAAGACTTTCCCTCAGTTCTGAGTATATGCCAGGGCTTTGGGTGGATGCCCGAAGCAGCTTTCTACCTCAATTTTCTCCAGTTTAATTTTGGAAGAAGTGTTTATAAATTCGGCAAGTGCCCTGTACATGCTCCCACATCCTAAATATGAGAAGTAATCATCACTGCTTCCAGTTATGGGGGTGTTCACTGAGTGTGAGACACTCTGCCAAGGGCCTGATACGATACTGCCCCTTTTAATCTTCACAGGTAACTGTGAGAGGTGCATGTTTGGCCATTTCATGGAGGAGGGTAATGAGACTTGTCTAGTCCTTCCATAGCAGGGACAGGACTTACATGTGGGCTTGTGTTCACACCACGCTCCTCTTTTGCTCCTACCATAATGCAATACTAGCCACATTTATCCAGGTCTCCTCTTGGTTCTTGATGACCAGGACTGTGCTTCACTCTTTTGTGGGACCATGCAGTGCAATGTACATACAAACAGCTAAATGAGTTGATGAAATCCTTTTTTTTTTCTTTTTTAAATAAGAGGACAGGTATGGAAGTTTTCAGAGGGCTAATGTGACCTATGCACTGAGTCCAACAGGAATGGAGAGAGGAATTATGGAAGACTCAGTGGGACCCTGTGAAGGTACCATTTTATATCAAGATATGTTGAACCTAGGAGCCAAAGAAAGGGTATTTGTTGCTGGAGGATAAATGTTCTGTTCACTCAGGAACCAAGACCACTTCAAAGACCATTTGTTGGCTTGGTGAGAAGCCGTTGCCAAGGTGAAGAGTCCCTATGTCCCAACTGCCCATAAACATGTCTTCAAACAGCAGGAAGGAGCCATACAAAATGGCTGTAGTAGCCAGAAGAGGCAGTGGAGACTCAGGAAATGGATGCGTCTCCCTCGGTAGCACTGACTGAGCCAGGAAGGGTTCCACGTGCCGACTGGCCAAGACAAACACAGTCCAACACTGACAGAGAGGCAGCCATTGGGGAACAGCTGAACCACCACAGTCATGCAGCCTCTCGAAAGATTGTTGCCGCAAAAGCGAAACCCATGGCCTGTGGCTTCCTGCCGTCCTCTCTGGTATACAGCTCGGGCTTCCAATGACTCATGGCCAGTGGTGTGCCAAGATTTCACATCCCATCTCTGATGGAGCCCAACCTGCTCAGAGCCATGGCCCTTCCCACTGCTTCCTCCTCCTGAGGAGTTTAATGAGGGGGTTAACGATGAGCAGGATGTGAGTGGACATCTTCACATGAGTAGCCTGGTTGTAAAACTGGCTGTGCACAGTCACGGAAGGACAAAGCAGGGGGTCAGTAACTATCAGCTGTGCTGAGCCAAGGCTGCTATGTCTTAACTCTGCTGGTTGTGTGGGGAGGAGAAGAAACTAACATTTATTAACTTCAGGCCTCTAGAGAGATGGTGCGGTTCATTGGTTAAGAGTGTGGGCGTCAGATTGCATCTGGCTTCACCACTTACTAACTGAGTGATCCTGGGAAGTTACTTATCCTCTGAACCTCAATATTCCCATCCAGAAAAAAAGGAAGAATAGTAGTATCTGCTCCACCAGATTGTTCTGAAGGTCAAATGGAGATTATAAATGTAAAGTTTGGTAAATGTTAGCTTTCATCATTGTTATTACTGCCACTGATTAATCAAATTTGGTCGGTGCTGGAGCTGAATAACAGAAAGAATTATTTCTGAGGAAATTAATACCTGTTATTGAATTGAATGCTTTATGGAAGTTGAATCCTGGACTCCATTTACAAGTTGGAAGAGAGCCTCAACCAAGGCACAGCATGTGTTCTATGGGTGATTAAGCCCAAAGACCCTTTGGGATTTTCGTATACTTCAGGAGCAGAATGACCATCTGACTCCCCACCTGACACCATTATTAATGATCCAAACTCCAATCACACATGAGCCTGCTATTCAACTCTACTGAGACATACTGATGGCTTATCACATGGCAGGCACTTCACTAGGCACTGGTGTAGGGAAGGGAGAGGGTAGGGAATATAACAGAGAGGAGTAAAGCACAGCCCTGGTTTTTGAGATGTTAGTGGGAGAAATGGACATTTGACTAATACGAGGCAGGTAAATCATTGTTCCAGTGCTGAGACCAACTACATGGTTGATTGATACCCGTGAAGTCTTCTTAGGAAGGTGTTTCGAGATGGGTCTCAGAAAATTGATGTCAGGGAGAAGAAAGCAGATTAGATAAAGAGATTATCTTTTGTACAAGTAGTAGCCTATAGTGGAAGGAAGAGATACACTGGAAAATAAAGTTGGAAAGGTGGGGAAAGACCATGTTCTGTAGACTTTTGATTATCACGCAGAAAGACTTGGACTCTGTTCTTTGTTTTGGGAATCAATATACATTGGAAATATAAGCTCAGGCACTGACACTGAAGAGTGGCTCTTCCAGTGTATATGGGGTGACCTCCAGTCTCCTCATTGTGAAGATTTCAGAGGGTTGTGGGTCTACACAGACTCCTCAGCACAGCACCTCAGCCCAGTACGCCCTTATTAAAAGGCAATCAAGATGCTGTTATAACAGATTAGGGAGAAATGATGATGCTCCGGACAAGGACAGTGGAAAATGAAGGAATGTGCCTTTCAGAGACACAGTAGAGAAACTGACAGCCTATGGGGTGTGGGAGGTGAGAAAGAAGGAGTCAATACTGACTCAAGGATTCAAGCCTAGGAAATGAGTTGAGGGTGGTATTACCAACATAAGATTGTGGAAAAGGATCTCAGTTTTGGGTACAGTGGATCAAAAGTGGCTGGTAAGTCCTTTAGGTTGATCTTTTCCAGAGGGATTTCAAATGCAAAGGTCTAAATTTCAGAATTTTTAGGATCAATGACTTGGATTAGAAGATCTTGCATGCAGACATAAAATCCAGCCTGAGAAGATGGCCGTGTAAGGGTCTTTAAGAGCAAGAAAGTTCCTGGGGAGTAGAGAAGGAACTAGGTGGATACCATGTACCAGAAATAGAATGAGGAGGGTTTTAAAAAGGGCTATGGTGGTCTGCTCTGCAGAGAGAGGTGAGGCCATTAGCTTGTGATGTCTTCCTTGAGCATCTCAGGCAAGTACAAGGAAGAAGCTAGTTTGTAAGGCATTATGGAGAACACTAAGAAGGGGCATGGTATGTGCTTCATTTACAAAGAAGTTCAGAAGTGAAAGGAATGTGAGAGCCTGAGAGATTAAAACCAATCTGCACAAGGCAGGAGTGTTTTGGATGGAAATTATTGGAACAGTTTGTAGGAAATATCTACTGGAGAAAAGAGGAAGATGCACAAGAGGAAAGAGGCTATTGATGATTTAAGGAGAAGCAGGAAAAGCATTATGATCTCAGGAGGGATGTTAGCTTTGGAGCAAACCAGGACCACATCTTATATGGAATCCAGGGCAAGGAAGAAAGGCTGTATTTTAAGGCAAAGACAATTTTAGTTGGGTAGTTGGTAGAGTTCAGTTTGATGTACCTTTATCTTCTAGTAAACTGTAGATTCACCTTTAATAATTTAATGAACTTTCATACGTTAAATACACACACACACACAAACATGGAGTGTAATTTTGTCCCTTTAATTCTCTTGAAAGGCAGAGCAGGAGAACAGAAAAAAAACCACAAGAGTTGATCTGAAGTCAGAAGACCAGGCTAGTCACAACCTCATTAAATATCAGTAATCTGACCTACACGAGGAGAGTGCCCACCAAAAGAACATGCAGAGGTTCAAATGAGATAATTTATGTGTCTGGCCTTATAAAATTGATCTGTAATTAGCTAGAGCTTGTTATTTTGCTCATGACTTGAAGAAAGAAGTGTGCCTTAGACATGAGCAAGGTGGAAAGTTTGTTCAGTGCTTTGTTTGTGCTATTGGTAGATAGTGTGTGGTACAGAGGAAAGTGAGGCTATCTAGAAGTCAGGCCTTGTCACATGCTCTGAGAAATGCGCCACTCTAACACTGGGGAGACTTCGTGGACTTTCCACTAAGGAAGGCCCCTTTTCCTCAACTTTTTCCAGTGATGTCTCCAACATGGTTTGGAATGACTCAAGCTTTGGGACTCCTACCACTTCCCTTGTAATGCACGTTTGCCATTTCCCAGATTTCACCATTAGGGCATTTCCTGAAATTCAACCCAATGTGTTCCTTTTTTTCTGATTTCAAAGAAGATTCTGTTTCAAACCTCAGCTGTCAAATGGGGAACCCAACTGTGAACAGTAGCTAATTTGACTGTGACATCAGAGTTTCCAATGGGAACTTGACTTTCCATCCTGAGATCCAATTCCCCCCTTGATTCAGTATTTTAAGAATAATGCACAGGCTTCCAGACCTCACTGAAGTGCCACTGCTGGAGCCAATAGCAGCAGGACCCCAAATTTCCTTTGAGGTTGGCAGCCTGCAAGGATTGCCTGCCAAGAACCCCTTGGAACCTCATCACCCAAGACCCTGTTTTTAAGAAGATCAAAGTATTCTCCTCATACTGGTGACAGCCAGAGGTCCAGGTCAAGGTGAATAAGTGTGGGACTCTGAAGGAAGCTGGCAGAACATCAAAGAAGGACTGGGTGGGGCCCGAGTCCTTTTTTTGAAAACTTTTTTGCATTGTTTTTCAGACTTTTTCAGTCTGACATATCATTGAACTTGCCTCTCTGCTTCCATTCTAGTCTTTATAATACCTATTCAACTGTCCATTACGTTAGTCACCTGATGCTTGAATTCCTCAGGTGTTTCCATGTTCCAAAACCCAATGAACATAGATAGGTACTGACTTATACATATAGAGAATAAATACCCATGTCCACCCACACTCAACCAACCATTTTATCAGAAGCCCTGAACTCACAATTTAAGTTTCTTTTCCTTTTATTCTGAAAGTGCTTTGCTATAGTCCCTATAACACTGATACTTAGTTGTGTGTCTCCCCCACAAGACTATATATGCCCTGAGGGGTTCTAGGTAGTTTAGTTGCAAGCATCTTCTTGCAAGCATTTTCCCACAAATATTTTCACTGCATAACTAACTGGCCATAAGGCAATTCTGCCAAGAGTTAGGGAGAGGGAAGAAGGGAGGGAGTTGTCTGTGGCTATAAAAGGGTAGCATGAGGGATCCTTCTGATGGTACTATTCTGCATCTTAACTGTGGCATTGGACATACACATGTGAGAAGTTACATAGAACTAAATAGACACAGCACTGAAGATGGCGAAGAAATAGGGAGTTCTGTACTTCCTGCCTGCATCTCTCAAAAAAGGAGGGCCAAAGCCAAAGTACTGTGAACTGCAAGAATCTGGGAGGATAGAGATGGAGTCCACTAAGAAGACAGCCTCATAGGTGCATGATTGTGAACTGGGGAAGATAAAAACAGGCCAGGCATGGAGGGGAGGGAGCCCCCTCTGTGGAGAGACAAAGGGAAGAGAAAGAGCAGCTGGGGAATCTTAGCATGGTCCCTGGAGAAGAGAAAAACCTCAGACCAGGATGGAGAGGGATCCTATCATCCCATCTCTAACTGCAGGGCTTTTGGGGAGATATCCTATCTCTAACTGCAGAGATTTCTTTGAGCTAGGTGCCCCAGTCCCAGAAATTCCTTTTGGGATAGGCAATATGCAAGGGATTCAGTTGGCATCAGAAGGAACCACTCCTCAACTTGATCCCCTGCTAGGAAGTACCCCCGCTTGCAGGATTACATTTCGGGCAGTATCATTAATGTGCATGCAGTAAGGTCTGGAAACGAAGCTGGGTATGATACATAGAACATGGCCCACCTTGTGCCCACAGCACAGTGAGATCGGACCCAAAAGAATGATTTGCAATGCCTGGTTCAAGAAGGGACTCAGGGGTCACCATTTTTCTCCCCACAACCACCAAGCCAGGGCCTAAGGGAGTGGCTTGTGAGACCCACAGTGGAGGCGAGAACTGCCTACACCAAACCACACCCATCTGCACTGGGTAGCTGCTTTTCTTTTTACTGGAGCGTGGATAGATGATATGGAAACAAACAGCCCTTCCCCAAGACCACTGATGCATTGCCATGATTAACTCTAGATCAATTCTTGCTATTCAGATATATTCTCCCTTATCTCATTCTTATCTCTCACCTCTGCTGGACTGGGTGTTCTGGTTATAGGGGCTTAAAAAGGGATATTTAATCCATTCTCTTGATGCATGTTCACCACCTCTGTCATTACCTTCCTTTCTCTCTGAAGTAATCAGACTATACAGTTTCTCTGGGTAACAATACCTTCTTTTTTTTGTTTTTGTTTTTGTTTCCTCCTCACCTCCTGTCATATTGTCCTTTTTCTCTCTCTGAATTATGACTTTTAGTTTCTGCCTGGTCAATGTTCAATTTTCTCTTTCTCCCCACCACTGTCATTTCTCTTTTTTGTATATGCTCTTCCATCAGCACTGCCTCCACCCAGTTCTGTATTTGTAGCTGGGAATTCTGGTTTTATGCTTTTACACTGTCCTTTGTCTTTTGTTGTTTTTTCTTTTTTTTTCTTTTTCCAATTTGTTTGTTTGATTTCTTTGTGCATTAGTGTGCTTTTGTTCCCTATTTGTTAGTCTGTCTGTTTCCTTTCCAGGGCTACCTCAAGAAACAAACCAAAGTACACATGGTGGAGACTGCCAAATATCACTACAAGTAGGGAAATAAAATAACCAAAGTTACAACAAGAGAGACCAAGGGGCACCATTCAAAGAACACTTCCTGAACGGACAGGCCCTGAGTATAGACTCATTTTAGACCTGAGGACACCTTCAGATTGAAAGTAAGGGGATGGAGACTGTCTGTGAGCCTCCTTTAACACAGCAGTACTCACAGGTGCAGAGCGCATAACAAGCTTTTAAACCATACAAGAGACAGAAAACTCGCCAAAATGACAAAACAGAACAACTCTCCTCTAAAGAAATTCCAGGAAGAAATGAAAGCTAAAGAATTGGCCAAATGGATAGAAGAAACATAACTAATCAAGACTTTAGAAAAATAGTCATAAAATTAATAGCTGGGCTTGAAAAAGGCATGGCGTCTACTATTGCTACAAAGATTATGGACCTTGAAGATAGTCATGATGAATTAAAAAATGCTATAGCTAAGGTGCATAATAAAATGGAGGCAGCCACTGCACAGATTGAAGAGGCAGAGAGGAGAATAGGTGACTTAGAAGGCACAATTATAGAACAAGAGGAAGCCAAAAAAGAGAGATAAGTTGATTCAGGAGCACAAGAGGAGAATTCGAGATCTGAGTAATACAATCAAAGGGAACAATACCCTTATCATAAGAATTCCATAAGAAGAAGAAGAGAGACAAAGGGGCTGAAGAGGTACTTGAACAAATTATAGCCAAGAACATCCCCAATCTGGGGAAGGAAAGAGACATTGAAATCCAAGAGGCACAGAGAACTCCCCTCAGAAATAACTTGAATCGATCTTCTGCATGACATATCATAGTGACACTGGCAAAACATAAGGATAAAGAGAGAATTCTGAAAGCAACTAGGGATAAAAGGGCCCTAATATACAAAGGGAGACCTATCAGGGTAGTTGCAGACCTATCTACTGAAACTTGGCAGGCCAGAAAGGAATGGCAGGAAATCTTCAATGTGATGAATAGGAAAAAAAAATGCAGCCAAGAATCCTCTGTCCAGCAAGCCTGTCATTCAGAATAGAAGGAGAGAGAAAGGTTTTCCCAAATAAACAAAAATTGAAGGAATTCATCACCACTAAACCAGCCCTACAAGAAATCCTAAGGGGGTCTCTCTGAGGGAAATGTTGCAAGGAACACAAGGTACCAGAGACACCACTACAAGCATGAATCCTATAAAGAACACAATGACTCTAAACCCATATTTTTCAATAATAACACTGAATGTAAATGGACTAAATGCTCCAACCAAAAGACATAGGGTATCAGAATAGATTAAAAAAAAAACAAAAAACCACAAACAAACCAAGATCCATCTATTTGCTGTCTACAAGAGACTCATTTTAGACCTGAGGACACCTTCAGACTGAAAGTAAGGGGATGGAGAAATACCTATCATATGACTGGAAGTCAAAAGAAAGCTGGAGTAGCCATACTTATATTGGATAAACTGGACTTTAAAATTAAGGCAGTAACAAGAGCTGAAGAAGGGCATTATGTAATAATTAGTGGGTCTATCCATCAGGAAGAGCTAATAATTGTAAATGTTTACAAACCAAATTCGGGAGCACCCAAATACAGAAAACAATCACAAACAGAACCATTCTTATGGATAAGAATGTGCTAATTGCAAGGGACTTTAACACTTCACTTACAGCAATGGGTAGATCAACAAGACAGAAAATCACTAAAGAAACAATGGACCTGAAAGACACATTGGACCTTATGGATCTGACAGATGTATTTCGAACTCTAAGTCCTGAAGCTATGGAATTCACTTCTTGAGTGCAGATGGTACATTCTCCAAGATAGATCACATACTGGGTCATAAAGCAGCCCTCAATAAATCGAAAAGAATTGAGATCATTCCATGCACACTTTCAGATCATGATGCTATGAAATTTGAAGTCAATCACAGGAAAAAGTCTGGAAAACTTCCAAAAACATGGAAGAACACTCTACTAAAGAATGAACTGGCCAATCAGGCAACTGGAGACAAAATTAAAAAGATATATGGAAACAAATGAAAATGAAAATACAACAATCCAAACTCTTTGGGATGAAGCAAAGGCAGTCCTGAGAGGAAAATGCATTATAATCCAGGCCTATTTCAAGAAACTAGAAACGGTGCAAATACAAAAATCTAACAGCACACCTAAAGGAACTAGAATCAGAGCTGAAAGAACACCACTAACACAGCAGAGGAAGAGAAATAATAAAGATCAGGGCAGAAATAAATAATATAGAATAAAAAAAGCCAGTTGAACAGATCAATGAAACCAAGAGTTGGTTTTTGAAAAATAAACAAAATGGATAAACCTCTAGCCAGGCTTCTTAAATAGAAAAGAGAGAGCACCCAAATAGACAACATCATGAATGAAAATGGATTTATTACAACCAATCCCTCATAAATACAAGCAATTCTCAGGGAATACTATGAAAAATATTATGCCAACACACTAGACAACCTAGAAGAAATGGACAAATTTCTAAACACACACACTACCGAAATTCACACAGGAAGAGAGAGGAAATCTGAGCAGACCCATAACTAGTGGAGAAATTGAATCAGTTACCAAAAATCTCCCAACGAATCTCCTTGGGCCAGATGGCTTCCCTGGGGAATTCTACCAGACATTTAAATCAGAGTTAATACCCATTCTTCTCAAGCTATTCCAAAAAAGAGAAATCGAAGGAAAACTTCTGGACTCATTCTACAAAGCCGGCATCACTCTGATTCCCAAACCAGACAGAGACCCAGCAAAAAAAGAGAACTACAGGCCAATATCCTTGATGAATATGGAAGCAAGAATCCTCAACTAGATACTTGCAAATCGAATTCAACAGCATATAAAAAGAATTATCCACCATGATCAAGTGGGATTTATCCATGGGTTACAAAGCTGTTTCAATATTTGCAAATCAATCAATGTGATACATCACATTAACAAAAGAAAAGAACCATATGATCCTGTGAATAGATGCAGATAAAGCATTTGACAAATTACAACATCCTTTCTTAATAAAGACCCGAGAAAGTCGAGATAGAAGGAATCTAATTAAACATCATAAAAGCCATATATGAAAGCCCACAGCTAATGTCATCCTCAATGGGGAAAAACTGAGAGCTTTACCCCTGAGATCAGGAACATGACAGGGATGTCCACTCTCACCACTGTTGTTTAACAAAGTGCTGGAAGTCCTAGCATCAGCCGTCAGACAACAAAAGGAAATAAAAGGCATCAGAATTGGCAAAGATGAAGTCAAACTTTCATTTTTCACAGACAACACGATACTCGGAAAATCCAACAGACTCCACCAGAAGACTACTACAACTGGTCCATGAGTTCAGAAAAGTTGCAGGGTACAAAATCAACATACAGAAATCGGTTGCATTTTTATGCACCAATCATGAGGCAACAGCAAGAGAAATCAAGAAACTGATCCCATTCACAACTGCACAAAAAACCATAAAATACCTAGGAATAAACCTAACCCAAGATGTACAAGATCTGTATGATGAAAACTATAGAAAACTTATCAAGGAAATTGAAGAAGACACAAAGAAATGAAACACATTCCATCCTCATGGATCGGAAGAATAAATACTGTTAAAATGTCAATACTACCCAAAGCAATCTACATATTCAGTGCAATCCCAATCAAAATCGCACCAGCATTCTTCTCAAAGCTAGAGCAAACAGTCCTAAAATTTGTATGGAACTACAAAAGACCCCGAATAGCCAAAGTAATATTGAAAAAGAAAACCACAATGGGAGGCATCACCATCCCAGACTTTAGCCTCTACTACAAAGCTGTCATCATCAAGACAGTATGGTATTGGCACAAAAACAGACACATAGACCAATGGAATACAGAACCCAGCACTGGACCCACAAATCTATGGCCAATTAATCTTTGACAAAGCAGGAAAGAGTATCCAATGGAAAAAGACAGTACAGATGGTGCTGGGAGAACTGGACAGCCACATGCAAAAGAATGAAACTATACCACTTTCTTATACCATACAGAAAAAATAAACTCAAAATGGATGAAGGACCTGAATGTGAGACAGGAAACCATCCAAATCCTAGAGGAGAAAGCAGGAAACAACCTCCTTGACCTCAACTGCAGCAATTTCTTACTTGACATGTCTCCAAACGCAAGGGAATCAAGAGCAAAAATGAACTACTGGGACCTCATCAAGATTAAAAGCTTCTGCACGGCAAAGGGAACAATCAGTAAAACTAATAGACAATTGACGGAATGGGAAAAGATAGTTGCAAATGACAGATAAAGGGCTAGTATCCAAAATTTATAAGGAACTCACCAAACTCCACACACACCCCCGAAAAAAATCCAGTGAAGAAATGTCCAAACAACATGAACAGACACTTCTCCAAAGAGGACATCCAGATAACTGATAGACACAAGAAATGATGCTCAGTGTCACTCTTCATCAGGGAAATAGAAATCAAAACCACAGTGAGATACCACCTCCTGCCAGTCAGAGTGGCTAAAATGAACAAATCAGGAGACTATAGATGCTGGGGAGGGTGTGGAGAAACAGGCACTCTCCTACACTGTTGGTGGGAATGTAAACTGGTGCAGCCCCTCTGGAAAACAGTGTGGAGGTTACTCAAAAAATTAACAAGAGAACTCCCCTATGAACCATCAATAGCACTGCTAGAAATTTACCCAAGGGATACAGGAGTGCTGATGCACAGGGGCACATGTACTCCAATGTTCAAAGCAGCACTTTCAACAATAGCCAAATCATAGGAAGAGCCTAAATGTCTGTCAACTGACGAATGGATCAGTAAGATGTGGTTTATCTATGTAATGGAATACTACATGGAGATGAGGAAGAATGAAATCTGGCCATTTGTAGCAACATGGATGGAACTCGAGGATGTTATGCTAAGTGAAATAAGTCAGGCAGAGAAGGACAGATACCATATGTTTTCACTCATATGTGGAACAGTAGAAACTTAACAGAGGACCATGGGAGAGGGGAAGAGGAAAAAATTAGTTGAGGAGAGGGTGGGAGGTAAACCATGAGAGACTCTTGAATAACAAGAACAAACTGAGGGTTGATGGGGGTGGGGGAGAGTGGAAGGGGGTGAATGGCATGGAGGACGGTACTTGTTGGGATGAGTACTGGGTGTTATATGGAAACTAACTTGAGAATAAACTATAAAAGAAAATAAATACAATTTAAAAAATACACACAAGCACACAAAAATAAGTGCATGTAAAACTGGTGAAATCTGAATCACATCAGTAGATTTTATCAACTTCCTGCTTGAGGTATAGTATTACAGTTGCGTAAGATGTTACCAGTTGGGAAACTGGATAGAAGCAATATGGGATCTCTTTGTATTATTTCTTACAACTCTGTGTGAATATGCAATTATCTCACATTAAAAAGTTAAGCAGCAGCAGCAGCAACAACAACAGGCAATTCCTTGCCTATGCTCATGTCCTACTTATAGGATTGGGGGTTCCAGCCCATGTGGGTGGCGTGGGATATTAGAGCCTCCACCATCTGGGACATCACCATTCACCCCATCAAGGAAAGGGAAAATAGCAAGTTACTCTGTGGCTCTTAAGGACTTCCACCTGGAAGTGACAAACTCCTGTTTCATTGGCTGAAGCCAGTCCTTTGGCCCTCCTAACCTCCAAGAAGTAGGGAAGCTTAGTCATGTCATATGTCTAGAAAGAGGAGAATCAAAATATTGGTGACAGTACCAATGATCACAGCTGTTAAGATGGGATAAATGGTTAAAATATTCATAAAATATTTTGCATTTACCTCGTCATCGTGTGACCAATAAGTGACTTCTGCTGAATGAAAAATATAGAGGAACCTAACTATGAATATCACACCAGTCACTGTGGATAAAACTTTGTATTGGGCCTGAGTTTCATTTTTTAGAAAAAGTAGAAGCTTCCTGAAAAAGACAATGAGAATGTTAAAATACATTTTTAAATGCATCTGTATAACATGACCATTTCTCCTTGGTTTTTGCTCTTACTTCCAAATGCATGTGAAAAACAACTGTCCTTTAAATTTTCATGGAAGTAGTGCTTGCAAATAACCTTTACCTTTTCAGTCTGAAGGCACAAATGGCCAATTTAAGATGTATCTCAGATGTATGTGAAAGTTTCTACAAGCTGAGGGAGGCCATGTGAAGGGCATCAGGAAGAGTGGGCACGAGGGGATCAGAATGACAGATTTCAATGGACATAAGTGCGGGACAAATACCAGAAAGGCCAGAAATTTGCTAGGAAAAGAAACATGGTAGTATCAATCAACAAATAATCAGATTGCTCTGGAAATGACCAACTGAAGGGTGTAGTTTTAAAAAATTAAATAATATATTTTGCTATTTGTAAATATAGCTAAGATATGGCCTTTAACTTATACTTTGTCTGAAGATAACTGTATTGATCAGAGTTGCTTAGGAACAGAGACAAAAGGAAACCTCCCTTTATGGAGCATCCATTCTATGCTGGTCACTGTCTATTCTATGGCAGCCACCTAAATTTAACCTGCACAATGTCATTATCAGCACTCTATTTTACAAATCCACAGAGTTAGAAAAGTGAAGTTATGTGTCTAGAGCTACCAACAGCACCCAAGACTGCCTCAGTCATCACCAGTTCCCTAAGGGCAGGATTGTGAACAAGAGCACCAGGACTGTGTTCAGCCTCTTTTTCCAGACTTTGTTCAATTGCTTCCTTCCATGACCCCTAAGCTTCAGCCAGAGGACACCTGTCATAGCTCCTCAAGCCTAACCTTCAAAGTCCGACCTCTGCACTTTTAAGAATGCTGTTCCTCCTACCCTTTCTTCCTTCTGTACCCCAATGCTTATTTATTCAGAGTCCTTGCTTATGTGCTATCTCCTTCAAGTCTTCCTAATCATTGCCTTAAAATATTATAAATACAAGGCAAGAAAGCAATGAATGAGTGAGTGAATGAATGAGTATGTGGACAAATAGTATCTTCCCATAAAAGCAATGCTCCATTCCTTCCTTCTTTCCATAGTGACACCTCTCTACTGGAGGTGAGTAGCTATTTCAGTTCAATTCAGAAAACATGGATTGAATTCTTTGTATTGCAAAGCTCAGTGCCCAGAAGACTGGAGAATACAACAGTAGGTAAGACTCAGCCTAGCCCCTGCCCTCTCAGTGTTCACAATCCCACAAATAGCAGAAACCTTTTGTGAAATGAGGTGGGAGGCAACTTGAGTGCCCCTGCCAAACTCTGAGCTCCTTAAAGGAGGAAATACATTTTCAGAGCTGGGAACTCCTTCATGCCTTTTCTAAGAGAAGTCTGACTCACATCCACATCCTTCATCAACGGCAAAGCCCAGTGCAGAATCACCCCATTCCTAGCTAAGTCAAGACCCGCCAGGCTCTGGGATGGATGGCCTCATCGCTCAGGATTGCAAATAGCCTATTGCGGCTTCAGTTGGTCCAAAATGATAAGGTTAGAAAACCAAACAATATTGTCCTGAGTATTTATAAAAATAAGCAGAAATTAGAGAAGCCTTAACATTCTTAAGAGTTATCATTTATTATTATAACCTTGCTCATTTCAAAAGTGATCCCAGAACATTTAAAAAAATTATAATAAAATAAGATGGCAACATAATACTACTATTTAAATAAAATCATAGATTAATACCAGAAAACTCCAGACTATTCCATTTAATTTCACGTAGGGGAGTCTTTGAAATTAGGTTAAGTGACTCCAGGCTTTTTATTTATAGAAGCAACTTGGATGTTGGTCTGAGAAGTGAGATACTCAAGTTTTCAAATAAACTCAAGTCACAGAGAATTGTAAATAATAAAGAACCATGTGGATGGAAAACTAATCTTTTAAGTCCTCTATCTAATTGATAGGAAAAGCATTTCATATTAGATAAAACCTAATAAAAAGATTTAAAGACAGGATGTAAACATTACACACACACACACACACACACACACACACACAACCTATACCACTGTTCTGTATATTGACAGATAAAAGAAAGAAAAAGGAAAATGGGAAAGAAAGTTGCATTGCTATAATAATTTTAAAAAAGAAACAGCAAATCCCCTTCCTTCCCCAAGAGGAACCATAGAAATGAAGCTCAGGGAACAGCCTGGCTGAGTGCCCAGCTGGCCGGTAGTGTTCCTTTGTTTGGATTAGCAAAAGGCGCCCCCTCTGGGTGGATACAGCTCTTTGAACACATGACTTGGCATGTGAAGAGACTTTATGCTAAGAAAAGGTACCTCAGCCTCTAGGGGAATGCAATCTCATCCATGTGCGAACCTCAGTCCTCAGCCCCCTTGAAGTATGAGTAAAATTCACAATTTTTTTTTTTCTGCAAAGTGAGAAGGTGATGCCCACCGGGTCCTGCCCTATGCAGGAATCTCATGAGCTTACCAGTGCCATTCATTACACAGGAATACGCATACGTGCCTCATTAAATAAGCCATGTCCCATTTACCTTTCAGGGAATAAAATGCTTTCCCTTTTTACCTTTTAATGCATTCTTTTGATACTTTAAAGTGTATTCATTTTCACATTTGTCTTCACTTATGTTTGTTTCTTTACGTACAAATAGTAATAACCCCAAAACACAGTAATGATTACCAGTGGCTGATGACTTCCCAGTGCACCAGGCATTGTGCCAAGCACTTCCTATAACTTTTTGGTCTCATGTAATCTGCACAAGGTGGGAATGTCATTTCTTCCATTGTACAGACACGAGAACTGAGACCAAAAGGTTAAGTAACAAAAAAAATAGCACAACCAGGGTTTAAATCCATATCTCTGTGTTTCAGAGCTTCCACTCCCAAAAAGCAAGCTCTAGACCTGTTCACTGTAGAAAATCTCATAAGGGATAAGCAAAGAAAGAAACTGCAATCACCCCTGTTCTGTCACGTCACTGTTACCATAATGCTGTTCATCTTCATGACACTGCTCTAACACTGTAGGATGGCTCCTCTTAGTTATGGAGTCAATAAAATAGAGAATGATTTAAAAACATTTTTTTATGTCTTTATTTTATTTTGAGAGACAGAGACAGAGCGAGCAGGGGAGGAACAGAGAGAGAGAGGGAGACACAGAAACTAAAGCAGGCTCCAGGCTCTAAGCTGTCAGCACAGAGCCCGACGCGGGGCTTGAACCCACGGACTGTGAGATCATGACCTGAGCCAAAGTTGGATACTTAACCAACTAAGCCACCCAGACACCCCGAGAATGATTTTTTTAAACAGTTGAGAATGTAAATATTAATAGCTAGCCTCCACCACCAGTTTAGGAAGAAGAAAGACTAATATTGTCTGCACTCTAATTGCTTTCTTTTAGCCTCTGCAAGTGCCATTATTATAATTCCTAACATCATTCCTAGAATCATTTATTCTTGTTGATAATTGCAGCAATAACCATTCAGAATCTCTGCAGATTTGGCAAAGGCAGTCAAGGAAATATATATTGTATTTAATTAAGTCTCTATTAAGAGTAAGTGGAAGGTGCTTAATCATGTTCATAAGCCTGTAACTTCTCTCCCTTATCAGAGACTCCACTCGAGAGGCCTGTCACTTCTTAGATCTGATAGGCTACAAATTACACCCTGGACTGTCCTGCCACCGCCTTAGAGAAATATTGCCAGCAACCTGTGCACACCATACCTCCAAATGTTGGGCTTTATTTATGGAGCCCATCATGTACAGTTCATCCTGATTTCAAAACACCTTCCCAATGTCAAAGCATGGACATCTTTCTTCAGTTCAAAATATCTGATTCCCTAGGTGTGAGCAATGCCAAGAGCTGCTGGTTTAAAACCCCAATTGCTCTTCTACCGTTTCGGTTTGGGGACTGCCAAGAGAATTTTTGAGAGATTAGTTATGTGCCAGGCAGCAGAATGGACATTTAAAGACGACCTCTTTTAATGTGCAAGCCAATCCTTTGAAATAGTTAATACCCTCATTTTATAAATAGGGAAACAATCTTAGAGTGATTAAGAGTTCTATTTTTCCTCATCACGCAAGAATCCTAGTAGCAGGTTTTTAACTACTAAATGATACCACCTCCCAGGTTGGGCATTAGCCCCAAGGAGAATAGGATGGCGGAGTTCTCCTCTATCACCCCCCCCTCTCTTCAGTGGCCTTCTGGTTCCAATGTGTCCAAAAAGAGCACTTTCCAGTAGTATTTTTCTCACACACACACACAAAAAGATTCTAAAATTCATATGGAACCACTAAAGACCCTAATTAGCCATAGCAATCTTTAAGAGGAAGAAAGCTGGAGGCCTTACTCTTCCTGACTTCAAACTATATCACAAGGCTATAGTAATCAAAACAGTATGGTATTGGCATAGAAACAGACACATATATCGAAGGAACAGAAGTCCCAGAAATAAACCCATACATATATGATCAATGAATTTGTGACAATGGAGCCAAGAATATACAATGGGGAAAACAGTTTCTTCAATAAATAATATCGGAAAAACTAGACAGCCGCATTTAAAAGAAGGAAACTAGACTTCTATCTTACAGCATATATAAAAATGAACTCAAAGTGGGATAAGACTTGAATGCAAGGCCTAATGTCTTAAAAGTTCTAGAAAAAAACATGAGGTAAACTCATTGGCATAAGTCTTGGTGATGATTTTTTGGATTCAAAACCAAAAGCAAAGGCAATAAAAATCAAGATAAACAAATAGGCCTACATCAAACCGAAAAGCCTCTGTACACGAAAGGAAACAATCCACAAAATGAGAGGACAACCTATGGAATGGGAAAAAATTGCTAATTATACCTCTAAGGGGTTAATATTCAAAATCTATAAAGAACCTATACAATTCAATAGGAAAAAAAAGACTAAAAAATGGGCAGAGATATGGAATTGACATTTTTACAAAGACGACATACAAATGGCCAACAAGTACATGAAAACATGCTCAACATCATTAACCATCAGGGAAATGCAAATCAAAAGCACAACGAGATATCACCTCACACCTGTCAGAATGGATATTAACAAAAAGACAAGAAAGAACAAGTCGTGGCGAGGATGTGGAGAAAAGCAAATCCTTGTGCACTGTCCGTGGGAACGTAAATTGGTGCAGCCACTGTGAAAAACAGTATGGAGGCGCCTCAAAAAATTAAAACTAGAATTACCATATGATCCAGTGATTCCACTTCTGGGCATTTATTCAAAGGAAAGGAAATTACGATCTCAAAAAGATCAGCAGCCCTATATTTATTGCAGCATTATTTACAATAAGGAAGACATGGGAACAACCTAAGTGTTAATGAGTAAGTGGATAAAGAAAGTGTGATATATATGTATCTCACATACATATTATATATATATATATATATATAATATGTATATCACACACATATATACGTAGATATAGAAAATGTGGACATACGCACATGCACACACACACACAGTGGGGGGCGGGAATATTATTCAGCCATAAAAAGATGGAAATCCTGCCATTTATGACAACATGAATGGAGCTAGAGAGTGTAATGCCAAGTGAAGTAAGGTAGACAGAGAAAGACAAATGCTCTATGATAATATCACTTATATATAGAATTTAAAGAACAACTAAATCTATAGATACAGAGAATAGGTTGGCGGTTCTTAGAGGCAGGGTTGGGCATGGGCAAAATGGATGAAGGCAAGAGATACAAACTTCCAGTTACAAATAAGTCCTGTATTTGCTTCCCATTTTTCTAGAGTTATGTGCAATTTAGGAACAATACCAGAGATTAGTTATGACTCTATTAGGGAAAAGTGGCCCTTGGCACCATATTTGCACCCAGATACATCAAGGAGAGCTCGCACCGAATCCTCGCCTGAGCCAGTCTTGAAGGGAACGACCGAGGGGTTCTGATCATGCTTGCCTGGTGTCACAGCCCTCCCAGAGGCAGGCAGCACTTGGGTCCTTGTGGGAAATTCAAATGCTCATGCTTCTCACTGCGCAATGGGTGTCATCCTCACTTCGTCTCTGCTAGTGTGGGATAGCTGAGGAAATGATACACTTGTCATTCTTACTTTCAAGGGAAAAAAAAGTCTCTACTACAAGGCCATCTATATAGTTTTCCAATGTTTTCTCAAAGAGGGAAAAAGAGGATGTGTTGAAAGACACGGCTGCCTGTGGAACTGCTGAGTAAACTTGGCCAGTTTAGTGTAGTCATGAAGCTCCAAAAATATATTTTTTCCTGGTCCAAGGAAGAAGGAAACAGCTCCACCACTCCACTAGAGATGTGCTGGACTTGACAGACCAAGAGGAAACCCGCTTCTGCCGCTCTGCTCTAAAGTGTTTCCATAAGCCTAAATTTCTGGGTGGTTACAAGTAATTTGCTTCAACTTAATTTCTTTCATTCAAATTTATGGGAAAAAAACACCTGTCATAGGCAATGGAAAATAATTAAGACATTAGCCTTAGTGTTGGATGTAGAGACAGCAAAGACCCATTAGCTTACATGTCAATGCTGAATTCCAAATTGTCGAACTTGCTGAACCCAGTGAGCCCCTGTCCTTGTGCGCTCTGTAAACTCCTCACCCTTCTGTTCTGCCCTTCCGCTTCTCCGGTGCTCTGCTGCTATCTCTTGAGTGAATTGACTTTGCCAATTCTGAGGATCCTCCTTAGTAATCTATTCAATATGTGCACTCCCTTTGGAAGAAATACAGTAGTCTGTGTACGTTTCCTATCTGCTCCTAATTTCCTATACTGTGAATTATGTCATCTAGTTTTTGTGCCGTTGCCAGTGGGAAAAGGCTGTCTACAGCAATCTGGTCAGACCGCCTCATACCCCGAGAAACACCAATTAGATCACCACAGAGTTGACTCACACCCAAGAAGACCAACCCCAGTTTCCTCTAGTGGTCCTTGTTGTTTGAACATAGAGCCCTAGGAAGGCTCTTGGATAAGTCATTTGACCCACAGGGCTTCTTTCAAGATTTCATGCTATGGTGGGTCAGGTTTGTACACGAAATGGAAATACGCTGAGACAATAAATCTAGGAAGAGATCTATTCAGATTACAGAGGGTGGATTTTGACCCAGGAGGTAAAGTTTCACTGTTGGTTTGTTTTTATTATTAATTTACTTATTTAAAGTGTAATTAACATACACTTTATATTAGTTTCAGGTGTACAATATAACGATTCAGCAGAAAGTAGAGGTTTTGGATTCTCACACTTCTGAATTTAATCAGAGCAGCTGTAGAAGTGGAAAAACCTTGTGGCTTACAGACTCAATAGGTAAGGGGTAATGTAACGTCCACAACTACACAATCAGTGAAGAGTAAAAGCACTTTCACATCAAATTACATGGATAATTGTTTCCATTGTTTAGTTTGAAGCCCATGGGCAAAGCACATACTTTGAAGTTTTTGAGAACTATTTTAATCCAATCTTGCCCCTTGCAAAATCCAGTTAAGGGGACAGAAGATTAATCTCCAAGACTCCCTCTGAACCTAAGAGCCCAAGAAATCACATACACAATCAGTCATGTCATCCAGAAAAGTGAGAGCCTCTTTCCTACACCTTATCAAATGCTTCTCCCTAAATACAACCATATTTTTTTCAATTTCTTGTGATCCCATTCAGAAGCATAAAAATATTCCACATATATCTGCTTTACTGTATAGAGATAATCCATTATATATTTTCCACTAACAGGAATGTACTCAACACAGTATTTTTGACTTTTCTCTTTATTCATTTAATAACATATCTATTTATTCAATTTGCTAGACCGAAAGCATGAGTAGGGGAGCACAGAGAGAGGGAGGGAATCCCAAGCAAGCTCTGCACTGACAGTGTAGAGCCAGATATGGGGCTTAATCACACGAACCATGAGATTATGCCCAGAGTGGAAATCAAGAGCCTGATGCTCAACTGACTCAGACACCCAGAGCCCCCCATTTAATAACATATCTTAAACATCTTTTTATAAGAGCACACACATATTTTCATTTGTTCTTTTCAAAAACTGTATCACATTCTGTAACGTGACTATACTTCCATTAAATATTTATTAAAAATCGAATCATTTTGAAAGTATTATATGAACATGGCTGAAGCACACAGAATTATAGAAGGATGCATAAGGAAAACTAATCTGTTTCTCTATTTTTTCCAAACCCCTGAATTCCAATCATCAGATCAAATACTTTTTATAGGAATTTCTTCTCCATAATTCCTAATTATATAATAACATAACTATTCCTTGATGTTTCAATCTTGGATGTTTTCTCTTGAATTCCTGAGAACTCAACCACTTGTCTTTTGAACGCCAACCTTATACCACAAAGCCACTTGTCCCTTTTTCTGATGAGCTCCAATAAACCTCTGGATATCACCTGGATTTCTACTTGACTGCACAGTATGAGATGGAGTGAGATCTGATCGTAATAAAATGAGATCTGGCCAAACAAAGAAAACACTGAGTTTGACTTGCGATTGGGTGGATGATAATATGAGTAAAGCAGAATAATAATAATCACAACAATATCAAAAACATTTAATATCATGAAAAGAAAATCTTGGTCCCTGCTTATGGGAGGCAGAATGATGGTCTCCTACAAATTGTCCACATCCTAATCCCTGGAACCTGTTGCTATGTTATCTCAAATGGCAAAAAGGACTTTGCAGACATGATTAAGATTATGGACCTTGAGAGAGGAAAATTATCCTGGATTTTCCAAGGGCATTCAATCTAATCACATGAGTCCTTATAAGTGGGGAATATTTCCCACCTTCAGACAGAGAACTGAGGCAAGGAGTAGCCTTCCTGTTGCTGGCATTGAAATGGAGGAAGGAGGCCTCTAGCCAACAGCTCTGGAAATCTCTAGAGGATGAGAATGGCTCTCAGTTTATGCCTAGCAATAGTGTGGACAATTTCAAGGAACTGAATTCTGCCAACAGCCCTAATAGGCAAGGAATAGATTCTTCCCTAGAGTCTCCAGAAAGTAGGGTAGCACTGTCTATACCCTGACACCAGCCCAGTGAGACCCATCCCAGACTTTTGACCTACAGACTTGTGAGATCATAAGACTGTGTTGTTTTAAGCCCATAAGTATGTGATAATTTATTAAAACTGTTAAGACAAAACTAATATATCACTCTATGTTGCTTACAGTCCAGAGGGGGAACAAGAAAGTAAACTGGCAGTGACAATACAGCAGGGAATCTTAGTGGGTGCAAATGATTTGGCCCTGGCTTCACGCTCGAAAGGAGCCTCAAATCTAAATTTGACTTTACTGCTAAATGACAATACATATGGTCTTTGTTTTATGAGAACATCTGCCTGGTTTAAATAAACCAAATTTTAAGTGCATACAATAAATAATATAATATTGTTACCTTTTTAAAAAGGTTGGTTTATTTATTTCCAGAGAGAGAGGTGAGGGGGGGGGGGGGTGTGGGAGAGAAAATCCAAAACAAGCTCCATGCTCAGTGAGGAGCCCAACACGGGGCTTGATCCTACAAACTGTAAGATCATGACCTGAGCAGAAAAAGAAAGTCAGACATTTAACTGACTAGCCACCCAGGCACCCCATTTCTTTGTTAACTTTTCAAAGTGTTTCATCATGTTTTAATATGTTGCAGATCTTCAAAGAAAATGATCTGAGCCTTTCTCCTGACCTCTTGGTGTCCAGGGGGAAGGTGTGCCCTCCTACCTACACTGAAGTGATTGGGAAAGTAGCCGCATCCCAGAAGATCAGGGCAGAGCAGAGCTGGGTGGAAGCAGGATGGTGTGTTCCGCTAGGAAGGAACGAGCGTGGGAAGGACAGCGGTGAAGACAGATGTCATGGGCACCTAGGATCGGAGAGGAGACCACTGTTTCCGGGATATTGACAGGGAAAGTGTGCATAGATGATGCTGGAGACGCAGGCAGGGCCTGTTGGTGTAGGTCCTTAGGGGCTGTGCTTGGTGCTTGGACCTCCCCCTAAGGGCAGTGGGGAGCCAAAGGTTGAAGCAGGGAGGGGAGGGAAGGCTGGTATAACAGGAGCCACACACTGTATCCTCTCTGGCATCACTCCCTGGTTGTAACTGGATGTTGCCCTTGGCTGCTCCTTCCTTCTCTACATCTTACCTCTCTTCTGGGAAATGCCCTTTTTGTATTCCATGTTTTATTTTTTTAAGCTTTCAAACAGAAAAGTAGGGCATGGGATAATGAACACCCACAAACCCATTTCCTACATTTAGCAATGCTACCATTTTGCGTCATCTACTTTCTTTTCCCGATATTGAAGTAAATTACAGACATGGAGACATCTGGTCCTACAAAAGTTCAGCATGAATCCTGAAGAAGGACGTTGCTCTACATAACCCCACATCAGTGTCTTGCCTAACATGACTGACAATGGCCCTATTATCATTTAGGCCCAGTCTATGTTCCCATCTCCCTCATTGTTCCCAAATACCTCTTACAGCTGTTTTATTGTCTAAGATTCTATCAAAGTCATGCATCTTATTAGATTATTATTTCTCTTGAGTCCCTTTGAATCAGAATAGGGCCTCATCAGCACCCTTATTTTATTTCCCCAAGACATTTCAACTTGTTAAAGAGATCAGGCCACTTGTCCTATAAAATGTTCCACTTTCTGGATTTGTTTAATTGGTTCTTCACGGCATTGATAAACTTGTTACCTCCTCCTCATTTCCTGTAACCAGGGTTTAGGATCCTCTAACACTTTTGCCATGAATACTTCCTTAGTAATGCTGGGTATGTCCCACTGCCTTCAGTTAGGAACCCATTATGTCTGGTGCCCCCACCACAACACGTGGTCCAATCAATCTCTACTTAAGGCAATGCCAGTGCCAGTTTTTCCACTTCTGAGCTGCAAGTGTCTGTAGGATAATACGTTAGCACCATGTGTATCCATTCTCGATTTCTTTTTTGAATAGGGTTATTTTATGGGGGTTGCAAAATGGTCATATGCTTTTTGATCTGGAGGCGGGCTAGACCATGGGACTGATCAAATTCTTTTCGTCCAGAGGACCAGCTAATATGGAAAGCCTCTCATGGGCCCCATTTTCTTTTCTTATAGTTTTGCGTCTCTGGATGTTGTCTGGAAGGGGCACGTTCAAGGTTGTCAGGCCTCATGTGCCTCCCTGCAGCCCATGCGCGCACACACACACACACACACACACACACACACACACACCCCTAACCAAAAACTGAGGCTGCCTTTCAATCATTGACAGAATTGCAGCCAGACAGCCAACTCCCAAGAGCAGAAGGTGTAAGAGGTGGCAGGAAGCAGGGGGCCGCCAAGGGGCCTCCTCTCGCATGCACGGCCCTGTCACGAGAGCAGTCAATTGCCCATCTCCTGTTTGTTTTATGGGGATCACCCAGCCGAGGAGGAATGGGGGATAAGAGAGTCATTCAGGCCTAAGTTTACAGCAAGGAAGGAGGTCCTCACTGGAGACCCCAGAGACTTCTCATGACAACGAGAAATATTTCCAGTGAAATGCAAGGGAAGTTGAACTGACAGATGGTTCTTCTCTTAATGGAGTTCTCTCCCAGTCAGTGTCTCTGCCTCCTCTACGTGACACAGGCGCTTGGCAGAACTGCCCAGCACTTTTCTTGTGAATGGAGATTCTGTTAATTAAATACCACTGTGCTTCTGGGAGACATTTTCTAGGCAATTATTGATTCTGATTCAACCTTGTGGAAAGGTTCCCCCACATTCTTGGGAGACCTCACTGAGATGGTAACCTTTCCCCCAGTCTTTGTTTTTCATTTTGCTTTTACAATTTTTTTAAACATTTGGAAATTATACGATCCTCTAATAAAACCAAAATGAAAATAATTGGGTTCCTCAGTGGATTCAAGTATTTGTTCATTTCCAAAAGTGGAGACATTTTATCATTTTAGCTGCTTCTATCCCTTCTGCAAATTTAGATTGTATACCTATTGGCTGTTATTTTCTCCAGTTCCTCAACCACTAAACAGTTACAAATACAGGGATGTAACTCAGGGGGCTTTCATGTGGCTCTTTTCTCTGGAAAAACCACTGGCTTGGCATCCTTTGGCTCAGCATGTTGGTCTAATATTCTGTCTGCTAAGGTAACATTGTGGTTTAGCAAAGGAAAGGGGAAAAAAATACAGGGGAAGTGGAATGCCACACTATGATGTAAAAGACTTGCTTTGAAAATCATTAAAGATGCATCAAGGCTCAGGAGGTTTTTGATTTCAGAACCGATGAATGGGGGTCAGACAGCTAACAAACCCCTGGACATGATAAAGTCTACATTGTGGGTCTTTGACTTGTGTGTTTTCCCGGGAAGAAGGGGCATGACTTTCTCCAGCTCCTCAGAGGGGTTCATGATCCAACAGACAAATGTGATTTTCAGTGCTCCAGAAGACACAGTGAAACACACTAAATAGAAAGGAACTGAAGAGCAGAACGAACCTTACCATGTGACCTCCTCAGAGGACAGCCCTGGTGTTGTCAGCTGTCTGAGTGAAATGACTTTCACCCCCTCTCACTCTCAAAGAGTCCTTCTGTAGATGGCCTCCCTACTTCTAACCCTGGCCCCCACGCTATTGGTGTAAAATCCTCACTCCACCGACATCATCCTTTTCCCAGTACCTCTGCTTAATGAGACTTTCTACTAAACACAGATTATGTCTTTTTGGCTAAAATTATCCTAGAAATGGTGATAATGGTCCAGATTATCAGGTCATAAAATCCTGCAGGGTGAGTCATGCCAGGACATGGAGTACAGTCAGGGCTATGGGAAGACTGTTCCCTGTAACATCGTCATCCTCCCCAGAAACTACCTTGGGTGGGGTGCCAGTAAGATCTGTCATGGGGCAGGCAGGTGAGGGGAAGGGGGACAGCACAGAGAAATGAAGCTCCCTACTCCCAAAGGGTAGCCCATCTAGACTTTTGCCATCATACCTAATACAACCTGCAGGAGAGATGCAGGAGACTATAAAAATAGTTCTTAGGTACAGGACATATTTTCTCAATGTTTTTAATATACAAAGATCTGGGGGGAAAAATGAAAACATCCTAGGGCACTCTCAACCTCCAGAAAGCCTTAGACCCAAGATATGTATTCACCTACCCACTGAAATATTGAACACCTATGATGTACCCGGCACTGGAAATACATTGTGAGCAGAGCACATGGGGATCCCTGCCCTCCCAGAACTCACAGGTGGCTCTCGTGTGGGGCACACAGAAGTGTTTTAGAGGTGATGCCAAATGTCAAGCCCTCAGCACAATGTAGGCATTCAATGGGAGGCAATAAATGGTCTCTATTAATGTTATCCATTTCTGGAATTATCAGAGGCTGGCTCTTTACTTTGAACAAATAGCAAATAGGTCAACATTATTTCTTTTATAAGAAATAATTAAATAATTGATATTTAATTGCTGATGTCTACTTTTAAACTGAGAATCATCAGAGAACTACAAAGAATTGCTTTCACTGTTGTTACAATGATACATTTAACAGGCTAATTTCCATCCTCTGAATGCTTAGACAGATACATTAATGTGTAGTCAACTACACACATACACACACATACACACTCACACACATAAAACAACAGAAAAAAAGGAAAGACATACACCCACACATCTTTTTCCCACACTTATATTAGTAATATTAACAATGGAGGCTAGCTTCTGGGGGTTTTTTGGGTTTGTGTTGTTTATGTTGTTTTGTTTCTCTTGTTTTAGAAAACGTCCCAATTACTTAAAGGGCTCTACAATTACCATAATCAAATAAAATAATTCAGGAATTTTCATTTGCTGTTGCTTGTAGTAACTGGGGCTGCTTAATTAATGCCTACCTGTAAAATCAGAGCATCATTTTGAAAAATGGATGGAAAAGGTTTTTGAGAGTGTTATTCTCAGCAATTTATCTTTCTCTTTGGAAATAGCCACTTCAATAATAAACCCGATCTGAAATGTGTTGTCTGCACTTGGTGAAAGCACTTTGGGGGGTCATAGATTTCACAACTCTCTAATCTCTGCAAACTGCACGATCTTTCCCAGCCCAGTGTGATAAATCAAATTAATGTCTGTAATTTACAGACCAGGAAAACGGGAGACAATTGGTTCAGAATGAGCTGACCCCTTTGCAAATCACGACCCTTTTATTTATTGTATATATCATGCTTGCCTCTTAGGCGTTTTTATTTGAGGTGTCTGTAATTAATGATATGGTTCATTAGTTGGAGAACAGCTCATGCATCTCGGTAACACAGTAGTTTACAGCGTCATGGGATTTAACTGATTCCACATGGCCCCAAGTATTTCCCTAATAAGGTCCTAGCGGGGATATTTTGATGTGTACATAGCAAATGACATATTTCCAACCAAGAGCACACAGTGATGGTATGGTATGCCGAACGGTGTTATTTTTGGCTGATACATAATTAATATCACAAGCTGCTTCTACTAGGCTTTTTTCCCCTTTGACTTCTATCAGACTCAGGTGACAGCATTTTAGGCTATTGATTAGAATGTTTCTGTGCTTGAGTTAGCGAGGGTAAACTGAACACCTGCATTGGTGTGAGGGGTTTTAGTCTTTTTCCTTTGTATTAAATGCAGCCCAGACAGCAGGGAAAAAGCCTAGCCCTGCCCCATACTGTGAGACATCCGCTTTGCTCAATGGATCCCAGCTCTGGTTTCACAGGAGAATCACCTACAGGGCACTCCAAAAACACCCCATCACAGAGCACTTAATTTAATTGGCCTAGGGTAGGGCCCAGGTATCAGCTGTTTTTAAATCTCCCCCTGTGTTAAGAGTCTCTGATGTATCTTGACCGTGAAGCTGAATTTTAATTTTTTTATTTTTAAAATATTTATTTTGAGAGAGAGAGAGAGAGACAGAGAGAGAACACAAGGGAGGGAAGAAAAGAGAGGGAGACAGAGAATCCCAAGTAGGCTCCACACTGCCAGCACAGAGACCAACGCAGAACTCAAACTCAAGACTGTGAGAGCATGACCTGAGCCAAGATTAAGAGTCGGATGTTTGTTTAACCAACTGAGCCAC
The DNA here is from genome assembly GCF_008692635.1 of Crocuta crocuta. Lineage (NCBI taxonomy): Eukaryota > Metazoa > Chordata > Mammalia > Carnivora > Hyaenidae > Crocuta > Crocuta crocuta. The sequence goes on from NW_027532166.1 coordinate 3,494,657, forward strand.
CAGGTGCCCCACTGAAGAGATCTTTTTTAAACATTAGTTGGGTAGAGCCTTCGTGGCTTCCCACTATGTTCACATGGCATGCAAGCCTCTCGTGCCCTTGAGACCTGAAGTGGCCCAGCCCCTGACCTCGCCTGCTACCCCATCCCACAACTCTGGCTGTACTTTTTGTGTTGCTACTTCAATCACAGAATTCTAGTCTGCCTCAGGCCGCCACTCATGCTGGTTCCCCTGTTTCCTGTGCCTTCCATCCTCCCCTTGCCAGACCTGTTCATCGTTTGGGTCCCAGCCTAAATATCACCTGGCAAGGACAGCCGTGCCTCCCAATGTAAAGCATGTCCCTACAATTCTCTTTGCAGCCTGTGACTGTCCTCCTCGACATTTGTCACCGCTTGTACTCAGGATTGGTTTGTGACACTTTGTGTAACATCATCTTTCCTCCCAGAGCATAGTTTCTGCAGGGCCTGGGACCTGGCCTGGGGGGCTCCTGCACTGCATGCTCACCGATCAGTGCATCGTGTGACAGAGAGAAAACACAAGCACTAAGGCACTGACAGAATGCATGGATGACCACAGCGAGGGCAATGCGACATCATTCAGTGATGTAGAGCCAGAGAAGTGGAACCCACGCTATGGAAAAACATACCGACTTAGCATCAACAGTGAGGACACGGCTTACATGGTGACTCATTTATAAACACCCTGCTTTTCTCCAATGAGATTTACTCTCAGAAAGCTGAATGGAAGGGAAGCTCTAAGAGTTTACAAAATCAACCGAATTTCAACCTCTTTGAATTTTCAGAAATATTAATATAGTTGTTAGCATGTCAGCATTTCAACTATGAGAAACAGAAAAATGTAAGTTTGTGAGACTGTGTTTTTGTTGTATTTATCTCTCAGAATTCCCCCTCCCAAGTCATAAAACATGTAAAATTAATTCAGAGCATATACTTGAGTGGTTAGTTGTACCTCTCAATGATATTTATAAGCACTTTAATTTCATCCTTAATGGTCCTCCATCCTCCAAAGGGAATATAACAATAAAGCAACTGATGAAAGGAACAAAGGATTAATTTAATACAAAAATAAAATCTCTCTAACTTTGAGGCTTAGCTACTTCCTTGGGAATATGTGTTTGTTTTATGCTTGCACTTATTACAGTAAGATGTGATAGCTGTACCTTCATCTGAATTCTGGAGTAGGCTGCCTAATTTTTCAGGAAGAGGTACAGATAAAGAGGGAAGAAACCTACACTCTGGATCTGCCAGTGAACATCTGTGTGACCCTGGACCAGTGCTTTTTGTCCAGAGTGACTGTCAAATCCATACCTACATCATGTTTGGTTTTACTGTTTGAGATGATTGTTCCCTCTTGAGAAAATATGAAATCTCAGCTCCTCTGTTTCTAGTTAACTATCATGAATGGACCAGCAATAGGGTGGGGAGAGGGAGGCAGTTGCCCTAGAACCCTGAACCCTCAAAGTGTTAGGTTTAGCCCTTGGTTGGGATGAACTTCAGTTTTTTTGTCTGCTGAGACCATCTGGGAATAACCCTTCAAAGAAAAGTCCTCCAATGTTGCTTGGTAGTAAAATGCATTTCTTTTCTGTCCCCACTGAGTGTTAAGTTCAACTTAACATTTCCCACATTACAGGTAGTCCATTTGAGTGCCATGCTCTACCCACGTGCTTTGACTGGACCAAACGTGATGCACCTTTGAAAATTTTGGAAAAATAAAATGACTCCAAGTGATTTCAAATTTGATCCCTTATTATTACAGCTATTTAAATAACTGCCTTGATCTTCACAAAGAAGTGTGAAAATCCAGAGATGTAATTACTCTTCTAATTTACACTTGGGGAAAACCAAGATCTCAACTTAATGGTCACATCTGCAGGAAGGCCACCTTCTCCAAAGTACTGCTCTCCATCCTCACCAATGATTCTCCTTTCCAAACCCTCATTTTTCCTCAGGCATAAATCTCTATATGTGTATTTGTTGTATTCATTTCCTTACTTTTTCATCCATATCCCTTCTAGATCTGCATTGTCCAATATGGTAGCCACTAGCCACATGTGGCTATTGAGCACTTGAAATGTGGCTGGTCCAAATTGAGATAAGCAGTAAATGCTATGTAGATTTCAAAGAGTTAGTAGCAAAATACACCTCACTAAAATGTTCTTATGTTGATTACATATTGAAATGGTAATATTTTTAATATACTGGGTAAATAAAAGGTACTATTAAAATTCATTTCATCTAGTTCTTTTTGCTTTCTTAATGTTACTTTTAGATAATTTTAAATGGCAGATGTGGTTAGCATCTGTGGCCTGCTGTGTTAGAAGGCATGTGTTTTGGGTTCCAGGCCCAGGTCTTGTGCACCTGTTCTCACATACTGTACCCCAGTTCTAAGCTCAAGATCTGATACACATTCGATGGCCCTCCACCTCCAAAACAAAACACTACTGATGAAATGAATGAAGCAATGACTACGTCAAAAAGCTTTGTAGAAATTTCCATATAGATTTAAGTCTACAAGATGTAAGCTGTTAACTAAAAATAGTTCATTAAAAATCTTTTAAAAGTTTATTTTAGAGTTTGCTTGGGACAGCATATATCTGATCACCATATGTCTCAGAGCTCTCCATGGCATCTCAGAGCATTCATGGTGGTGGTCAAAAGCATGGCCAGAAAACAAAGAGCTTCCAGGTACCCTGTGTACTTTTCAGCATGTTTCCTACAGTAGCCAAAGGAGACTGAGGAAGTTAAGGCTTTTGCTGTAGACTGACTATGGTTTTGGAATATTGTGAGGTGATTACTGGGTCACTATCATAAACTGCTAGCAAGGAGATCTAATTCTCTTACTAATTGTTTATCCCTCTGGCTTGAGATTTTGGCCAGCCACTGACTCTTGGTGTTCCTGGTTTCTTCCTCCATTAAAAGGATACATAACAATGTTTGAGCTGAGTCCTTTAGTGGATTGTTGTAAAGCTCCCTAATGAAATGATAAGCAGTATAAGGCTGTTTGGAAATAAGCAGCATCTGTAATATAGCAATGACAAAGTAAAGAAAATAAAAGTGCCTCATTTTGAGGCATCTGGGTGACTCAGTTGGTTGAGCACCCAACTTTGGCTCAGGTCATGATCTTACAGCTTGTGAGTTTAAGCCCCGCATTGGGCTCTGGGCTGACAGCAAGGAGCCTGGAGCCTGCTCTAGATTCTGTGTCTCCCTCTCTCTCTGCCCCTCCCTCCCTCCCTCCCTCTCTCTCTCTCTCAAAAATAAACATTACACCTTTTTTTTTTAGTGCCACATTTTGTCTATGGTAATTCAAATCTTTTTGCATTCACAGAGGACATTCAGAAACTTTTTCTCAGGGATGAAAACAAAAGTTATTTCTTTTTCTAAAATTTAATTTAATTTAATTTGAGAGAGAGAGAGAGAGAGAGAGACAGAGAGAGAATCTTACGCAGGTTCCACGCTCAGTGTAGAGCCTGAAGCAAGGCTTGATCCCATGACCTTGGGATCATGACCTCAGCCAAAATCATGAATCAGACACTCAACCAACTGAGCCACCCAGCACGCCAAAAGTTATTTCTTTAGGGAAATCACACTCATTGCAATCTTTTCCTATGTTTCCAAGAAAATGTCTTTGAAGTTAATAAAAAAATGTCAAGAGTACTCCCAGACAACTCTGATGGACACTGGCTGGGAAGAGTTAGCTAGTGCTGATGTAGATGAAACTGAAAAACCATTCATTCCAGCCTATTCACCCAACCAACCAACCCACCTGGAAGCCACTTTAGAGATTTGATTTTTTGGTTCTCTACCTTCAGTCCATTATATATATTTTAAATGTAATCCAGCAAAATGTAACAAATAAGACTGTTTATTGCCTTGATGTTTGTTCTTTATGACTCATTTTAGACAAACTGACAATGTAAATTTCTGAGGAAATATTGGGTATGATTTTAAGCACCCAGATTTTTAAAATAAAATTGCAAACATAAAGACTGGTATGCTTTGCCTATGTACACATGTTAAATTTGGCAATAGGTCCTGTTTCCAGGATCTCAAACATGTGTGACATTTTTTCTAGTCCCAAAGCCAAACAAAATATCAGAGAGAGGGGATTAATATATATAAATTCTTCCCATTATGCAGATATTGTTTTGGCTTAAATTGCTGTTTGTTACTGAGGCTCTAATACCTAAGTCTTCCATGAAAGACAATGTTTAATTTATATCTCTAATTTTGAAGAAATGTTTGTCACTCACCCCCAGGTACCTGTATAGTCCCTAGGCTGACTTGAATACTCTGGTAAGAGTAGGAGTTATTGATGGGGCAAGATGGCAGAGAAAAAGGGAGTTCCATACTTCCTGCCTGCATCTCTGAAACAAAGAAGGGCTGAAGCCAAAGGACACTGAACCACAAGAGTTTGGGTGGGAAAGAGACAGTGTCCACTAAGAAAAGAGCCTCATAGGGCTACCTCAAGAAACAAACCAAAGTACACATGGTGAAGAGTCCCAAATATCACTAAAAGTAGGGAAATCAAATAACCAAAGTCACAAGAGACAGCAAGGGACACCATAAAAAGGACACTTCCTGAGTGGACAGGCCCTAGACATTCTATGAGCATCCTCTAATATAGCAGTACTCACAGGTGCAGAGTGCATAACAAGCTTTTAAAACATATAAGAGACAGAAAACTAGCCAAAATGATGAAATGGAACAACTCTCCTCAAAAGAAATTCTAGGAAGAAATGAAAGCTAAAGAATTGGCCAAATGGATAGAAGCAACATAACTAATCAAGACTTTAGAAAAATAGTCATAAAATTAATAGCTGGGCTTGAAAAAGGCATGGCAGACGCCAGAGACACTATTGCTACAATAGTGTGGACCTTAAAAATAGTCATGATGAATTAAAAAATGCTATAGCTAAGGTGCATAATAAAATGGAGGCAGCCACTGCACAGATTGAAGAGGCAGAGAGGAGAATAGGTGACTTAGAAGGCACAATTATAGAACAAGAGGAAGCCAAAAAAGAGAGATAAATTGATTCAGGAGCACAAGAGGAGAATTCGAGATCTGAGTAATACAATCAAAGGGAACAATATCCTTATCATAAGAATTCCATAAGAAGAAGAAGAGAGACAAAGGGGCTGAAGAGGTACTTGAACAAATTATAGCCAAGAACATCCCCAATCTGGGGAAGGAAAGAGACATTGAAATCCAAGAGGCACAGAGAACTCCCCTCAGAAATAACTTGAATCGATCTTCTGCATGACATATCATAGTGACACTGGCAAAACATAAGGATAAAGAGAGAATTCTGAAAGCAACTAGGGATAAAAGGGCCCTAATATACAAAGGGAGACCTATCAGGGTAGTTGCAGACCTATCTACTGAAACTTGGCAGGCCAGAAAGGAATGGCAGGAAATCTTCAATGTGATGAATAGGAAAAAAAAAATGCAGCCAAGAATCCTCTGTCCAGCAAGCCTGTCATTCAGAATAGAAGGAGAGAGAAAGGTTTTCCCAAATAAACAAAAATTGAAGGAATTCACCACCACTAAACCAGCCCTACAAGAAATCCTAAGGGGGTCTCTCTGAGGGAAATGTTGCAAGGAACACAAGGTACCAGAGACACCACTACAAGCATGAATCCTACAAAGAACACAATGACTCTAAACCCATATTTTTCAATAATAACACTGAATGTAAATGGACTAAATGCTCCAACCAAAAGACACAGGGTATCAGAATGGATTAAAAAAACCCCAAACTCCATCTATTTGCTGTCTACAAGAGACTCATTTTAGACCTGAGGACACCTTCAGACTGAAAGTAAGGGGATGGAGAAATACCTATCATATGACTGGAAGTCAAAAGAAAGCTGGAGTAGCCATACTTATATTGGACAAACTGGACTTTTAAGTTAAGGCAGTAACAAGAGATGAAGAAGGGCATTAGTGGGTCTATCCATCAGGAAGAGCTAATAATTATAAATATCTACGCACTGAATTCAGGAACACTCAAATGTAGAAAAATGATTAATCACAAACAAACAACCTTATTAATAAGAATGTGCTAATTGCAGGGGATTTTAATACTGCACTTACAGCAAAGGATAGATCAACTAGACAGAAAATCACTAAAGAAACAATGGACCTGAAAGACACATTGGACCAGATGGATTGACAGATGTATTTAGAACTCTACATCCTGAGGCCATGGAATTCACTTTCTTCTGGAGTGCACATGATACATTCTAGAAGACAGATCATATACTGGGTCATAAAGCAGCCCTCAATAACTAAAAGAATTGAGATCATACCATTGGACACTTTCAGATGACAATGCTATGAAATTTGAAATCAATCACAGGAAAAAGTCTGGAAAACTTCCAAAAACATGAAGGTTAAAGAACACCCTACTAAAGAATGAATGGGCCAATCAGGCAATTGGAGAAGAAATTGAAAAACATACGGAGACAAATGAAAATGAAAATACAATAACCCAAACACTTTGGGACACAGTAAAGGCAATTATAAGGGGAAAATACATTACAACCCAGGCCTATTTCAAGAAACTAGAAAAGGGGCAAATACAAAATCTGACAGTGCACCTAAAGGAACTAGAAGCAGAGCAGCAAGAATACCCCAAACCCAGCAGCAGAAGAAAAATAATAAAGATCAGGGCAGAAATAAACAATATAGAATTAAAAAAAAAAAACAGTTGAACAGATCAATGAAACCAAGAGTTGGTGTTTGAAAAAATAAACAAAATTGAAAAACCTCTAGTCAGGCTTCTCAAAAAGAAAAGAGAGAGCACGCAAATAGACAACATCACGAATGAAAATGGAATTATTACAACCAATCCCTCATAAATACAAGCAATTATCATGGAATACTATGAAAAATATTATGCCAACACACTGGACAACCTAGAAGAAATCGACAAACACTACCAAAATTCAAACAGGAAGAGATAGAAAATCTGAGCAGACCCATAACTAGTAAAGAAATAGAATCAGTTATCAAAAGTCTCCCAACGAATAAGAGCCCTGGGCCAGATGGCTTCCCTGGGGAATTCTACCAGACATTTAAATCAGAGTTAATGCCCATTCTTCTCAAGCTATTCCAAAAAATAGAAGTCGAAGGAAAAATTCTGGATTCATTCTACGAAGCTGGCATCACTTTGATTCCCAAACCAGACAGAGACCCAGCAAAAAAAGAGAACTACAGGCCAATATCCTTGATGAATATGGATGCAAGAATCCTAAACAAGATACTAGCAAACCGAATTCAACAGCATATAAAAAGAATTATCCACCATGATCAAGTGGGATTCATTCCTGGGTTACAGGGCTGGTTCAATATTCACAAATCAGTCAATGTGATACATCACATTAACAAAAGAAAAGAACCATATGATCCTGTTGATAGATGCAGATAAAGCATTTGACAAAATACAAAATCTTTCCTTAATAAAGACCCTTGAGAAGTCGGGATAGAAGGAACTTACTTAAACATCATAAAAGCCATTTATGAGAAGCCCTCAGCTAACATCATCCACAATTGGGAAGAACTGAGAGCTTTCCCCCTGAAAACAGGAACACAACATTGTCCACTCTCACCACAGTTGTTTAACATAGTGCTGGAAGTTCTAGCATCAGCCATCAGAAAATGAAACAAAACACCTCAATATTGGCAAAGATGAAGTCAAACTTTCACTTTTCGCAGATGACATGATACTCTACGTGGAAAACCTGACAGACTCCACCAGAAGCCTACTAGAACTGATCCATAAATTCAGTAGAGTTGCAAGGTGCAAAATCAACATACAGAAATCGGTTGCATTCTTATACACCAATAATGAAGCAACAGTAAGAGAAATCAAGAAACTGATCCCATTCACAAGTGCGCACGCACACACACACACACACACACACACACACACACACACTAACATAAAATACCTAGGAACAAACCTAACCAAAGATGTAAAAGATCTATATGATGAAAACTATAGAAAACTTATAAAGCGAATTGAAGACACAAAGAAATGGAAAAACATTCCATGCTCATGGATTGGAAGAATAAATACTGTTAAAATGTCAATACTACCCAAAGCAATCTACACATTCAAAAAATCCCAATCAAAATTGCACTAGCATTCTTCTCAAAGCTAGAACAAACAATCATAAAATTTGTGTGGAAACACAAAAGACCCTGAATAGCCAAAGTAATATTGAAGAAAACCAAAATGGGCGGCATCACCATCCCAGACTTTAGCCTCTACTACAAAGCTGTCATCATCAAGACAGTATGGTATTGGCACAAAAACAGACACATAGACCAATGGAATACAGAACCCAGCACTGGACCCACAAATCTACGGCCAATTAATCTTTGACAAAGCAGGAAAGAGTATCCAATGGAAAAAGACAGTACAGATGGTGCTGGGAGAACTGGACAGCCACATGCAAAAGAATGAAACTATACCACTTTCTTATACCATACAGAAAAAATAAACTCAAAATGGATGAAGGACCTGAATGTGAGACAGGAAACCATCCAAACCCTAGAGGAGAAAGAAGGAAACAACCCCCTTGACCTCAACTGCAGCAGTTTCTTACTTGACATGTCTCCAAAGGCAAGGGAATCAAGAGCAAAAATGAACTACTGGGACCTCATCAAGATTAAAAGCTTCTGTACGGCAAAGGAAACAATCCATAAAACTAATAGCCAACTGTTGGAATAGGAAAAGATAGTTGCAAATGACATATCAGATAAAGGGCTAGTATCCAAAATCTGTAAGGAACTCACCAAACTCTACATCCCCACCCCAAAACAAAACAAAAGAAATAATCCAGTGAAGAAATGGGCAGAAGACATGAACAGACACTTCTCTAAAGAGGACATCCAAATGGCCAACAGACACATGAAACGATGCTCAGCATCACTCTTCATCAGGGAAATACAAATCAAATCACAGTGAGATACCACCTCTCGCTGGTCATTGTGACTAAAAGGAACAAATCAGGAGACTATAGATGCTGACAAGGATGTGGAGAAGCAGGCACCCTCCTACACTGTTGGTGGGAATGTAAACTGGTGCAGTCTCTCTTGAAAAAAGTGTGGAGGTTCCTCAAAAAAAAATAACAATAGAACTCCCCTATGACCCAGCAATAGCACTGCTAGGAATTTACCCAAGGGATACAGGAGTGCTGATGCACAGGGACACGTATACCCCAATGTTCATAGCAGCACTTTCAACAATAGCCAAATCATGGAAAGAGCCTAAATGTCCATCAACTAACGAATGGATATAGAAGATGCGGTTTATATACACAATGGAAAATTACATGGCGATGAGAAAGAATGAGATCTAGCCATTTGTAGCAACGTGGATGCAACTCAAGGGTGTTATGCTAAGTGAAATAAGTCAGGCAGAGAAGGACAGATACCATATGTTTTCACACATATGTGGAATAGAAGAAACTTAACAGAGGGCCATGGGGGAGGGGGAGGGGAAGGGGAAAATAGTTGAGAGGGAGGGAGGCAAACCATAAGAGACTCTTAAGTACTGAGAACAAACTGAGGGTTGATAGGGGTGGGGGAGAGTGGAAGGGGGCTGATGGGCATGGGGGAGGGCACTTGTTGCGATGAGCTCTGGGTGTTATAGGGAAACCAACTTGACAATGAACTATAAAAGAAAAAAAAAAGAGTAGGAATTATTTTTCCTAAGAATCTATGGCTTGCTTAGGAATGTAATCTGGACATTTGTCCTTCATGGATTTCAGATGTTTTCACTGATTTGTTTGCTCTGGTGGAATTTCACCTAAAGTCCTTGAGTGATTTGCAAAGTTATCTTTGTCAACTGATGATGTTAGAGGAACATTAAGTTCAAATATCCTAGCATTCATCTGGGGCAACTAAAACATTAAACTCTTACTCTTTCAAGAGTTTAAGATTTTGTGTCGACCCTCGTCTTTAGCAAAGGTCTTTAAGACAACCAAAATGATTCCAATATAATTGATATAACTCAAAGGATTCATTTCAAATCAGATGAGCAGGTATTGGATTGAACTTGGGGGTTCTCCAAGTCTTGGTGGTAAAGAGATGGTGAATAAATATTTTATAATCCAAACACTGTTGCTTACCAAGTGGTTGACAATGTGCTATAGACAAATACAACTGGAATGAATGTTTGGGTTCTGATTTTTAGTCCTTTATTTCTACGCCTGCCTTGCTCTTTATATAAGTGTAAGATATGGCTTCATAAATATTTATTCCATGGGTAAAAATAAACAACGGATTGTTCTTCCTCAGAGCTGGTATCCTGCCCGAGTACAACACTGACCTAATACTAGATGTGCACTGTTTTCTAATCCCATCTTGAACAAGTGGTGAGTAGGCCTTGATCTTCTCCAGCTGGGAAGAAATGAGCATCCCTAAATCTGTTATATTCTTCTAGGAAGCTGGCTCAACCATTGGTTCTCATGTAATGTTTGTTTTCCAGATTTGAAACCTAGATTACCTCTTACTCTCATCCTTTGCACAGTAAAGAAGATCATTTTCTCACATCCCCCCAGTTTTTGTGATGTCCTCGGACCTGGACCTGAGTGATGCCTTCTATTTCAGGTTCCCCTTTGGCTTGTTTCCTGATAATTCCAGGGCTGTTTCTTCAGGCATTGTTAATGGCAATTAACTGCCATGGTCCCCTGCGTCATTTTTGACCCACTGGCCCTAGCTGAGTCTCTCATTAATTCTGGACCCTCTCTTTTCAGAGAACAGTGTTGCCTCCATTGTCCCTTTGGGCATAGCTTTATAAACTTGTGAGAAAGCTAGTTTTCTCTTAACCTTTATTTTGGAGGCTTTCTCTTTGGGTGACGGTAATCCTATGATGAATATCTTCCTTTTGCTGAAGGAAGCTGGCTTCTGGGCATGTGCCATTTGTCTCTGTTTTCAAGGTCTCACACCCCTTTGCAGTAATCTTTTCCAACTGAATTGGCAGTGTTCTTATCGTCAATGAAAACAATAAAGATTAATCGTTGGTCCCTTCATGGTCTTTGGTAGATCATTAATCAACTGAGCTTCTGCATTGTGTAGCATCCTTGGACCCGACCTACCTATTTCCATGGGACAGATCAATCATTACTGCTTAGTGAGTACACTCACTCTTCCCTAGTGACGTGACTCACATGGCGCCATCTGCTCTGGGCCTGACTCTAATCTGAACGATTTATTTCATATGAACTTTTACTTGCTACCTGATATAGAAAGAGCATGATCTAGGAATGAATCAATGAGACACCCTCCATAGTGTCTGGCACACACTCATCTCATCTGGATGTGAATCCGGGAATGTGTCATCTATGTTTAGGCCTTGAGTCGTCTTAATTTTTAGACCAATTCTATTTTTTCCAGTCACAAGAATAAAAAGGGCTTCTATTGAAGGAGGGCTTGTGACTTGCCCCTTTTAAATGTATACATGTTACAGTCACCTCTTTGTTCATGCTTCACAACACTGTGAGGTGTGTGTACTACTACTGTACCACTTTGCAGATGAGGAAGTGAAAGTAATGAAGAGGTGGAGTGATTTGCTCAAGATCACAGAATTATGTTTGGGTGTTGTTGGCACAACAGCATTTCACAAGGCATTTGCACCGGACTCTGGACCTTCTGTAGATTAACCTATGTGATTAAAGTGGCCATATTGTTCTCAGACATTTCTGACCTCCTGTCCTCCTCTCTTTCTGAAACTCATAGAAATGGATCTTTATCCTCCCCTTGGTCTTGATGGCTATCACCCTTCTCAGCTAAAGATACTAAGCCAACTGACTCTGAGCCATCCACTCATTGTGTTGGCTAGAGAACTTATGCACAACTGTTTCTCAGGACTCCAGGCTTTATAAAATGTAATGAACTTCAAGGCTTACTCAGATCCAGTCATTCATATGTAATCAACGTTTGAAATGGGCACCAGCCCACGAGTGCCAAAAAGTCAAGAAGATGCTTGTGTGGATTGCTTTAACCCCTTTTCACTAATAAATATTTTCATCTGTGATTAGTTTAGTATTGTAATTTTTTTCCTTCCTCTTTTCAAAGTAAAACTGGTAATAAAAAGCAGAAATGTCATCCGGACAATAAACTCTGCCTAGTCTTCAAAATCACCCAGTAAGTTAAGGAAACAGTTAACGTATTAAACAGAGTGTAGGAAGTGGACATAAATTAACTAAGCTTCTGTATTTTGTTTTAACTTTAAAGGATATTATGAAGGCTGTAAGCACCCAGGAAAGAAAATAGCCTGGCAAGGTCCATTCCCTTTCCCCAGCCCCCAGACACCCTGCGTTCCAGGGCAACTTAATTAAAGTCTCTCGTGTTACTCTCACATTTGCCACCTCCGTCCTGACTCTGTTGAAAGAAGTTCTGCCCCGATGATGGGTCAAGGCATGAGCAGGCATAAATTAAATGGTAAGCCAGCAGCTCCAGGTCAGAATGGGGGACAATTGGTCCAGGCATGCTCTTCACCCCTGGGGATCCCAAGGTGCACCCTGTACCTCTCTTGCCCCTGGTTCAGGAACCAAAGCCCCAGTGTGAGGAAAAGCAGAGCATGAGAAGTGATGTGCAAATGTGGGAGCCCGTGGTTCATGGCCACTTCCAATGGGTGGCTGAGGGGATGTGTGTAGGAGGAGAGGGGTGTCCTTCCTGATGTCTTTTGAAAGTTGGGGATATTACTGAGTGGGAAGATAAAATTATCCTCCCTTGTATTAGAATCTCAGATATCCTGAACCTTCCTTAGAACAACTGGCTGGGCCCCACTCTACAGAAGCTTTTGTGTTTGTTTTTCATTAATATTGGCTTTATTTCACAAATAATACATATTCATTGTTGAAGTATTAGAAAACTCAAATGAGCACAAATTAAGTACACGAATACTACCTGAGGTCCTGCCTTCCCTCTCATTCCACCCAGATAACTTCTGTCAGCATTTTGCTTACTGCCTGTCACGTTGTTTTGCTTTTGAGTGAGGTGGTGGCCGGAGAGGGGGTACATACACTCCCACACTCCTCTTCACACACCAATGGGATCAAACGTTTTAGACCCTTTTCCTCTTAATAGAGCTTGAAACATCTTTCCATTTCAAGTGTTATGATTTTCTCCTAATATCTGTGAAAATGACATTGGGATAAGCAAGCTTTCTCTTAACATTTGTGGGTGTGCAGCCCGGTTCATCCAAGAGAGCAAAAGAAGGCTGACATAGCACATGTCTAAGTATTTTAAATTGGTTAAATGAGAATCGTTTTGTCCTCTGATCTTAGGAAGCATGACTCTAGAAGAACCCAGAGTGCCATGTCCAAATCTAGACTCCTCTGTTCCTTGAGGTCAATGCTGGAACACAGCAATGCAGGGTGAGCTGGCCCTGGTCCCGGTGTTCCACTTCCAGTCCCAGCTCATCCTGCACAAAATTGAACATTTTGTCATTGATGACCATATATCTTCTACTATGCATTTTGCAGAGACTGGACTGAAGTCTTCCTTCCTAGAATGTCCTTGTTAGGTTTTGATATCAAGTTATTCTGGTCTCATAAAATGAGGCTCAAACTCATGGACCATGAGATCATGACCTAAGCTGAAGTCAGCTCTCACACTCCTATGGGTCACTGCCTGCTGTCTACATTGTCCTATGTCTACACTGGACATACACTGCAAAGAGCCAACCACTAGGCTCAGGGGTAGGCATACCACTGACCCAGGCTGCCTTCATGCAATGGACCTAGGAGCTGAGGACCCTTTCTAGGACCTGTGTACCTGGCATATGGTCTAGAGGGAGGGGGGGCAGGGTAGGCCATCCCATTGGTTTAAGGCTTTTTTGCCGTGAAAACAAGGGCAAGGCTGGCTGGAGGGCCAGAGGAGACCACTAAAGTCAAGGGCCTGTGGTAGGGTGGAACTCGTAATTAGCATCCTGGTATACTATCTGTATGCTTTTCCCATTGTTTCCATAGGTGAAAAATGCATGGGTCATATCAAAATTATGATCACTTTAAGGCATTACTATTGATGTTTTTGAAACATTTTTTTCACTATGTCCATCATTAGATAGGAAAACATTTCCTCAACATTTCCCCAATAGTTAGCAATCTTGAGAAATTCATTCTAATAGTTTGTGGATTCTTCTGCATTCTATACCTGTATATTTATTTTTTCTGGAAATCATATTGGCATTTTCTTTCCTTCACGCATTATACATTTGAAGTATTTATCTTGTGTCTTTGCACCACCCACGATGTGTAGGACCGAGTGGTACTAATCTGTATCGCTGTCTCTTTCCTCATCACATAAAAAAAGCTTTGAACATTTTGTCATTGATGACCATATATCTTCTACTATGCATTTTGCAGAGACTGGACTGAAGTCTTCCTTCCTAGAATGTCCTTGTTAGGTTTTGATATCAAGTTATTCTGGTCTCATAAAATGAGGCTCGAACTCATGGACCATGAGATCATGACCTAAGCTGAAGTCAGATGCTTAACTGATTGAGCCACCCAGGAACTCCAAGCACTACCTTTTATATTAATAGCATTTTTAATAAGTTGAAAGGTATAAGAAGGCAGGACCTGGACTTGCCCACTGCGTTCCCCCTTCTCAGTCAGTGCATGGTGTGTGCGAGGTGCACAGTAAAATATCAATGGAGTGAAAAATAAAAATGAGTGTATAGCCTACCACGTGAGAAAGTTACCACCACATATTCCCATTTTTCAGATGATAAAACTGAGGCCCAGGGAGATTACAGAGCCCATCAGTGATAGTTCTGCAATCTGATTATAAAATCAGTGCTGTGGCTATTGTACACCCTGTTGCCATGACAAATTTCATGGGTCATTTGGTAACACGAATATGGGGTATTTGGTAACAAGAAAACCCCGAAGTCCAGAGAGACATTTTCATATTAGACTCTTTTGTGGATTAGAATTGGGTCTTTATGAAAGATTTGGACCACTACTGGACTGCCAACCATTACCCAAGCCATTTAAATGCTCCATTTTGTTTTCAGTAGGTACTACCAGCTGAGAGATACACCTGATTTATTATCTTTGTAGCACAGGGGGCAGAAAATGACCAATTTGTCATCTCACACTTTTTTTTTTTAACTCACGAATGATTGCATGTGGCAGAAAGCAGTTTACATTCAGAAATTTCCCTTTCACACCTGTCTAGTCAGTTTCTCAGGGTCATTAATCCCTATGAAACCACAGCAGCACAAAGATGGCTGCTCATTCAGTCTGTTCTCAGTATAAAGTCAGTGGGGACAAGGTGAAGATGGTCATAGTGTGGCCTGGTAGGCCAGTCAGAAGGCTATGGAACAGCTGGCCAGCCCAGGCTTGATTCTCAAGAGCCCTGTTGTAGAAAGTGACCTTGACTACAATATTCTTTCGCTAAGGTTTGGCTTTGAAGGAGTTGTGACCATGCCTTTTACTAGCTGGGAGAATTTGCAGCAAGTTACTGAACCTCTCTGAGCCTCCATTTTATCATCTGTAATATGGGGATGGATGATACCTAATCCATCAACCTCTGAGGGTTAATTTATAGAATCATAAAATATTAAAGTTATTCGTCAAAATGAGTGTTGTTTTAGCCTGATCAGCATCGCTTCCCTCTTCCCAGGAACAGTGTCCCATGTCACCTTTGGGGGGGATATTATTCCTTGACACTCAGGTTGTAGGTTTTGAATTGGCTTGTATACGTGGCGCCTGGGTTAGGACAGATGATTCAGGCCTGCTCAACCAGGAAATTCTATCACCCTGACCACACTCCAAAGTTACTGCTTCACAGACAGGTAAGTGGCCAAATACAATGAGAGTGAATCCTGGACTTGAACCCAGAAGAATGCATGTGGTGAGCTGCTGTCTGACCTCATGCCATCACATGGGGCCTGGACATGAAACCAGCAGAGAAGACAAAATCTCAAGATGGGTCACAGAAGTCCCGTTGATATCATTTTTAGTTCCTGGAATCAGTCACACCTGAGGGCTATACTTTTGGACTGGACTTTTCTATTAGCTAAGCCAACAACATACATCTTCAATTAAGCAGTGCTGGTAGAACTTTTTTAAAGGAAAAAAAGGGGATCTTTGTACAGTACTCCATTTCACAGAGGAGGAAAGCAAGGTTCAGAGATGGGAAGTACCAACGTGTATCTGCGTACTTGGTGAAATGTGAACTTCCTGCATAATAATGGCCTTTGTCATTGCCAGGCCCTCTTCTCTTCTCTGCACCTGCCCCCACTCTGTTCACCCTGTTTTGCTTCCCTTCTCTCTTGGCTCCACTTAACTCAGTCCACCTGATCTTCCAAGAACAGCTCAAGTTCTTTTCTCCCAGGATGTCTTTGCGGACCCTTGCCTTGTGATGGGTCTCATGCAGGTTAGCCACAAATGCACAGCTTTCTCTCTGACCTGTTCCTCTTTTGAAGTTTAGGTGTTTAAGAGGTTTGGCTAAGTTGCTCAGACACATTAAAGGGATCAGAACACTATAATTCATGGCTCCTGATGTTCAAATTGAGCATCTTTTCCTGCTGATGGATTGAAGTGTATCGGTCACCAATGTTAAAATGCTTTTTAGCAAAGAGAGTTGATTAAAAGTTAATTCATGAAAAACACAAAATCTTAGTATAATAGGGAATGTGTGTTGAATCTGGCTTTTTACCCATTATCTTCATGCTATTTTCTCTTCCTGTTGCCAGAGAAAGAGATGGTTGGACTCCATCTTGCCTTTTTTGATGAGCAATTCTATGGAATTTCAAAGTATCCTACCATTTCTGCACTTTAAAAAACATTAATGGCAAAAATAAGATGAAGGTAAACTGAACTATAAAAAGAAACTCTAAAATAATAGGAAGAAATAAAGGTAAACCTCTGACTTTGGGATGGAGACAGCTTTCCTTGGCATAGGGACAAATGCAGACATCACAAAGAAGCATGAAGTTATAAAGAGATATGTATATACACTTGGTACCTAAATAAAACTACTATATGTAGAAGTAAATGACCATGATAAACATATGTGATAGATGAATAGCATAACTTTTCCAGCAACAAGTTCATTAACCAAAAGAAAGGGAACAAAGGGCTTGAAAAGGAAATTTACAGTGAAGTGGGGGGAACTATCGATGGCCAATCCCCATAGTTAAAACACATTAATCTTCATGTGGGCTCAGAGGAGCCAATTAAAAAAACAATCTGTAGTCATTTCCTTGTCTCTAAACTTGAGAAAAATGTGTTAAAATGATATCTTGTGCAATTGGAATGCAAAGGATGAGCACCAAATATGTTCCTGGTGCAGACTATGAAGGTTAATTGAATAGTAAATGTCAAGATCAGAAATGGAAACCCATTCTCTGTGATCCTGCAGTCCTGTAGGAATTTATGCTGAGAGAATAATCAGAAAAGATTCCTGTACAAAAATTTTATTTTATTTCTTATCTCAGCCCTTTATTTTACTGCAAAATTGAAACTGACTTAAAAGCCTACTGGCTGCACATTGATTAAATTATGATAAATGTTCCATCCACATGATAGATATGATTAACAAGGGTGATGAAATAGATCTATCTTTATTGATTTAGAAAGTTATTCCAAGTGTACTGATGAGTGAAAAAAGGAAAGCCACAAAAATCTATAGGATGTCAAATATTTTAAAAAGTGATTCTATTAAATACTTGGAGAATCATAGAAACATATATAACAAGGTTATATTGCTGATCTCTAGATTGCAAGATTATGGGCAATTTTTGCTTTTGCTTTCCTGTGTTTTTCAAATTTCTGTAATAAACATGTTACTTTAAAAATTACAAGTATTTTTCTGGGGTGCCTGGGTGGCTCAGTCTGTTGAGGTTCTGACTCTTGATTTTGGCTTAGGTCATGATCCTTGGGTTGGTATGGAGCCCTGTATCAGGCTCTGTGCTGCATATGGAGCTTGAGATTCTCTCTCTCTCTCCCCCTGTTCCTCTTCCCCCCACTCTCTAAATAAGGAAGGTAGCAAGTAAATAAATACCAGTACTTTTTAAACATAAGCTGCATGCCTTCACAGTTATTTCCACCAGTGCATCTGATGCCTGTGTCTGACAGACTGTATCCAATAAGGATTTATATGCCATCGGGCTTGCATCACATGGCAGCATATGGACCACTTGGGTCTCCTCTTTTTACCAGGACTGGTATCTGGGGGCACAAAGAGAGATTTGCTACCTACTCCATCTATCCACCAACTGGGTACAGGCACCATAAACACTGTCCTTTCCCAAATGGAAGAAGGTATGGCTTTGAAGAGCGGAGCCTTTAATCAGACAAAACATCTCACTTTGCCCTAGTCATTAAACTGACTTCAGAGACAAAGGCCCAAGGCCTTCCATCTGTTCAGTTTGTATAAAGACAGTCAAATGATGCTGAACACCGGGGATACCGAGTGTTTATATTAGAAGTAATGAACTGAAAGCAGAGCATCTAATCCTTTCCCTAGCCAGGAGGTACTTCCAACGTTTTAAAAGTCTTTTTTAAAGAGTAATAGAACTTTATAAGCATATTGGTCCTTTCATCTCCCAGAAAGTATGCTCAAGGCATAATTCAGACCTTTACATTAGATCATATTAAGCCTAATTTGGTTCTTCAGCTCAACAAAGCGCCTGGGGGTCTTTAGGAAGTTGTAAGAGTCATAGAAGTTAAAGAACCTGACGTTTTAAACAAACATGCATCTTTCCCATATGATAATGAATGTGTTGACCGTACTGCCTGGGGGGTCTTGCCAACAGATTGAAGGGTGTGGGTAATTCCAGCAACAAAGGAGGGGGGAGTGGAGAGCACACCCAGCTGGTTTCTCCCACTGGAGTTCCATTTTAGTAGGAGACCTCATCTTCCCCCTTTTAATTTTCCAGGCAGTGGTCATGCGGAGGCTGTTTTTGGTGAGCCAAGAGTATATACAGCATCTCCGGGCCCCCAAATTCCGAGGTGGCTTGCTGTGAGGACCTGACATTTGATTCTCAAACCAGGGTGACTTGCATAATCTTGTATTCCAGCCACATCTGAGATCTCAGATGATAGTCATGACCTGATTTTGTTAAAAGAAAAATGTGATGGCATAAACCTCTCCAACAGGTTCGTTTGTCACTTGTGGCATAGGCTCTGGTAGACGAGCACAGGCTCCTGAGACAGGCCTGTGTTCAAATCCTAGCACTCTCATTACCTTGCTGTGTGTTCTGGGAGTAGTCGTTCAAGCTTTCTGAGCCTCAATTTCCTACTTTCTGAGGGAAGAAGCATGGTAATACCTGCTCAGCCTCCCTCACAGAGTAGGAAGAGATGAGCTCATAAATGTGAAAGTATTTGTGAACTGCAAAAAAAAAAAAAAACCAAACCAAAAAACTGTATGTCATGACTATATTGCCAAGTTTTGCTGTTTTCCCAGCTTCTGATGTGGCCACGTAGGATGTGTTGGAGACCGAAGGATAACGGTCAGTGAGCCACAGACATTCCCAGAGCTGAGCCTGGGGGCGTGCAAGCAGTGACTCTGGGTACCCTGTAAGCCTAATTCCACCTGCTGATGGAGTCATCAGTCACTCCCAGGACGAAGCACCTATTTAATGACCTAAAGTTTTGTTGCAACGACTATTGCTCAAGTGCACAAAAGCTGGAGGCTGCTCCTCTGGGACAGGGAGTCTTTCCAGAGAGATTCTGTTGGCTAATGGGCTCTTCTGAAGGGGACTTGGCCAGCAGCCACCCTCATCTGTCTCCCCTCCCCAGGCTGACTCTGCATCTATTAGCATGAAAAATGGAGAAGTGATTGGGCTTATATCATCCATAAGTTAGCTTAGTTGAATCGAGGTCATTTGTCTAGCGCGCACATTCCCGAGGCCAAGGGAGGCTTGCCGTTCGCTTTTCCAGTGAGGTCATCCTTCTTGTCTGCAGTACTGACCTCTAGCTAACCAGGGCCCTCACCACAGGCTGTGCGTTAGCACAGAAAATAGCCTTTCATCCAGGAATGACAGGCCAACTTCGGGTTTCCTTCCCTTTCCTCCATCTGTTTCCCTTGGGCTATAGGATCTCCGCCTAGGCTGGGCTGATAAGACTCTTAAGCCTCAAACAGAGGCACCTCTCTCCACCCTGAAATGTTCTTCCCCAGGCCGGCCGGGGAACACATTTTCCTTTGTAACTCATTTTGAAGATTTGTTTTTCATGTGGTGTGGCTCACAGAAAGCTTTTCTTTCATGATGGGGCTGGCTGTTCATGACTCTCAAAAAACATAAGATTTGATCAAAAGGGATGGAAGCTGTATAACGTCTGGTGGCACTGTATTCAGAAACCCAAATGTGCCTCAAACAGAACAGGAACGTTCATGACGTTGGGATCCTGAAAAGCTCCATGCTGATCTCACTGTTCCAGGTCCCAAGATGGACGGGGAGATTTATTATCCTCCTATTGTGTGCCAAGCTACACTGATGTGCACTGGAAACTTCACTATCATCCTCTCTAGTAGGTCCTCTCAGACCACTTTTGAAATGAGAAACCTGAAGCCCAGAGAAGTGAAGCAGCTTGCCTAAGGACACAAAGCAACAAAGTCAAAGCCAGATGGGTATGCCCACACTCTGCACTGTTCTCAAATGTCACTGGGCTATTCCCTTATTCACTTAGTTCACACCCACTGAGCACTGAAAGCCAGGCACACTTCTACATCCTGAACAAGAGACTAGGTTCCTGCAGAAATGAACAAACCAAGGATGTTGGTTTGCGATGTTGGTAGGGACTTTAAACCCCTGCAAGGAAGTGATTTGATAGGAAAGAATGGAAGGCTGGAGCAGCATCTTCAGCTGGGGCAGTCAAAGCTGCTGTTCTAAGAGAAAACGTAGACTCCAGACTGAAAAGTGAGAAGTCAGCCATGCCACCTTCTGGAGAAAACGCTCAGTGGATGCAGAGCTCCAAGGATGGGACTGGGTGGAAAGAAGGTCTGAAGCTCACCAAGCTTCAGAGCAGGGCTGAGTGGGAAGAAATGTATTTGAAAAGGCAAGCAGGGGCCCCGATTATGAGCTCGTGATGGGCAATCAAGTGTTTGCATTTTATCCTGAGTGGGAATAAAACCATCTCAGGGTTTTTGGTAGGAGACTTATGTCATTTTCTAAAGAGATCGCCCTAATCTCTGTAGGGATAATGGCTCTAGGCAGACAAAAGGGGGAAAGGAAGACAAGGAAAGGATTTGGCAAACACCAGTGGCTGAAGATTTTATACCTCATTTAATTAATTTCACACCTGTGAACTGCTTTTCCTCCAAACATACAGCTATCTATTCTCTATTCTGGTGTAGGGTTTGAAATCAATATCCACTACCTCACTGAACACATAGTATATTGGAAGATGCTAACATCCTCCCTGGTTATGGACAGTCCATGTTAGAGCCAGGCAGGGTGGGGATCCTATCCTTGTGCTGCCATAACTGGGACTCCTGGCAAAATCAAATGGGATCTGAGGGTTAGATGATGGGGTGTGTCCTTCATAACTTCCTGATTTTGAGGGTTTTATCGTGGTTATGAAAAGAACATGCTTAATGGGTGGAATGATACTACAGGTTGATGGGGCCTCAGATAGGCAACTTACTCTCAAATGGCTCAGGGAGAAAGCTCTTTTTACCCTACTTACGGCTCTTCTGTAACTTGAGATTGTTTCAAAACTTAAAATATTTCTGAGAGAGAGAGACAGCGTGAACAGGGGAGGGTAAGAGAGAGAGGGAGACACAGAATCTGAAACAGGCTCCAGGCTCTGAGCTAGCTTTCAGCACAGAGCCTTACACGGGGCTCTAACCCACGAACTGTGAGATCATGACCTGAACTGAAGTTGGGCGCTTAACTGACTGAGCCACCCAGGTGCACTCAAAACTTTTTTAAAGTAAGGAAAAACAGGGGTGTCTAGGTGGCTCAGTTGGTTGAGTGTCTGGCTCTTGATTTCGGCTCAGGTCATGATTCCAGGGCCATGGAATCGAGCCCCACATCGGGATCAGCACTGACTGTGGAGCCTGGTTAGGATTCTCTCTTTCTACCTCCCCCCGCCCCCGCTATATATCGTATATATATACATTCTACATATATAGTATATACATTCTATATATGTATATAGTATATACATTCCTATATATACATATATAATAAAATATAAAAAATAAAATAAGACATACATTTTAAAAATGTAGTTCTCATCTCCCCAGATCCAAAATCAAGTTGAATCTTAAACTCTGACAGATTATAGTTTCAGTTGCCTTTTCTCTTATTTGTAGGCTGTCATTTGATGGAAGAATTGTCACTTTAGAAGTAACTGTTTTCTTCCTTTCTTTGATTTTTTGCTTTATCCCATAGAATGGAATCCTCTTTACCTCCAAAGTCAGCTATGACTTAAAAAGAAATTCCACAAGAAGTCAGGATGAGGATTACATGTCAAGGATAAAGGCTAAGAAACACATTTTTTTTTTTTAATGTTTTATTTATTTATTTCTAGGAGAGAGAGAGAGAGAGACAGCGTGAGCAGGGGAGGGTCAGAGAGAGAGGGAGTCACAGACTGAAACAGGCTCCAGGCTCTGAGCTGGCAGTCAGCACAGAGCCCGACGCGGGGCTCGAACCCATGAACCGCGAGATCATGACCCAAGTGAAAGTCGGACGCTTAACCGACTAAGCCACCCAGGCACCCCAAGAAACACATTATTAAATCCTAACTTTAGTAAATCTTAACACTCAGACAATTATCTCATGAAAACAAAAAGAGATTTGCAACTTTCTAAACTAACCATGGCTAAAACTGCATATAAGTGGGAATAAGTAAATTGCCAGTCGTTTGATAAGAATTATGAAATTTAGGGGAGCCTGGGTGGCTCAATCACTTAAGCGTCTGACTGTTGATTTTGGTTCAGGTCATGATTGAACCCTGTGTCAGGCTCTGCACTGGACATAGAGCCTGTTTANAAGAAACACATTATTAAATCCTAACTTTATTAAATCTTAACACTCAGACAATTATCTCATGAAAACAAAAAGAGATTTGCAACTTTCTAAACTAACCATGGCTAAAACTGCATATAAGTGGGAATAAGTAAATTGCCAGTCGTTTGATAAGAATTATGAAATTTAGGGGAGCCTGGGTGGCTCAATCACTTAAGCGTCTGACTGTTGATTTTGGTTCAGGTCATGATTGAACCCTGTGTCAGGCTCTGCACTGGACATAGAGCCTGTTTAGGATCCTCTCTCTCTCTCTCAAAAAAAAGAATTATGAAATTTGAACAGTTACAAAGAGATAACTTTAGACAGTATTTATGAGTTGGCTACACCTAATTGAGAATAAAACAAGCATAATTAACTGTTTTATAACATACAAAATATTATTCAGAAGTCGATGTTTCTCTGACACTTTCATCTGCAGCATCCTGATAACTACTGTTAACTTTAACCACTTTACAATACTTTTAAAATTATTTTTAATCAGGGGCGCCTGGGTGGCTTGGTCGGTTAAGCGTCCGACTTTCGCTTAGGTCATGATCTCGCGGTTCGTGGTTCGAGCCCCGCGTCGGGCTCTGTGCTGACTGCCAGCTCAGAGCCTGGAGCCTGTTTCTGAGTCTGTATCTCCCTCTCTCTCTGACCCTCCCCTGCTCATGCTGTCTCTCTCTCTCCTAGAAATAAATAAAAATATTAAAAAAAATTATTTTTAATCATGTTAATAATTTACATTTGTTGAATGCATATTCCTGTAATACAGGAGACTTATTGGATGTGTACATTTGAATGTCTCTTTAAAAGATTATTTGGTGTAGTGATCTCCAGATTTGGGACTTTTCTGGGTGAGAAACAATTCAACAATTTAAATTGGAGAGAACAGCAGAGAGTTTATGATGTTCAA
Source organism: Crocuta crocuta (assembly GCF_008692635.1). Taxonomy (NCBI): domain Eukaryota; kingdom Metazoa; phylum Chordata; class Mammalia; order Carnivora; family Hyaenidae; genus Crocuta; species Crocuta crocuta. The sequence goes on from NW_027532166.1 coordinate 3,518,569, forward strand.
TTTTGCCAACCCAGGGCATAAAATACAAATAAAGTACTATCTTTACACTTTTATAATATCACAACAAAAGGTAGTAGTTTAAATGAAATACATTTAATTTTATGAAAACTTGCAATAGTTTCCTTAGTTTTCTTTCAAAACTGAGAAAGTGGTACACTCATTTTCACTACCAGCCATGATCGCCCAATGAGCATTCAGAGATTTCTAGTTTGCATCAGCTACTTGATTCTGCAGATGCTGGGTTCAGAGTGGGGCTGGGACTTGCCTAAAGTGAGGCTGCCATTTAAGGGAAGATCAGGATCTTGCACTCAGGTCCCCTGGGTCCTAAGTCAGTGTGCTTGTCACTACACCTAACAATTGACTTTACATAGTTCTATCGATTAGATTTCCCTAGGCTCCTTTCAACAGAAAACTAACCTAAATTGGATCAAACAATAAGAAAGGAAATGTGTTGACTCTGGTAATGGAAAAATCCAAAGGATAATTTCAGACAAGGCTTAATCTTGCAGGATTTCACTTGCTACTTGTCAGTAGCCCTCCTAGCCATTCCAGAGAGTTCACATGTGGCTACAGAGAATCCTGTTCTTACATCATTAAGTCCGGGGCAATGGAAACTACCTCTTTTCATATTTCCCACACATCCTGAAAGTGATTTTCTTAGATAGAATCACATGCTTCTTTTTAAGTCAATCATTGGTACTACATAATTGGGGGAAATTGATGATCATTTAAGCCAGTTAAGGCTTGTTCTGGAGCTTAGAGTTGAGTCAATTCCTCATAAACTACCCAACTCACAATGGGAAAGAAGTGGCTTGCCAAGGAGGAATCAGGATATTGTTTTATTTGTATAAAGGTGAATGAACCCTGGACAAAATGATAAATACAGATGTATGTTACACTGGGCTAGATGGAGACACTATTCTCAAGGGATTTCTTGCATTTAAAAAATACTTTTATGCAAAAGGACATGGATTGTGTCCAGCTTGTTAACGGCTGTATCTCCAGCACCTACAGTGGTACTGGCACATGGACAGACTTCAATAAAAATGATGGAAAAAATGGAAAAACTAGAGAAGTACAAAAAAGTTTAATATAAAATATTAATCCCAGTTCATGTTAATGTTCACAATCCCAGTCCAAAGATAATGACTCTTAAAGTGTTGGGATGATTCCTTCCTCTTTTTCTTCCTATGTAAAGATGCGTATAGTTACCTGTACTTAATACAAGTTACTTCCACTTAGTATTACACTATATATACATCCTAAGTCACAAAAATCACTTGAAAGCACAATTTTTAACAACAGTGTAACATTCAATCATAAGGATTTAGTGTGCATTATTCAAACAATTCTTGATTAAAAGATAGGTCATTTGTTTCTAATTTTTCACTATTGTAAATAATGCTGCAAAGAAAGTATGTCTACTAAGTCTTTGTGTCTTTAGGAATTGTAATACTCATCATTATACTTTTTCATAAACAACAGCATTTCCCCCCACCTTGTGTTCTTGTATTTTTGCTGACAAGAATAAGGAATAAAGACAAGAATTGGAAGAAGAGAAATGAGCTAATTTTTAAATTTCACTTTCACAAAAATTAACTTAAAAAAAAAGACAAGTGGGTACTCAAGAAAGAAAATGAGGGAACAATGAGTATTGCTGATTGGAAAATGGAAACACTGGAATTTGGATGGGTGAGTCTCTAGAAGGGGCATGGCCATAGCACATTCAGAGTTCTATGGTGAACTGCATAGCACAGTTCCTCCTTGGCCTTCTCTCCCAGAGGCTCCAAAAAAGCAACACATTCTATAGTTGGGTGTCTTTTGAGGTGGATCTATTTTTCTATTGGAAGCCTGAATTTGACAGGAGATGAGGAATAGCTGCAGTCCCACCTTTTTTCAATTAGACATTCATAGGAAAAACAGCAGGAAGAAGGTAGAAATGTATACTTCCACTAGCAGAAGAGGCAAGTTGCTGTGTGCTCTTTCAATAGACGCCCTTAACATTTGGGAAAAGCAAATGTCCGTGTGAATTTCCTTCCAGGCATTTTGGTGTGGAGGATAGATTTTATTGACAGATGGCAATTTCTAAAGTGGGGCATCATATGTTTCCCGTAGGTTGTGCCCACCCTGGTTTGGGCCAAGATCAAGAGGCAATGTGGAGAACTTATGGTGGCTTTCATAGTTGAGCTGAGTTGAGCTGGTACAGTCCACTGTACCACCTTACACACTTGGGTTCAATATTTTTATTTCTGGGGGACATTTTGCATGATTTTCCCGAGAAAAACCACATCAAAGCAGCATCCAAGAATATGATATGGGTATGTTCTACCAACTGTCCACACAGTAAGAATGGAAGAGAAGGGTTATGGGGAAAGTGTCCACCTGTTCTTCTAAGAGCTCAGAAGCATCTTAACCTGAGTGTGCTGGACTGAAGAATATGGCACATTCTGTGAAATTGAAGGGAACCACAGAAGCACACTGACAGGGTTCACCTTGACATGTTTTTCTGTCATTTCTACTGCCTGATCTCTAGGAAAACCCAACATATCCCAACAGGCCAATGATACCCACGTATTCTCCCATTTTTGGAAAGGCCAAGCAAGACAAGGTATTCCATTTTACTGCCTAGGACATGTGAGTTATTAAACCGTTTCCTAAAGTAAAACCTCAGCTAGGAATGTATACCTTCTTCTAATCTGAAACAGCTTTACTTAAGGCTTCCTTCTTAAGACAAAATGGGTGCTCATGGAACTTTTTAGCCTGGACTAGTCTTCCTGAGACTGTTTCTGAGCCTTGCTTGCCACTGAGCGCTTCTTGTAAAATATGGCAAACGCAGGGCCTCAGAAATGCTTTCCTTGGGGGAGGGAAGAAGAAAGTGTTGTGCAAGATAGACAGCCGAGCACACATAATGATTGCCATATGTCAAAGGATTTCGAGCCTTTAAAATGGACTTGGGCAGTACTTTGCTAAGTGTTCCCATAAAACGGCTGCTTTTATAGGTTTCTGAGGTCTTAACAATGGAAAACATGGAGTCCTGATCTTTCTGTATCTTGGTTAGTTTTACCATTCCTTTGTTCCAAGGACATGGGACTATCTGCTCTTGGCATCACCCAGACTCTGATCTGGATCATCCAATTAAGGCCCATGAGTTACAATGAAGCATTTTTCTCATGATATTCTCAAATTTATTTAGTCTTTAAAAAGTAAGGATAATTGCCCTTTAAGTAAACCTTAGAGCTCTTGGAGCAAAAGTTGATAAAAGTCATGACCAAATGAGCAGTTTATCTGACTTCCTGTATCCCTCTTCCTCTTCAGTTGGAAAATGAGGTGATTAATTTGATAATGAGGCAAAAATCCTTAGGTAGGAGGAATGTCCATAAATAATATCCTTTGTATCTAATCCTCAATCCTAGAAAATTCCCTCTGAAGCCCTCCACACAATCTAAACTCTCTAAGTTTCTTCTATATCCTAGAAACAAGCAAAGATTCTTTTGATGGCTCCAAGGAAGCTTTTGATTAAAGTCTTCAAATCAGGGAGATTCAGTGCTCTGCCCCCAACCTCTCTTTACTTACCTCTTTGCGACTTACAAACTGCAGCTTTCCACCTCACAAAGACTAACAGTTTTCTATGTAAAGGGACATTCAGCAAAGTCTTTATTCTCCTGAAATTTATGTCCTGGCCTCAGAGACAGAAATAAGAGAATAAACAAGTGGGATCTCTATGTCATTTACTAAGCACTGTTAGGGAGATCAGCAAGAGGGTGTGTAAAAGGGTGAGTAAAAGGAAAGTTGCCTTTTAAGGTGGGATGGTCAGCAGAGGAGCTGATATTTTACTGACACCTTAAGGATGTTAGCCATGGGAAGAGCATTCAAGATAGAAGGAACAAAAAGGACAGGCCAGGGGCACCTGGGTGGCTCAGTTGGTTAAGTGATTGACTCTTGATTTGGTCTCAGGTCATGGTCTCATGGTTCCTGAGCTCGAGTCCCACATGAGGCTCTGCACTGAGTGTGGAAGCTGCTTGGGATTCTCTCTCTTTGACCCCCTTCCTGTCTTTCTCTCTCAAAATAAATGAATACACTTAAAAGGAAAAGGACAGAATAGGACAGAAGTCCAGAGGCCGGAAAAGGGTTTAGCAAAGAATAAAGACTACCAATGTGGCCAGAGCAGTGTGAGCAAGGCGGGGAAGTATGAGCTGAGGATGAAGACGCATAATGGTGTGGCTGCTAATGAGACCCTGATGGGCCTTGTTGGCCATGGAAATGAATTTAGGCATCAGCAAAATCTAGGTAACATTAAAGTCTTCAAGGTAACCTGAGTCTAGACTGAATCTTTGTGCCTGGGATTTGGAAAGCCATATGCCACTAAAGGATATCTGTGCCACAGAGGTACAAAAATGATGAGTTTGCACAGAGAAGCAAAGGCGTAGCACAGAAATGCCATTTACAGTAGTCCCCTCACACAGCCCTCTCTGTGTACGTATCAGATTTAGCACCTGTCCCAACCCATCCAGTCTTATTAGTCTGTCTCATGTTGATTGTGCAAGTATTAGACAACACAGAGCAAATACAAAGCTAACTGACTGCTAAATGAAATTGCAAGTTTTGCAAAGGTTGAAAAATTTCTTGCATTCCTTGAAAGTTGAAGAATCAAGTTAGCTATATCCAAAGCCATAGACCAAGGAGAATTGGGGAATAAACCAAAAGAGAAAATCAACCACACTGAGGCTATAACTGGAGCTTTAAAGAGAATGATTTGAGCATCAAAGATTAAGAGAGACCCTTAGGAAAATTTGGGAAATCCTTGAGTAATTTTGAAAAAGAGAGACAGAGGCTTTGTAACAATGTTGCAAAATTCAAGGCTAAGTTGACTTTTGCTATTATATAATTTTGTCAGAACAACTAGAATAAAAACCACTGCATATTTTCTGAGAGGGCAGAGTTTTCATCTAGCCCTCTGTTTTGATCTATTTTGTTAAATAGTAAACAAAATAAGCTTGTTTTCATAATTGCTAGCTTTGTCTTTTAAGTTAAAGCCCCACGTAACATTTTTTATAGTTTATTTTGAAAATTCAGTCCTTATTTTTGATGGATTCATGTTAAGTAGCATTTTTCCAGCACTAATTATCTTCGGATAATGAAGACCTCCTGTGCACACAGTTAGGAATGTGCTGCCTCTGCAGATTATGTTGGTAGCCCTGAGTCACTCAAGTACCTTGAGTTACTTGTTGGAGAGGAAGATGACACTTCTGAGTATTCATACTCTCCTCTGGTCCTTCACCATGTGTGAGGGGCTGTCTGGGAAAGGAAGAAACCTGGGTCAAAGACTCACTGGCCAGAGTCCAGCCAGTGAAGGAAGACTCTCACTCTGAGGGAGACATATTTTTGCTTAGCAAGAGCTTTCAGAAACTACATTTAAAATTTTCCTGTCCCAGGGATTTTCAGATGTCTGGATAACAATGTAAAGACTTCCCAGATGGAAGATGTATTCTATTCAGGAATTATAATTATGAAATAAGTACTTGAAATTCCTTCCCACACTGCCTTTGAGAATGTCTTTCTGTGGACACCTCTTCAGAAAGTTTCTGAGGCAGGGCCAAAAGCTCAGGACATGGTGTCCAAAAGATTTGGAACTGGATCCAGTTTCTCTACTTCCTAATTGGAAAGTAGATGTACCCTCTGACGTATCACAGCTAGGAAGCTGGGCAATGCAATACTAACCCCTTTAGAAGGAAGCTAGGGAAATGCAAATCAAAATCACAGTGAGATACTGCTTCACACTCACTAGGATGGCTATTACAAAAAGGACAGATGATGACGAGTATTGGCAAGAATATGGTGAAAATGGAATACTCATACAATGCTGGTAGGAATGTGAAATAGTACAGCCACTTTGGAAACATTTGGCTGTTCCTCAAAATATTAAATATGGTGTTATAACATGACTCAGCAATTCCATTTCTAAGTATCTACCTAAATCATATATCCACACAAAATGGACGAAGGCTGTACACAAATGCTCATAGCAGTATTGTTTGTGATAGCCAAAATGCACAAACAACCCAAGCGTCCATGAACTCCTGAATGAACAAAATGTGTCATATTCATATAATGAAATATTATTTATTAATAAAAAGGAAAGAACTACTGACACACGCTACAGCATGGATGAACCTTGGAAGCATTATGTTAACTAAAAGAAGCCAGTTGCTAAAGACCATGTGATATGTTATGTGTTCTATGATTCTCTTTATATGAAATGTTCAGGATAGGCAAATCTATAGAGACAGAAAGTAGATTAGTGGGTACCTAGGGATGGGGGCAAGAAAATGGGGGCAGGGAGAGTGGCCACTAATGAGTATGGGGGTTTCTGTTTGGGCTGATAGAAATATTCTAAAATTATATCATAGTGACAGTAGTACAACTCTGTGAATACACCAAAAACTATTGAACTGTATATTTTAAATGGGTAAATTTATGGTATGTGAGTTATATCTCAAGAAAGCATTTTATAAAAATCAATTGGGTATGATAATAGGACCAGTTCAACAGTCTACATCTAAAACTGAATTATGGTGTTTAGACTTTGAACCTTAATTGACACATCAAGGGCAAATCTTACTCTCCCCCCCCCACCTCCTTTATTACTTACCATCACTGCTTTCAGTAATGGATACTGAGTTCTGCCTTCTATATCTCCCGAAAGGATTCTTTGAAAGACTCACAAATGATATATATGATTACAGACAACTCTCATATGTTGCTGGAAACCAACAAGCAATGAATCAAATTAATTTCAAACTGGAAATCTCAAGTATTTACAAAGTCTGTCCTTAAATGTCCATCATGTTTGAAAGTGGTGTTCTGAAGGACTGACTGAGTCACGATTGCATAATGAATCCAAGTGTTAAGTTACTGGTAACTGGAAAGGACCCAACTCAAATTAATTCTAAACCCATAATCTTATGAGTTTACAAACAAAGGTTGTACTTTAATTCTAGAGGGTTTAGAAGTTTTCTTCCAAAAGCCTTGTTCTTTCAAGAATAGCAGCACCTTTCACCTTTCCCACACCAGCTGATTTTTTATCATCAGATCTTAGAATAATTTCAGTCTTTCTACAACCAAAACAACAGTTCTAGTTCCAAACTGCAATTCATTAGGAGAGTTCCCATGCCATTTGTCAGACCTCATGCTGCCTGCTTTCACTGAAATGGGGCAACAGCCTGCATTCACTTAAGATGGCTACCATGTGGTTGGGAATTTTTAATTTGAGATTTGGAAAGGGAGTAATGTGAAGTTCAGACAAGGACCTCTCTGCTCATACTTGTGCCCATGGAGGTACAGATGGTAAACACAAGACCTGGTTCTGATATAATCCTGGGAGTGTAAGGTGAGTCAGGTCATGACGACAAGCTAAGGACTTTGAACTTTATTTGGTGAATATAAGGAAGCCTCTTGAGGTTTTCAAACAGACATAGATTAGGGGGCTTCAATAACAGAAACTTATATTCTCATAGTTCTGGAGGCTGGAAGTCGTAGATCAAGGCCCAGTTTCTGATGAGAGCTCACTTCCTGGTTTAAAGATGGCCACCTTCTCACTTTGTCCTCACATGGTGGGGAAAAAAAAACAACAACCAATCTCTGGTGTCTCTTCCTATTTATAAGGACCCCAGTCCTATCAGATCAGAGCCCACTGTATTGTCTAATTTAATAATCCTCTCCTTAAAGGTCCTGTCTCCAATGCAATTATATGGTGGAGGTAAGGGCTTCAACATATGAATTTTGGGGGGACACACATTCAGTCCCTAAGACCTTCTATCTGCAAGAGCAATCTTACCCAAATCCTTATACCAACTTCACAGGCAGAACTCTGACCTAACCTTCCAGCTTTACCATCTCTCCCAGTCATGTGGGTTTACCATTCGGTGAACCCAGCCCTGATGTTGTCTAACTGTATGGGTCCCATCCCAGGACTAGAGAGCAAGTTGCTTGAGGAGAGGGGAGAACCTTGATTCTGCATTCCTGTTGCTCACACAGTGGCTGGAACAAAGAAAAGGATCTTAAGGTCCCGTCAGTCAATCATCCAGCTCCATCCATCGCTTTCCTGGCATCTCCCTTACAGTCTGCCCTGCCTCTATCTGCTTCAAGCCTTTATTACATCTCACTGAAAGGACAGCCTCCTGGCCCTGCTGCCTCAGCACCATCCTTTGGGGCAGGAAGGGTGTATAAATCCTGACTAACTGTTGAATTAGTTAGATGAGAATTTGAATCCTAACTTTTTAGGTCAATTCCTTAACCCGTCTGAAATGCATTCTCCTCACCTCTAAATAGGGATATTAGAAGATCTCCTCACAGGACAATTAGAGTTACCATAGTTTGAGCAGACCAGCCCAAAGGATTTCTTCAGTGCCTATTCCAGGAATGCGCTACCTTCATGGGATGGGCAACCAAACAAGGGCACTGAGGCATGTGGCTGTGCTGTTTATCTGTTACACCGGCACTGAAGGAAAATATTTTCAGAGTATAATCTTTAATATATGTTAACTAGATCTGTGTTACTGGGTTAATCAGAACCTGTCTACTTTTACTTAAGTTTTGTCCACTTGACTGTCATATTCTGAGAGGTCAATTCAAGTCCCTCTGGCATAATCTTTATTACCAGTTGTGTTCCCTATAGTTATGATTTTTTTAAAAAGTTTATTTATTTATTTATTTTGAGAGGAGTGAGGGAGGGAGGGGCAGAGAGAGAGGGAGAAAGAAAATCCCAAACAGGCTCTGTCAGATATGGGGCTAAATCCCATGAATTGTGAATCATGACCTGAGCTGAAATCAAGAGTCAGATGCTTAACCAACTGAGCCACCCAGGAGTCCCCACAAGTGACACTTTTCAATGTTCCCTTCCTTGTTGAAGCACACACATCTCATGGCTTCTCTCCGTTCTTCCCTCAGCCCCACAACTGGACCATGATTAAGTCTTCCCCTAACGACATTATAAATGTGTCCATTTCTGTCAGTGCCCACTGCAGGATTGCCCCGATACCTAATAACTATTTTCTTTTTATGCTTGGCCCCTCTGAACCTTTCTCTTCTCTATGTCCAGAATGAACTTCCATGAACTTCATATCTAATAAAGTCACATCCAGAACTGTCCTAAAATACTGACCATTGATTTATCCGGTCAAAACCTGAGCTTTATTTGTTTTTCACACTCATATACCCCCTCTAGGCTCTGGCAAATTCTGTTTCCCTTCATATAACTAAAGTCAGATCTGTACACAGGCTTAGGTGACATGACTGTGGGATCAGAATTGAGATGTATTTTGAGTGGACAATTCTCAACAAGAGGTCATTTTGTTAGAGCCTGGTATCACCTTAACACGATCCTGTTCCAAGTACATAACTAAACTTCAATATATTAGCCTTGAGTTCAGCCACCTAGGTGGTGGCACGGGGAATTTTGGAGATTCATCAGGTCATCAGATGTTTAAATGCTTAAGACTGCTGTTTGACATAAATAAAATGAATTATACTGGGACTTGATAGAATTAAAATATCTTAAGATATATTAAGGCCATTTCATCATTAAGTGGCATACTTAAGAAAAGCATAGAACTGTTTTGTTACAAAATTAGGAATACAAAGAAACACTAGCACTCAATTATATAAAGAATAACAACTATCCCCAACCGCTATGATTACTAATAGCATGCTAGCACAGCAATGGTGCTATTGCTCAATATTGGCTGGCAATGATTTGCCACTTCTGAGCTACTTAAGCTAAAGGTGGTAGGGTGGAGGATGTCATGGCTTATTGTTAGCAGTACTGGAGATTATGTCACCAACTGGACAATATAATAGCTCATAGAATAGCCACTTTATTATTATCACAGTTGAGATCAGGGCAGTCAACTATGGTGATATTGTGCTATCATTGCTGTTGTAATTATAGGCAGCATAGCAAGGAACAATTATTGTCACTGATGTATAGTCCATCGAATAGAGGAGAGCACAGAGTGGTGTGTTTGTGATTAAACATATACACTGTATGACATGGACTAATGACATTGAGAGTAGTATGACCAGTAGTAGGAGATAAAATTACTGTATCTATTCTGTTAAAGGTGATGGATGTTATAGTCTACCAATGTGCACAATGGAAGATTATTATTTCTGTCCCCATGCCCACATGGGACACAGTGTATAGTAGAGAATATGGCACAGTAGACCTCTATCAGTGTTACTGTTCAGAACTAAATTTTAAAATCAAAATAAGACAATCTGTTATTATATATAAATACTTTTTTTTTTTTAGGCCAGCTTAACAGCCAACATAAAGTGACCAAATCCCAGACAGCCCTCTAGCCATGATTAGAGGTATGGTATAATTTAGGATGGAATGGTCTGAAGTTGTGGGCAAGAGAGTTAAAAATACCATTAATAGCATTAATGCAGAAGAAAGTAGATGAGTTCGGTGCAGCCCAGGATGATATGTAGATTTGCTTTAACCAAACCGGTGCAAGCAATTGATAGCATATGAGGTAGTAATATCTCTAAATACCCTAGCAGTATGATAATTGCCAGAATGAGTATAAGGTATTAAGAGTAAAGATAATAAACACAGTATCAGCTTATAATTATTGAAATCACCACATTCTATGCAATCGGAAGGATTCCTCCTTTAGATAGATGGTCTCACGTAAAGCACAGAAGAACATCGTGACACAGGTCCTAAGACTAGCTCCATCACACAGATGACAAAACAGGGCTACAGCTATCAGGTTCCTTGAGCAAAATCACATGAGAAATAAGTGGTGAAGCTGTCACTTGAGCCTAAGTCTGAATATGCCTGTCTTCATATACCTTGCATTATATACTATTCACAATATTCCCTTTCTTGATGTCAGAGTAGTATGTAAAATCTGGTATACTGTGGGGATAGCAACACTGAGACTATACTACTAACAAAAACCATAACAATTCTAAATTATGATACATTGGTGCTTGGCTGTTACTGTTACAAGAAATTGTGTGTGTTCTATTTTAGTACGTGTTGTCGGGTAACAAATTGAAGCAAAGTGATTGTGAAATAGTGGTATTATAATATTATGGTATCATTGTTTCTGGATTTATAGAAATGAAAGGAAACATGTAGATTACTATGTACCCTAATATTAGAGGAAGTACATGACAGAAGAACATTACGACACCCCTGATTAATGACGTAGATGTGTATGTAGGTCTCTCATGCCACACTATTCATGTAATATTGCCCTGTATTTATATGCACTACATCTTCTTGCCCTGTGTCTACTACATGAGCTATATCTATTGAAGAACAATAACATGACTGATGGTAAACACAGACAGCATAGTATATTTACTTGTATAAAACCATATATTACAAATATTGGGATATTCATACTATGCGTGGTCACTTAAAATCCTGTTTTATCACCATACTAAACCAAATGCATTCTGGCATGTCAGTTTTGTAAATGTTTGAACATTGTATCTTGTCAGTGAATACTTGCTATTTAAGTGTTAGAAAAACTGGGTTAGTATCTTTGCTAAAATTACAGCCATTGCACACTAGTGTAGTGACAGAATTGCTCCCAGCTCGGAAGCAAGTATGACATGACTGAGCAGTAATATCACAGATGCTGAAATTATAGGATTATTGAATACAGTGGCCCAGCAAAGGTATTGCTTTCAATATAAGAGACGGCAGAGAGCCTTGGTGGCTGCTAACAGTGTCAGGAACTTCGCAATGTAGTAGTGATAGAAAAATCAGGACATCACAATCCACTGTCCTGCTTTGAGGCACAGTGATGCCTGGCTCACAATTTCACTTTAAACACAAAGCTACAATGGTAGATTTCCAGACACAGGATATATGATAGTGTCGACCAGTGGCCGCCAAAGGGCACTCCTATTGTTGGTACTAAAACTATTGGCCGCATTAGCATAGCAGCTATATTGTTTTCAAACCTAGAAATGAGGAAGGATTCTGTACAAGAGAGGGTAGTGTTATTGTTATAAAAAGTATGAAGCATGTACCTGAGCTGTTACTACGGAAATTGATGAGAGTACTGTAGAATAGTGATGTGTCAGTCTTTCTGTTAAGAGAATAACAGAATGACACAGGCCTAATGCTGTGCCAGCATCACAGACAACATAATGCAATGTGGCTCTGGAACTGCTCTTTACTGAGTCTCAATGATGGCACATGGTGTGAAAAAAAATCATGTGGTGAAAGTTGACTTGGTGGCAAAGTGAACGAAACACAAGCTCTAGGGTCCACTGAGCTGCTTTCAAATTCTGGTTTTGTCCATTAGTACCTGTGTGACTTGGTAAAGCAGTGTAATCCCTGAACTTCACACCTTTCATCTTCAAGGTGCATCTCTCTGCAGCTTGCACCTGTGTGTTCATCATGTAAGGGATAGCGTGGGCAGTGCTCATCAGACAGCGCTGTCCGTGGCCAACACGCTGAAACTGCCCCATCCCTACCCTGAAACTATTGCTAGAGCTTGGAGGTGTGTGACAGCATAACTGAATGGCACATTCAAGGACAATGTATAATTATTTATAAATAAAAGGACAGTGTGACTGTAATTTAGTACTTGTCTTGATGCTATGGTTACTAATGGCATATCATGCCATTGTGACAATATCTTATTAAAAAGATACCACTCAATATTTCTCTCTCATAACTCACTTGTTAACTATTTGGAGATAGGGTAAATACAATGGTGTTGTTTGGAATGGGATTTTGTGGTAGGTTTTTTGTTAACAGGACAGTCACCTTACACTCAAGTAGCAGTATCGCCAGCACACTGCAGTGAGCTGTGCTCTTTGTATTTGCAGTTATGTGAATATAAAGACGTTAGATTTTACTAAGCTACTTATAGGGCTCAAAATAGTGCTAGCCTGCATGATGTTAAGGTAAAAATCATGCAGTCACATTTGCCCCACAGTAGCCCTCATATTGATAGCCCTGACACTTCTCTATGCACATGCCTGCAGGCTGTGAGGATATTTCTAATGCATCGTATTGCGATAGCTTCAAAAACTAGCAGCAGTGACATGGTAAGTTAGGGGGCTGACAAGCCATGGCCTGCATGTCAAATCTGGCCTTCCACCTGTATTGCACAGTTTGCAGGCTAACAGCGGTGCTTACATTTCCAAATGTTTGGGAAAAACTCAAAAGAAGAATAACATTTTGTGGCATGTGGAAATAGAGGAAATTCAAATTTCAGTGTCCTTAAAGAAAGTTCTATCGAAACATGGGTGCTGAGGTGCTATACTGGCAGAGTTGAATAGCTGCCAGAGAGATGATGTGGCCTGCAAAGCCTAAAGTATTTACTCTGGCTCTCTGCGGGGAAAGCTTGCTGATCCATTATTGAGCCATTCTGCATTACCTGAATGCCTATGTGAGTACAGAGTACTACATTTTGAATGCAGAAAAAAAGGTAGCCATAGCGTCCTGTTACCAGATGCTCTTTGTAATCATAGTTAAAATATCACTCTATTCTATCAGCACAAATTGTCTTTACATGCCCAAATGTTGCTGAATTATAGTCTCCCAAAGTAGAAAGCATTGCCATCTTACTACCTATCTGAGGTGGCTGGTGTCTGCTGCGAAGGAGACCTATGGTACACAGGAGTGATCCCTATGTATATGGTGCATAGTATGGTCATGGTAAAGGGCAAAGGGCGTGGAGTAAGGCCCTGCCTCATACTGGCTCTAGCAATTTTAAGTAACTTGCTTACTGAGCCTCAGTTTCCTCATTAGGAAATGGGAACAATAGCAGGTGCATAAAATGATGATAGGCACTCTGTACAGTACCATGTAAACAGGAGGCATTGACAGATGTGGGGTGGTTTAGTTGTGCATGCTTCAGCTACTTCCTGGGTGTCACTGAAGTTGAGGTGTCATTCCAAGCATCAAGAATACTGCCATGAACGGGACAGGCCTCCCTCACAGGGTGTGGGAGGGGAATCTGACAGTAAACAAGACTGTGTCAACTCTTGTGAGTATCAGGACATAAACGAAAGAGCAGACGAGTGGACCGTGAGTGGGTGTTGCTGGGTGTTCACTAGAAGATGGCTGGGGTCTGGATGGCACAGAGGATCTCGCATCTGAGCATTTTAAGAGGTGACCTAGCTGGCTTGCTACTGAACTGAATCTACCATGTAGCATCTCACACTATGTAAGGGATTCTTGACATTGGTGGGGCCAACTTCCACAATTTTGGTGCCACACAGGGATCAAGATGTCTATTAACTTATAAAGATAAAACCCAATAACTGATAAAAGATTAGCACAGGGTTTCTCAGCTTGAGCACTACTGAAATACCTCAACAATCCTTTGTGGTGGAGGCTGTCCTCACTTTTGTAGGTGTTTAACGGCATCCTTGCCTCTGCCCACTCGATGCCAGTAGCAACTGTCCTTGCCTTAAATTTTGACAACCAAACAAGGTCTCTAGACACTACCAAACATACCCTGGGGACAAAGTCCACAAGGTTCCTAATCACTGGCTTAGGAGAAATGATGCCTGCAAAGCCCCCAGCAGGAATTACAATTGCTGCAGCTAGATACACGTGGCTGTCATTTATTGGAAACACACCTTTCTCTCTTCCCAGCACATATGTGCCACCTGGGAGCATCTTCCCAAAGCTCCCAGTCTGCAAACACTACAAACACCCCTCAAGTGTCTGTTAAATTATTCCAACCTCCAATATTTATATCATTAAAACTGTGCTCTTCTCTCTATAACATTTTACCATAGTGTCTTATAACATGAGAAATGATATTATCCTTTGTAGTGCTGTACTGTTTAGAATTTAAATAATGCCACATTATTACTTTAGGGTACTACCTTGTCCTAAACCTGTGTTCTTGTCCATGCTGTGTTACTGATACATATATCAATAAATATTATAATTCTTCTATATTTTTATTAATTTTATCTATTCTATATATTTTTTATATAATTACATATGTATATCCATGCATATACATATGAAAACTTTCTACCTTTTTGTAAGAATATTAGTGTTGTGTTACACTATAACTAATAATAGGTGTCTTCTGAATCTGTTACCACTTACAAGAGACCCTTGAACAACATGGGTTTGAACTGTGCAAGTCTGCTTATATACTGATTTTTAAAGTAAATGCTGTACATACTGTGAAAGTATTTTCTCTTCCTTATTATTTTCTAACAACAGTTTTTCTTTAGCTTCCTTTATTACAAGAATGCAGTTTATAATACATATAACATACAAAATATGTGTCAATCAACTTTTTGTTATCAGTAAGGCTCGCACTCAACAGTAGGCTATTAGTAGCTAAGGTTTGGGAAGTCAAAAGTTATACACAGAATTTCAACTGTGTGAGGGGTTGGCACCCTAGCCCCCACACTGTTCGAGGATTAGCTGTATACTGAATGTCACAGCCTATAATTTTAGTAATTAGTTGTAAGAAACAAAAGTAGGAGGAGGAAAGTCATTTTCCCAAGGTCATAATACCATATGCCACTGTTGTTGAGATGGGACTCTGAGTGAGGGGCTGAGAAGGAACAACAGTCTTCAAGGGGTTTGGTTTGAGAAGCTGAGTTAGTCAGAAGTAAAGAGTTTGGTGGAGGACGATGGAGTTTTCTGCTCTGGACATCTTACGTTGGAGAAAACTATTAGATATACAAATAGATACACGGAGTGGCCAGTTGACTGGTCACTGAGGGAACTGAGACTCTGAGGCACAGGGTGAGTGGGTCATTCACATGAAGTTGATGCCTGATGATACCAGGAGCCAAGAGTGTGACTCACCTACACCATCTGCATGTCACTAAAAATGATGCCACACCATTGTTTGGAACAAGGAGTGAATTTATAGATAGTGAATAGTTAATAGATAGGGAGTGAAATTATAAATGTTTATTGGACACATATTTTGTATCATTAGTATCCAGCTATGGGCATTATTATATATTTCACCTATTGTTGCCAGTTCTTTAGAAATATAAAGAAGAATGGCAGGTCATGTCATGTTCTTTTTTTAATAAAAAATACATTATGGTTGTTTAGTGTATATATAATGCATTTTGATACTTGTGTGGGCGACATATGAATTCATTCATATATTTAGTGCACAGAAGTGAATAATATCAATGACCACCATGGTTATAATAGTAGATAGTCCCACAGTTGTTGACATTTTGATAGTTTAACATGTTACAGGATTGTTATATTGTCAACAATCTGGGAGGCATTAGAATTTCAAGAAGTAGAGCAATGTAGCATTATTTTTCCTATAAATACTGGCATTTTAGGAAAAGGCAGGATGACTGCATCAAATTTTTTAAAAAAGTATCAACAGAATAATGTGGTTTTTTTTTTTTTTAAGCTTAAGTGGCATTCTCCCCATGACTTAGATGTCTGTCTCGTCTGTCTCATAAAATAAGGCATTCTTGATTCTAGTGAGGCATGGAAATTATTCCACTTTATTTGGTAACCATGATCCGGTGGAATCTGTTTTCTTTGGTTCAGGATCCAGTGTTTTAGGAATGCCTTACACGTCTGGGTAGTTTCACATCTTGTAATATTTGAGATCTAATTTCATCCCTTGTTTATGGGGAAATCCAGAAGCCAAATGCTCAAGCAGAAGCTTGAGAGTCATTTGTAGTCATTGTTCTCTTCCTCCATCAAATCTTTTCAGAATGAATTCCTCGCATTTATGACTTTATTCCTCTTCCCACATAGTTCAACACTTGAGTATCTTGGGAGCTCGTGTTCCCATCCAAATTATGATTTCTATTGAAGTTTAGTTCAAAAAAAATTATTCAGGGCTCTTTGTAATAAACGCTTCCCATGAAGATGATAGTTTGGTTTACTTCTGTAAACATTTTTATAACTGTGAGTGAAGCACCTAAACAATTTTTAAATATTTGTCTAGAATCTGCTTCAGAGCAAAGTCTCTGCCAACAACCGCCCTTTCCCGGTATCTGGAATGGGCAACTTTTCCATGCAATTCCATCTGTCTTGTCAGCAATAAAGCAAAACTCAAAAGATTATGATTTTAATATACTTTATTTAAAAAGTACACAGTTTTAAATTGGTTTCAATGGGTTTCAAGCAGAAGGGACACTGCCCACTTGCAGCCCCATTTCTGATGAAGGGTGATTATCATGTAGCAAACTCACATCTGCATGACTGGCAAAGTAAAAAGGTAACTTTTTTTTTGTCAACATATCTTTAGGAGTTTATATCACGCACAGTTTAAAATCATGAGATGCTGATGGTTGGACTATATTTCATGTCTCCTATATCGCACCATATTTTGGTTCACAGTTTTTCCATAATTTAGCATGCCAAGAGAACATCTCAGTCAGTGTCACCTTGAGAAGAGCATCAAGAGCAGAGGGAAGAGGATAAGGACCATCTTGGCCTGCAGGCTCGGTGCACCCCCACACTCCCTTGCATTCTCCTACAGGGAAAGGCAGGGTCGGTTAGAGTGAGATGGATCCAAGATGCCTTGAACTTTCTGAGCTACGTCGAGTCCCCAGACCTCTCCCCCCTCTCCAACGTAGGAATTGAGTCTTTTGGAAACTAGGTAATGCAAAGAAATGGACTTGTCTAAATTTCATCAAGTTTGTGATGAGAATCTCTGATTTCAGCTGTCAGTACATAAAATGCTCAAAGTTACTCTGTGCATGTTATTATCCAGAACATTCAAGAGGCAAAAGACTGCTGGTGGAGATGTCTGCTGTGATCGAATCAGAACAGCAGAATATTGCCCTTCTAATGACTTCCTGTCAGAATGTAAGTAAAGGTTGATATCGAACGGGCCTGATCGTTTCAGCACCGGCTGTAGAAGGTTTTGTGTGCCTTCTTTCTTTTCATTTGGGGAATGGAGGGCTTTGGTTTATAAACATGAAATCGTATGTAATCCTTTCTGCAGCATGCTTTTTATCCACTGGTTGATGGGAATTCTTCTAACTCCAGTTTTCTAGCTCTACTTTATCATTGATAGGCATTCATTCTCTTCTTGGTTATCTATTCCTGTGAACAGTGCTGGATACAGGTCATTACTAGTCCATGGTCCAGGCCTGGGCCCCTGCCTATGGTAAAGATGCCCAGGAGCGTGCATGCAGGGTGAGGGGTATTTTTTGCCTTTCGTGGCTGTAGCTGGGTAGTTCATCATTACCTGTCCGTTCTGATCACTCAGTGATTTTTATCTTCATGCCCTTGATTTATTTGCGTATGTACTTGCTTGACTTTTCATTTTTAAAAACTCTTTATGATTTGGTTTATAAATAATTTTCTAAGTAGTATAAGGTGGTTATTGACCGCAAATTATCTTTCTCCATAAAAAATATAATTCTTTTTACGTAACTAGGTAAATTCTGTTTTTCTTTCACAGCTGTCTGGTCTTGGATAGGAAGATTTCTCCAACTCCTAACATTTCTTGTGAGACTATTATTTTACCATTTAAATCTAATGTCTATTTTCTCCTTTGAATTGAACCTTGGTTATACCTAAGAATTTGTATTCTGTCCTACCGAACTTATCTTAACAGGCCTAGAAACCAAGGAAAAAAATACTAATTATTGGAATGTTTATCTTACATCTATTTACCAGAGCAAATTATCTCATTAACCCCAGAAGACTTCTATTCTAGTGATTTTGGTTGTCTACATAGACAGTCCTGGTTTTAACTGAAGTGATTTTAGTGGTTGGGGACTATTAGTTTTATTTGAATTTTATATAAAGATTTTATTGTTCGAATTTTATCACTGAATTTTATCAAAGACCTTTCCAGCATATATTTGTATAATGTATTGATAGTGAACTTTCCTTTGAACATGGAAGCAAACATTCTCAGTAAGTTCCAAGTTCTTTTTGGTCCTATATTGCCTTTGACATCTTTTTCTAGGACTTGGAGAATTTAAGAAAGATGAAAATTATTTGCTATTTAAAGGCGGAACTTAAAGACAGTCTGTTGGCTTTGGTGGCATTTTAAAAAATAGAAATCTTCCCAGTCTCCCTATAATAATAACTCGTCTAGGTTAGTTTTCCATTTTTCAAAGTGGGGTGGAATTAATTTTTAAATTTCTATTATTTTTGCTAGACTAAAAAGGTTTTTTGCCTACGGCATTTCAGGGCTTTGGTGGGGCGGGGGGATATTCCTGTTTTAGGTTAACCTTTCTCGATGCTAAGTTTAATTTTTTTGTGATCATCACTTCAGTGCTGATGGAAGGCCTTTGTAGTTGTGCCTCTGTGCGGTGTGTATCATCTCCCCACAGGAACTGTGACTCTCAATCTGGTATCAGTATTGCCACTTATGCTTTACGTGAGTTTCTTGTCAATATAAGGCTGTCTAAAAGTAAGCAGAGGGAAATACTCTGAACTACAATTTGAAATAAGTAAACCAAGATGGTCAGAGCCGCATTGCATGTAATAGCATGAAGAAAGAGAACTACAGCACGTTTGTAATAGGGAAGACAGTAAGAGGCTTTGAAATATATATAAGAAATATATATTGAGATATAATAAGATATAATAAGACCATCAAGCACAGACTAAATAAGAAGGCATTGAGGGGCTGAAAGTAGAGTACCACTAGCCTTCCTTTGAGTTGCCTGAAAGGATTGTTTCTTCACAGGTAAATTTCTTAGCTACAGTTCTTTGACACAAGATTCTTGTGGTGATTCTGGCAGAAAAAGAGCAGGAAGGGCTCTCAGACTTACCTCAGGATGGAAGCCATGACAAGACTCGGGACGCCTTCTGATCTTCTGGGCCTTTAAACGTTCACACTTAAGGGATTCATTATGTTGACCGTAGTTAAGGCATATTGCTAAGATGTCATCACTTTCCCTTACTCTGCATTTTGAAGGTCAAACCTTGGCACTGCACTTTCTTAATGACTTCTCTCTCTCCAGTAATGGAATGGCTGTCATTTCTCCCTAATATTTCTCCCTCAGGTCTCCTTCCTGTTGATCCCCCTCCCTGGATTCAGCAGCAGGGTCTGGACCTACACACAAAAGGATATACCTGATTTCAATGGGAGCCATGGTGATGGGGGTCACGGACTCACACAGGCAGCTGCTGTCCACCACCACCATGAACAGATTGCTGCTTGGGATTTGCTGGATGACAAAGGACCTGTTGAAACATGAAGCACAGACAGTGAGTGGTCATTTACCGTCCATCAAGTTAAGAATCCTGAGGAAAACTCCCCTGGGGAGTTAACTACTATAATTTTTTAGAAAACAGTTTTCAGAGACCACCTTACTACTAAAGTTGCCTCCTTCCACAAGGTTCTTCATGGTTAAATATCACGCTTCATGAAGAAGACAACAGTGCAGGAGGTGTAAGAAAACAACCTATGGGTATGGTGACACAGAAGTCGTAAAACTCACCTTGGGCAGACTGGAACGTTATATGTACACAATGGGAGAGTCAGAGTTGGCTAAATCATCTCAATTTCCAAGGCCTATGGGCTTGGGCTTTTCCAAGCCTTGCTTCCTTCTCCCAGTTTGCATTTGATGTTCCCAAAATGATGAAGTGAATTTCCTAGACCCTTCCTGTGCTGCTTTGCACAATGTCTGCCCGTAACAGAGGTACGATATTGGCAGGAGATGGATGCTGGTCGCTGGGGAGTTCCACAGTTCTGGGGCCATGTGTGCCAGTGCTCAGGCTGTGGAGCAGCTTTGACATTGGGTCCATCAGTAAAGCTAAACCAATGGAAGTAAGCCTCATGACACCTCCTCTCTCATCACCAAACACTGTGAAATGACAAAGTAACGTCACCATAAAAATCACTCCCAGAGCAAGAAATGCTATTGGCTTTTTGGAGGAACAAATCAGCAAACAAAATGCCATATTCTTCCAGAGCAAACAGAGTAGCTCAATATTTAGCCATAAGCCTAGAACTGTCATATATTTTTTCATGACATTTCACTAAATTCAGTTCAGTCAGATGAAATAGACTGTAACATAACAAAATGGTCAATTTCTCACTAAGTTTTTACCTCCATTCATCTTTCTCTCAACAAATTTGTTCTATTCTCACCACAGTTTACTAAAATCATGCAATGAAGAAGAATCCTTCTGTTTTGTGGGAAACTATAATGGGGAGAAGGACGACCACCTTTTTATTTCACCCATTACCACCTCATATGTTGAGTTATCCAAGAATGCCTTGGAGATTATAACACAACCGGTTTCTTGTCTACAAATGCTTTTGTCTGTTCATCTAATATCCTACAATTATGGTCATTGTTTTTCTTTATCCATAACAGGGAACAAGTCATGCCTTTCCTCAAAGATGCTTCCTGAATGCCTACACCCCTCTCCATACTCTGGAACATGAACTCTCTGCTCTCCCACCCTCTCCACAACTCTATCTGGCTTGAGAAAAAAATTCAACTTTGCTGTCTAAGATTTAAAAATTGTTGGCTTTACCTTCCCCTTTTAGCAGTACTACCTTCTCACCTCTGCAATGACTGTGCTCTAGCAGGTGGCCTCTTTGTAATGGATTATGCCTATCAGAATAAAAATAACCTACCTCAGAAGGTGCTCATCAGAAAACCAAAGATTTCCATGTTGGGGGCAAGCTAATAGAGTCTCAATGACAAATGCAAAACCAAGATCCTACAACTCTTTAAAGAACAAATGATTGACTAGACTAGTAAACCAAATGAATCTACCAGATGGCAAATAAAGGAAAAATAGATTTTAAGAAAAGGTCCAAAGGGAGAGAGTATTTCCCAATTGAAGAAAAATTTGACTTTTCT
Source organism: Crocuta crocuta (assembly GCF_008692635.1). Lineage (NCBI taxonomy): Eukaryota > Metazoa > Chordata > Mammalia > Carnivora > Hyaenidae > Crocuta > Crocuta crocuta. Next base: position 3,540,364 of record NW_027532166.1, read on the forward strand.
TTTATTAAAAGGACCCATTCAAGCATGAGTGAAACTTCAGATCATGAAGGATACAGACCAATCTTAAAAGCTTCTCTGGAAAGAAATTACTTAAAGAATGAGAATAACACCAACTTCTCAATGGGGGACTTCAGATGAAGAAAACAGAGTAACATATTTAAAGTTTTGAGGGAGTGGAAAAAAGGAAAATAAAAGGTATGTCACAGTCCAGAGGAAAATAGATTCTAACTTCAGATATAGATAGAAAATTGTGTTTTAAGATTTAGGGATAATTACTGAAAAGAAACTGAAGAATGAAAATCTGATAATCCAAAACAGCATGGTAAGTAACACACACGTGCATAGACACACCCACACACCCACACACCCACACACACACACACACACACCACTGCCTGTCTATAAGATTATTTCCAATCACAATAAATGTCTGTTGGTTAGATTCACTTATTACAAGTCAAAGACTCAAAAATATTAACTTTAAAAATGGCAAAGACTCTTAAACTGGATTTACCAGAACACCAGCATTATGCAGTTTGCAACAGACACTCCTGAAGCAGAATGACATGGGAGGATGTGAGGATACATCAGAAACATACTAACGACAAAAGAAAGGGACGGGTTTAGTAAGATTCTTCTACAAATATTCAGAAGGAAAAATCTTTAAGATGTAATAAATAGTTCATACTGAAAAACAGTATAGCAGTAGAACAAGCTAGGATGTAAACGTTTATGATCAGAGTGTACAAATTCATACAAAGTCCACAAGTCATTGATGAATATATTATCTATTAAAAAATGGAGTGTAGACTCTTCAGCTCTAGGCAACAGAGAATATAAGTTAGTTTCAAACACAGGGAACTAGAACATATTCCAAAGAGCTGAAAGCATCAATTACATGTTCTTCTCTCTCTTTTTAAATTTTTTTCCTCATGTTTACTTATTTTTGAGAGAGAGAGAGGGAGACAGAGCATGAGCGGGGGAGGGACAGAGAGAGAGAGAAACACAGAATCCAAAGCAGGCTCCAAGCTCTGAGCTGTCAGCACACAGCCCGCTGTGGGGCTTGAACTCACAAACCATGAGATCATGACCTGATCTAAAGTCGGATGCTTAACCGACTGAACCACCCAGGCGCCCTCATGTTCTTCTCTTAGCGTAAGGATACAATCAGAAATAGCAAAATATATACAAACAGTGGAAATTAAAAATAAAATAAAAAAAAACACAGCCTATTAATCCTTGAGAATTTAAGAACAGCCCGGACTCAACTCTGTGCAGTATGAGCTTAGATAGGTTTATCGGGTTGGGGGTGGGGTAAAGTCGACCAGCTTTTGGATGAACTAAGCTTTTGGATGGAGAAGCTGGAAAAAATACAAATACAATCCTGCACCTGTGCCCTACACTGGGTCTTCCCTCTGGTACCTGGGTTGAATACTGATGCCTCTCTCTTAAGCCAGCTCTCGGGCTTCTCCAAGGATGGGGCTGATGGAAGGGAAGAAAGGTCAACATTGCAGAGTTACCCTTGACCATCTGCCATTCCCTTCGGTTCACAAACATGCTGTCACATCTCCCACCTCAGGAAAAACAAAACTCTCCCTTGACCTCACCAGTGCCCTATTTCTCCTTTATAGTACAGTCCTGAAAAGAATTCTCCAGAATCTGGCCACTCCCCTGCACTCCTCCATTCACTGCCATTCTTCTGTAGTCCTTACCACTCTACTGAATGTGTCTTGTGAAGGACCCATGACCTCACCACTTTTCTTCTCTGTCTCCAGTGCCTCTGCTTCCTCCTTCCTCGCTTCCTGTCTGCCCCTCGCCACCAACTGCGGTTTCCTTGGTAGGGAGACTGCATCTGTCTGCCCCCCACCCGACACCCCTGCTATCGGTTTCCCCCAGTACCCAGCGCTATGCCTGAGATTGAGCAGATTCTCAGCAAAGATTTGTTGACTCAGGGACAAAAGGAATTTGTGAAGATAAAAGCAGAAGAATAAATGCAAATAAAACTGTGAAGATAACTGAAAGACCCAAATTCTGGTTTAGAAGAACACTGACATAAATCAGCCTTTGGCACAAAAGAAGTCACAGAGTCACATTAAAACCCAAAAGATCCAGAGGCATTTAAATATTTTAAGTGACTATTATGTATACCATTGTAAACAATTTGAAAACTTAGAGCAAACACACCTTTGGGGATAAAGTATAAATGATCAACATTTGGCTAAGCTGTAAAAACACAAGCAGTCCAAATGCCATGAAAAAAACCTGAAACGTTCATTGAGAATCTACCCACAAGTGCATATGACCAAATCACCCAAAGAACAGATATCAGTGTGTTCACAGCCAAGCCGTGTGAACCCACTGACCAACTAGTAGAATAAGAACTCAGCAAGCTGACCAGTTACATAATTAGCATATAAAACCACAGCCTATCCCTGACACAGGCAATAAGCAATGAAAGAAAATATTTATGAAATAAAGAACCATTGAGTCTATCAATAATGACTATAAAATGCCTAAGAATAAATGTAGCAAAAGACTTCTTTATAAAGAAAATGACTAAACTTTATTGAACATAAGAAGACAATTACAAAGGGGCACCTAGGTGGCTCAGTCCGCTAAGCATCTGACTCTTGATTTTGGCTCAGGTCATCTCACACTTTGTGAGATCGAGCCCCATGTTGGGCTTCGTGTTGACAGCACGGAGCCTGCTTGGGATTCTTTCTCTTCTTCTCTCTGCCCCTCCCCTACTCACTCACTCTCTCAAAAATATAAATAAACATTTGAAAAAAGACAAACTAAGAAGTGGAAGGAAATACAATGGTTGTGGAAAGGAACACATATATATGAAACATGTCATTTCTCTTTCAATGGACCTTTTAATTCAAGCAAAGGAATTCAAAGGAATCCCTATTGGGACTGTTGATGGAATTTGAGATAACAATCCTAAGACTCATTCAGAAAAGTAAATATTAGGAACAGTCTGACAATCATATAAACCTGAGTTTTAGAAAAAGGGAAACAAAGCCAAGGTGAATGCCCTAACCAGTATCGAAGCCCATGAGAGGATTTATAGAAAAGGAAACATAGTTGGACAGCTGATATATAAAACGGGGTTCAATCTCACTCAAAATTAGATAGCATAGAAGTTACAATGAGACTAAAGTAATGACATGAACTTTTCACTAGTGGATTGGCAAAAATTTCATCTACGGTACTGTCATGATGGAATCTGAAGAAGTGAACATCACTCTATACTGCTGGTAGAAAAGTGAACTTTTACAGCCATGAGGATAACAATTTGTTATTATTTGAGTGGACATCAAGTAGATTCCATTTTTTCAGTAGTTTTACTTCTCAGTAAGAGACACTCTTATTCCAGAACCAGGAAGTCATAGGTAAAGATGTTCTTGGTAACATTGTTCATTGAGTAACAATGGGTAACAATGAAACCCACCTCAAAGTCCATCAACAGAGGAGAGATTAAGTAAGCAATAGTGTGTCCTTTCTATGGTCTACTTGGCACCGTATGAAAGGGTAAAGGAGACTGTTTACCACTGTGAAAGAATACCCCAAACACAGTTAAGTGGGAAAACAATGTTGCAAAACTATAATAAAGTATGAATATTTAAGAATATTTATAAATATTCATTTAAGAGTATTTAATCCTGCTATAGAGAAAAAGAAAATAAGCGGAGTGGAAAAGATGTAGCCGATGTGTTAGGGGTAGCAAATCAGTAAGTAACTCCTAATTCCTGTTAGTCACACACACACATAAGAAAATGGACTACACAAGTAGACCACATGTGAGATGAACACAAAAAGGACAGTGCATATGAAGTGTCTTCCTAGCGATATGAAGAAGTCAAAGTACCAAATGAAATATTTATAAGACACAAACTATGTCATCTCCAGAATTGATGGCGCTCATTTATATCATCCTTAAATTAACCCACTGGCAATTCCCATTCTCTGCCTGAGACACACAGGTAAAGTCATGGCGGCTCAGCAGATTTGAGGCAGGCTACAAACCTGCTCTCTCTCCAAAGAAGCGAGCATGTACTGGCCCAAGTCACCTTCTGTCTGGAGAGCCTCCATCTTTACCCTCAACTCTGGTCCTCCTACCATGTCATCAGTGGGATGGAGAGCAAGGGAGGTGTCAAGAGAAGAAGAGGAGGGCAAGGGGTAATTGTCAAACAAATTAACTTAATCTCTAATGTTAAAGTTTTTTAGAAGGAGACAGTATTCCTGTAGTCTTCAAACATTTATAAAATGGGCCACTGTGCTAAGGGCAGAGTATTGATAGTCTCACTCTATAAAAGACAAGAATGGGACTCAGAGAGGGTAACCAAACTCTTACTGAAGCTATGTGAATGAGACCTGCTCGTGTCCATTTTGGAGATGAGGGAACAAGAGGCTGGAAAACTTCCTGGAGCAGCAGGGGCTGACTGCAAGCCTTGAGGACCCGGGCCCATCGTGGGCCACAGGAGGCAGCACACCTCTCGTCTTGTATAAGAACTCTTAGTGCTCCAGCTCCTTGAGGCCAGACCCAGAGTGACCCAGTAACTTGCTTAATGACAAGGCAAGTTACTGTTTTTAGCCCATTTCCCCTCTTAGTAGAAGGCTCCCCAAGTGTTCTCTATGAAGCCCCACAGCAAACTTCTCTTCCCCCCACAAATGCTAGATAATGAAAAGCCCTGTATGCAGCTATCCTGAAGCGTGGGGAACTCCTTACAAAGGATTTGCCAGCGGAAAGATTAACTGCTTTTCCATATTTTAAAGACTTACTGTCTGCTTATTAACATGGTGCTTCGGAGGGGTCTGGGCAATGTTAGCTGTACATTTATGTGCACAACGTGTATTTATGGCCCAGGGTGCAGGGTTGAACTTCATAAAACACACCTCCATCCAGCTGGGCCCAGCAGCCAGACTGACATCATTCTGCCGGGGAACTGTGGCCTGGTGGGTTTGCCTGGGGGCCAAAAAAGGCAGCAGGGAAATGCCTCAACGGAGACTCACAGCAGCGGTTTCTAAGCAGGGATAGGTCAAAATGCGTGAAATAAATTAGGTCCTCCAGGGAAAGAGGAGGGAAGAGGGAGGCAATCTGATGTGTCCATTGCCGGAACTGAAATAACGCAGTCCTCCCTTTTCCATTGGCTTTATACTGAGAAGACTAGCAGGGAAAAATGATGTGATTTCAAGACAGCTTCCCCTCTGACAAGAGAGACTATTAGCTGCACGCTATCCAAGGGGGCTCTGCTGACCACGTGAGGAAAGTGACCTTGCCGCTTCCCTACCGCACTCCCTGGACAAACACGCATAATGGGGTGGACTCGGGGAGGATACCCGGAGGGCCCACAAGGCACATTTAGAGAACTTGGTCAGCTTGTCTTTTATTAATTGGGTACAAAACTCTGGCCTGACAAATAATTGGGGCAGGAAAGGCTATTTTTTAAACCTTTTTTTTATATTTATTTTTGAGTGGGAGAAAGAAAATGAGAGACAGAGTATGAGCAGTGGCGGGACAGAGAGAGAGGGAGACACAGATACTGAAGCAGGCTCCAGGCTCTGAGCTGTCAGCACAGAACCTGATGTGGGGCTCCAATCCACAAACTGCGAGATCATGACCTGAGCCAAAGTTGGTCACTTAACCGACTGAACCGCCCAGGCGCCCCCAGGATAAACTCTTTAAAAAAGCATTTTGAAGTCTTTCACACTTTACAGGTTTTCACCATTGATAAAATTCCCAGATTTTTATCCTGACAGGAAATAAAAGACAATGAGTAAGTCACAGGGGTTCTCACTCACAGGACTCTCCTCCAGGTGGCCTGGATATATAACTGCATCTCTCCATCAGGATCTTACTCTTGTTAGGGGTAGGAAAATGCCTGTCCTCCTCCAACGTACCCCCAAATGCCCTACACCGACCCAGGCCCATAACTTGTGGAAAGCAAACATTTGGTGCCTATTTAAGTTCAAACCAGAAATTAAATATCAAGGATTGTTCCAGTAGAACTCCACAGCCCTGCTAATGAATAGCGTTGGGGAGGGGCTGTAAAGCACCAGCACCTGCTCACGCCCAGCCCAAAGCATGTAAAAGAATGAATAGCGGTGCCTCACCTGCTCACCCCCAAAAGCGTCAGGACTGCAGGGAAACGTGAAATAATTCCTTTCCTCCTTTCTGCTATGTTGAATTCCTGCTTTCTCATCTCTGAATGATATCTTGTACAGATTCCATAACACTCTGACAATTTTAGGTTAGTACAACAAGGCCAGTCTAGTTAACTGTTCTAATTTCATTCATAGTTCTAAGCTCTACACTGTTCTTCCTTCAAGCTTCAGGTTCTAGCCTCTTGAACAGTTGGGGTGGGAAGACGGAGGAGTAAAGAGGCAGCATCTTCTATTTACCAAGGCTACAGGGCAATGGTCTCACCATGCTTGTTTTCTTACAATATAGCCTGGCCTCTGGTGCCTGCTGGGCAGCCCAGCATCCAAAGTTGGCTCTCTTGTGAGGTTACGATGGATTCTTCAGAGGACCAAAAGCCCCTCAACATGCCCCAACGGGGCCACTCATGCAGCTCCTACCATGAGCAGTTACTGCCAAACTTCTTGCCTTTTTAAGGACTTTACCTGAAAGGCAGCCATCTTGTCAGGTTTAAGCAAGATGACATACTTTACACATTGCCCACCTGACCCTTGGGAAACACAGGTCTTTCCTGGCCCAGATATAGGCCACTTCAGTGCTGCCCCTTCGCCAACCCTCACCCTTTCCCGCCAGGTCTTTCCCTGTTCAGACAGACACAAGGATGTATTAGTACATCTGTTGCCCAGCAGACATTTGACCAGTGCTAGACTTGCCCTTCTTCAGGTACCCCCCAAATATAGAAGAGTCTCTTGGAGCATTCACCCACTGCCTATCTGACTCCCAGCAGGAAACAGTGCTCCCTGGAGCACTTCTTTCCATGAACCCGGATCTCTTAACAGGCCCCTGATCAGTGCTCACATGGCGGACCCAAGGCGGGCCAGTTGTCTGTCCTCAAATAGGCTTGGAGGTGGGGATTTCCAACTCTAGTGCCAGCTCGAGGGCTGTTCTCCTTAGAACCTGTGGTGCCTAGTGTCACTTTGTCCTCACCTCAACCTGGGGCTACAAGGAAACCCCCATTTTACATCCTGTTCACATCCTCCTATAAATCTATTCATGGGAGACACCCTGCATGGAATTGGAAAAGAGCCAGTGCTGTGGGATGTGTTCCGTAGGTGCGTAAAAGGCACTGAACAAAAATCTTATCCCTGAAAACAATCTTTAAGAGAACAGAAATAGACACTTGATTACAAACCAAATTTAGCATTAGACTCAGGACAAACTGCCCGGAGCTGTCTAATTAGAGTTGGAAGAAGGCCTCATAGAGGCTCACTGTCCCTCCATTATTCATTCTTGTCCTGACAGTGCCAGCCTACGCAATTAAACCAGACAGAAGAAAGCCGATTAAATGTTTGAACAAAGGGAGGATTCACAGGTACCGAAAAGTTGTCTCTGCTCCCAATTCCAGTAATTCTTACCCCTTTCCCCCTGAATCTTTTAACAGTACCACCATCTATCGAGTCACTCAAGCCAGAGATCTGGACGTAATTTTCAGCGTGTTCCTCTTTGAACATCACCATGGGCTCATTTGACCATCTGGAGCCCACCCTCCTGTCTGCTGCCCTCAGGGCGGCCTCCCGGGGGAGCACATGTAGTCACAAGGGGGCCTACACTCAGAAGGGCTAGTCACTTAGGGTTTACTACTCCGCAGTACTACCCTGAAATTTTTAATTTTATCTTTACATTTACATTCTTTACTTCGCCAAATAGGACACGGCACCTCAGTCCAGTGATTAGTGGCAGGGAGAACCCAGCAGACACTGGGCTGCACACCCCAGAGTAACGGGGGCAGGAACTAGGGGTGCCTATGAGGGTCTGAGGGAGCACAAGATTAAACAGCACATAAACAGTATCCTGGCAGGTCAAGAGAGACCACAGGAAGAAGGAAAATGTCTTACCTTTTAGGTACCTTTCATGACACTTTTTCCCTGTTTTGAAGAAGCAGCCCACATTTTCATTTTCTACTGGGCCCTGCAAATTCTGTAGCTGGCCCTCCCAAACTGCTTTATTTTTAACACACCTCCCACCTGGCTTCCCTGCTATCAGCCCATTTCTTAAGGTGACAGTGCTTCCCAAATGCAAGGCTGACCACACCACCCCCCTCTTCATACTAACCTTCCAGGGCTCCTGTGGCATCTTACACATGGTCTGCACACGAGGGAAGCAAACCAGACCCTGTGTGACCCAGGCTGGCTCTCCCTCCAGCCTGATATCCCTAAGTCAACCTTCTTTCCCGACTTCCAGGGATGCTCCCTCCCCTGGGCCCTTGACTGCTTCCTGCTTCTTCTCCCACAGTGCTGAGACCCAGAGGGAGCTGATTACAATCACTCAGGGAACTTCTTGTTTTGGTCAGCTGATGCCTGGGCCACACCTAAAACATATTATATTAGAAACATGGATGTAGGGCCAAGGCATGTGTCTTTTTTAAAGCTACTTAAGCGATTCCAGGGTGCTGCGGAAGGCTAAGACCCTACTTACTGATCAAAAGGAGTGCTCCTTAAGCCTAATGTACTTACAAATCACCTGAGGATCTTGTTGAAATGCAGATTCTATTCAGTGGCTCTAGGGCGGGGTCAATGATTCTGCTTTTCTCACCTGCTCCCTGGTAGTGTGATGCTGCTGGCTCAGAAACCAGCAAAGCTCTGAGTGTTAGCCACCTCTTCCCCACCCTTGGAGAACCCCATTTCAGTTCAAAAAGGCTTACTGAATGTTGCCTCCTCCATAAAGAACTTCATCTCTTAGGGAAGCACGGCCTCCATGCTCCTACGGCATACTGTAGATACCCGCAGCATCTTTGTAAGACACATACGCTTCCATACGCATGTGGAATGAGATGACCGGAGCCATTTTAACCCCCTGGTGCCACCAAACGAAAAGGGATGGAAGGATAGACACTTTGCTCTAGGATACATTTAGAATGGTCTGAAAACTGTAAGGTATGGAACTTGTAGAAAGTTCTCTTTTGGTAACCCAGGGCAATACATGGATGTTAACCTCAAGAGCAGCTAAAAACGAGGTTCAAGAGGCCTGTGTGGGTGTCAGATAGGAGGCACAGGACACAAACATTAAGAAGCCATGAACAAAGAAAAAACTTTTTTTCCAATATGAGCTCAAATCAAAAATCAGAAAGGCAGACACTTCAAATTTTAGGGGTTGATTGTGCACTTAGGTCCCCCACAGGCCCCTTGACATAACTTATTCTAGGGTTGGTGGCGGTAGACATGGATTTCCTCAATACTACAATACCATGAGTAGGCCAACTAGTGTCTTTTCTCCCTTTCTTCTTTCCTCCCCCTCTCTCTAGCTCCTTCCCTCTCTCATCCCCTTCCTTTGTCCCTCTAGATAACCAGACAGGGAGCTATCTTATTTTTTAATTCAGGTGATTTTGTCTCCTCTTAGACTTCCAAGGACAAGACACAGACCTTGCTTCCTGTGCATCGGAAGCCGTGTACAAAAGCTGTGTACCTGTGCACGAAAGCTCACTGAATAATGATGGAAAAATAGTCAAAGATAAAAATATAATCCAAAGTAGCACCAGCTCCCTGGCAAATGAGTTGTACAGAATATAGTATGAGGTTTAAGCAGCCCAGAGTGGTTTATTCTAAGGACTCTGCAAGATCCAAGCCTCCTTGCTTCTGGTTGATTTCAGAAAAGAGGGCCCTGCTGAAGTGCTCTAAAGCAGTTTTCTTTGATATCTAATCTCCCTTCTTTTGATATCAATATCCTGCTCTGTGCAGAACTCCACCCTTCCTTCAGGCAACCCAGGTGCTTGTGAAGAGCTGGCCCTGCCCAGGCATGTTACCTGAGCCCAAAATGATTGGTACAACCCCTTCCCCTAAAGAAAGTGACTGGTTCAGAGATGGGCATTGGACCTAAGTTACTCCAATCAGACTGAAACCAGTATCTTCTCTCGACTCCCAATTCCCAAAGGAGCTACTGGCAGCTTTTCTTTGCCCATGGATTGAAGTGTCTGCTGGGAAATGTAAAGAGAAAACCCAAGTCGTGGTGACTAACCTTTGGAAAACTAGAGTAAGCCTTACCTGAAGCCTGCATCTCAACTTTTCACTTTATTGTTTAAGCTTGCTTGAGCTGAGCCTTCTTTTATTTGTAATAAAAGAATACTAGGTGATACACACTTAAATTCCTTATGATGCTCAACATGTTGCCTGATCAAACTGTAACCAGAAAATTCAGGCTTTAGGGAGCTGAGCCCTAGAAGCCATCAGTTTGATTCCCACCACGTGCACTTTGGATGGCCTTCCAGGAACCAAACTGGTCAGGCTTCTCTTGCTCCATTTCACATAAGAAACATGCTATGTTTTCATAGTTAAGAGCTGACATTAAATGGACCAAGCATGTTGTCTTTGTTATACTTACTTATTCAAAAATGTATACAATGGACACATTATGGCATTCCACTTGTGACTTGCTGATGAAGAGAGCACACAAAAAGCCTGAGGGTTGCTTTGTCTACAAGGCACAGTGTCCCATGGTGGTAATTATTATATTGCAGACAGAATGAGTCAAAGAGAGCCATGACAAGGACTTCCACTCATCCTCAGCCCCACCAAGGATCTGTTGAGATTTTTGGTGCAAACCCAGAGCCTGTAAATAACTTCAGCAGCAAATTCTTTGGCATTATCAGCACAAGGCAGGAGGCAAGGGAGGGTATTTTGTGTCTGAAAAGTGGGTGAGAGGGCCCCACAGAATAAAAAGCAAGAGGGACCCAATTTTCTTTTCTCATACTAGAAAAGAATCTCAAAAGAGCTACCAACAAGAGAAATTTTCAAACCTTTGCTTTTTTTTGTACTAGTGTCTTCCATAAATCCTCTTAATTATGACATGAACAATTTTCCTCTAATCCCATAAGAAGAGTAAGGAATTTATTAAATATTTTCACTGCAACTATTAGTGTCTTTTCTTCCAAATAATGAGGGTAAGAGCGAACATGTATAGAGGGCTTGCCTTGTGCCAAGCACTTTCTCAAGCGGTTCCCCTTTAATCTTAATACCTACCCAGAGAGCTACCATCTTCATTTATTCAAGCTTTGAGAGAGTAAACATTTCCAAGTATAAAACCCATCAAGTATCAAAGTAAGAGTTACCATCTTCATTTATTCAAGCTTGGAGACGTTAAGCATTTCCAAATATAAAAACCAATCAAGTATCAGTATCAAACTTCTTTTTTAACCCCTACTCAACAACATCATTGTCCTTGCTATTATCCCAGTCATCGCCATCTACTGTGTACCTATTGTGCGCAGCATGTGAAGGTCTTTTACTGAAAACTAACTGCAGAACAACTCCATTAGCAGGGTGATGTTATTCCTAAGTTATCAAAGGGGTACCTGAAGCTTACAGACTTTCAGTAATCTGGACCCATAGTGGCTTAAGAGAACACAGGTAATAGGCTTCAGAGCCACTGTCTGGATTTAAGTTGTCAGACTTCACAGACTACCATCCACCCACCAAACATTAAAATTACCTGTGGAGAAGTGTTCAGACACAATTCACTGATAAGCCGGGAGCAAAGACTCTGTCCCTAGACCTTCAGGGGCCAACTAAACATTCTCTTGGACTCGACATTTATAATTTCCCCCTCACTAGCTTCACACTATCTTCCACAATCCCCCTGTGAACTGCCACATTCATTTAGCAAAATAGAGCAGCAGCAGCATCATAAACCACCGGGAGGCCTGAATAGACTCTACAGAATAAAGCATTCATGAGGAATTAAATATCTAATTTTAAGTGATCTGACAAAGTCAGACTCTGACCAACAATACTTGCTTTCTAAAAGACTGGACATCTTGCATTACATGAAAAAAGCACTTTGTCCAGCATACTATGTTGAGGGTAAGAAAATAAATAGGATAACTATGAGGCCAGTTTTGCATGGGGGGGGGTGGAGTGGGGGGGAGAGACTGGAAGGAAATATAGCACTCTTTAAATACTTCTCCTTACTTCTGGTTTACAGATGAGGAAATGAGGCAGCTTCCCTGAAGTTATTAGGCTAATCAGTTATTAGGCAATGGGATTCCAATCAGGCCACCTGGCTCAGTTCTGAGTAGTGAGATTACATGTGATTTTACTTTATTCTCTATACACTTCTCTATGGTTTTGTTTTCTACGATGAGTAAGAATTGCATTTTAATAATAACTAAGAACTGTGGAATAATATCTTTCTATGTTTTAGGCTACAAACACTCATAATTGGAAAACTAAGTCTCTGTGATCAGCACTTTGTTGTTTTTTTTTTTAATGTTTTATTTATTTCTGAGAGAGAGAGAGGCAGTATGAGCAGGGGAGGGCCAGAGAGAGGGAGATACAGAATCTGAAGCAGGCTCCAAGCTCTGAGCTAGCTGTCAGCACAGAGCCCAACGCGGGGCTAGAACCCATGAACTGTGAGATCATGGCCTGAGCCAAAGTCGGACGCTCAACCGACTGAGCCACCCAGGCACCTCGTCAGCACTTCGCTTTATAATGTCAACAGTGAACCACCAGAAATAAGAAAAATCAGAGTGATATTCCTCCAAAATCATTTATTGAAAGAACATGGAAGCACCTCCTTAGTTTGTAATCTTGCTGTTCTGTTCCACATACCCAATTTGGCTGTATATCTTTGGGGTGATTCACATCAAGGAAGCCTCTCAGAGTCCCTCTATCATATCAGCTTAAAAACTACTTGGTCAATAGGTGAAGATGAATTCATTCCTACTGATTGGAATAAAGGATGAGTCCATGTCTATCTACTCTGACTCTAAGCTTTCTGAATTTGACATCTTGTAGCTTTGAAACCATGTCACACAGAGTCAGACAAACCAGGTAGTGTGCTATAGTTTCTGATCTAACTTCTGAATCCAATGCTTCTAATAATTACCACATCTATTCAACAGTCCCTTATCACAAAACAGCAAGATTTTTCATTTTGAAGAGTACAAATACTGAGGCGGGGACTACAGCCATAGGGAAATTTCAAGAGAAACAGATATATTCCAGAAACACTGTATGTAAGGCAATGCTCTCAATTTTAAACATTGGTGCTCACGTAAATTTTTCTGATGATTGGTGATCTACTCCAAAACAGAGGGGGAAAATAGTCTCCCAGAACAAAAATCAGAACTAATCTTCCATATCCACACAGAGAATATCACTATGAAATAGAGAGTAGGAATAAAATGGAGGAGGTGGGAGATAATGGGGAGGGCCAGAAAGCTGACTGGTTCAAAAGCTAGGGAGTTGAATCAAGCTCCCCATGTGAAACCACCTATTTGTCACCTGTTATCCCCTCCTTCTCTCAGTCCTATCTCAAAAGTGATTTGCCTTCCCAATCTCACATTCTGAAAATCACATCCTTGTTTCCACCTTGCACAAAACTCTTTAATTTCTCCAGCCTGAGATAGCAGACATGGGTTACTTCTCTCCCCTTTATATTCTTCTCTGTCAACTCTAAAGGGAAGCAGATATTTCTTATAAAAAGGAAAAAGCATTGTTTAGACTCAAAAAGTTAACTGAAAAAATTCTGAATGTTCAATTAACCTAGGGTGACACCTCTATACCATGTTTTAACTAGCATAGTCAACTTCTATACAAGACCAAGGTAAAAAGTTTTAAGGGCTGTAAACACTGTATTCCAGAGCTAGGGGCAAAAACAAAACTTAACCACCTACGAAAGCCTAAAAACAAGGCACCAAAAGAACAAGATGATCCACTGGTAATTTAAATGCATAGTACTATAAAACTTACCACTTTCCACAGGAAGATAACAAAACCCAGGGCCTCTATAATACACAGTCTACAATATCAAGTATGCAAAAATTGCAATCCATGTGAAGAAGCACTAAAATGTGATTTAAAAAGTAAAAAAAAATTACTCACTAAATACAAACTAATATATTACACAGGTATTAGACTTTGTAGACATGTAGGCAATATATTATATACTTATGTTAATGAGCCTAGAGTCATGGATATATTAAGCAGAGAGATGGAGGAAATTTCAGTAGAAATATAGAAACTATGTAAATGAACCTGATACAAGTCCTAAAATAAAAAGAATACAATATCTGAAATCTAAAATTCCAATTTGAATGGTATTAAAATCAGACTGGACACAGTAGAAATAAAAATCAGTGAAATTGAGGTCAATAGCAACTATCCTAACTGGAGAACACAGGGAGAAAAAAAAAAATACTGAAACAAAAATGATCAGAATCCCAATAAGCAATGACATGGTACCAAGCAGTGTAACAAACATGTATTTGGAATCCTAGAGTCAAACAGAGAATGGGTCATAAAATATATAAAAGTAATAATGACTGGCTTAAAATGGGAGACAGGAGTTGGGAGTATATTGTCATAAGGTATGGACACTACACATGAAATCATCTAATATTATTTGAAGGAAGACCATGAGAAATTAAAGGAGTATGTTGTAAATCTTACTGCAACCATTGGAAATCCAAAAATGGTATAAATAATAAGGCAGTAGCAGGAAAAACTAAATCATAAAACAATATAAAAGAAGGTAGAATAAAGAAGAGGAAAAAAAAACAAAGAAGAAGAGTAACAAACAGGAAACAACCAGCAAGATGGCAGATTCTACGCCAAACATGTCAATAGCTGCATCAAAAATAAATAACCTAAGTAAGAAGCTTCTGCACAGAGAAGGAAACAATCAACAAACCTAAAAGGCAACCTATGAAATGGGAGAAGATATTTGCAAATGACATACCTGATAAAGGGTTAGTATCTAAAATATATAAAAAACCTTATAAAACTCAACAGCCCCAAAATGAATAATCCAACTAAAAAATGGGCAGAAAACATGAACAGACATTTCTCCAAAGAAGACATACAGACTACCAACAGACACATGAAAAAGATGCTCAACATCACTCATCACCAAGAAAATGAAAATTAAAACTACAAGGAGATATCACCTCACACCTATCAGAATGGCTAACATGAAAAACACAAGAAACAAGTGTTAGCAAGGATGTGGAGAAAAAGGAACCTTCATGCACTGTTGGTGGAAATGCAGACTGGTGCAGCCACTCAGAAGGCACTATGGAGGTTCCTCAAAAATTAACACGGTCACTTATGTTTTGGGCATACAATCCAGCAATTGCATTACTGAGTATTCACCCAAAGAATAAAAGAACACTAATTCAAAGGAATACGTGTACCCTGATATTAATAGTAGCATTATCAACAGTAGCCAAATTATGGAAAGAACCCAAATGTGCAACTGATGAATGGATAAGGAAGATGTGGTATATGTATACAGTGGAATATTAGCCATAAATAAGAATGAAACTTTGCCATTGGCAATGACATGGATAGAGCCAGAGAGTATTATGGTAAGTGAAATAAGTCAGTCAGAGAAAGACAAATACCCTATGATTTCACTCATTATGTGTAATTTAAGAAACAAAACAAATGAACAAAGGGAACAAAAGAGACAGGCAAACTAAGAAACAGACTCTTATCTAGAGAACAAATTGGATGGTTACCAAAGAGGAGGTGGGTGGAAGGATGGGTGAAATAGGTGATGAGGATTAAGGAGTGCACTTGTGATGAGCACTAGGTGATGTATAGAAGTGCTGAATTACTATATTGTACACCTGAAACTAATATAACACTGTATGTTAACTAATTGGAATTAAAATAAAAACTTAAAAATAAATAAATAACCTAAACACAGGAATTAAAAGATAGAGACTAACATATTCAACTATATCCTGTCTATAAGAAACCCACTTTATTATAAACACATAGATTGAAACTCAAAGTGAAGAGATTTTAAAAGATAAACCATGAAATACTAAAGAAAATAAAGAGAGTATAGTTATATTAACAACTATCAAAGGACACAAAGTATACAAAGTATACTTCAGTGCAAGGAATAGTACAAGCTTAAAGAGGGACATCTCAAGATGATAGGAGTTAATTCACCAGTCATAACAATCCTAAATGTATATGTACCTTACAACCAAATATCAAAGTAAATGAAGGAAAATCTAATGCAGACTAAAAAGAAAAATGCTAATCAAGAATGAGAGTTGGAGACTGCAACATCCTTCTCTTGATAGCAATAGAGCAAGAAGACAGAAATTCAGTAAGGGTATAGAGAACAGCTTTATCTAATTGACATATATAGAACAATCAACAACACAACAACAGCACTATATATATATATTTATAAAGTATATGTATATATATGTATTTTTTTTCAAGTCCATATGGAACATTCACCAAATTAGATCATGTTATGGGTCAAAAAGCAAATCTCTGCAAATTTAAAAGAACCAAAATTATACAAAGAATGTTCCCAAACCATAATGAAATTAAACCCAAAATCAATGACAGAAACATTTCTGGAAAATTCCCAAATATTCTGAAATTGAATAACACACTCCTAAATAACCCAACGGTCAAAAAGGAAGCTGCAGGGAAAATGCGAAAATGTTTCGAATTTAATGAACAATAAAATATACAACACATAAATATTTATCACAAGTAAATATCTATGGGATGCAGTTACACAAGGACTGCAAGAAAAATTTCTAGTAGTAGAGGCTTATTTTGTAAAAGAAGAAAGTTCTTACATCAATAATCTAAATTTCCATTATAAGAAAAATAAGAGAAAATTCAAAACAAGGAGGACAAAGTAATAAAACTAGAAAAACAATAAAATTGAGAACAAAAAAAAAACAATAGGGAAACAATAAAACTAAAAGCTGGTTTTTAAAATGATCTACAGAACTAATAAATCTCTAGTTTGTTGTTTTTTCTATTATCAAGTAAAAAAGAGAGACGACGCAAATGAAAACTATCAGTTATGAGAAAGGAAACATCAGCATACCCTACAGATATTATAAGGATAAGAGAAAACATAAAATAGCCTGTTCTTAAATTTGGTAACGTAGATAAACTAGACAATTTCCTTGAAAAATGCCAACTACCAGAGTACA
The DNA here is from genome assembly GCF_008692635.1 of Crocuta crocuta. Taxonomy (NCBI): domain Eukaryota; kingdom Metazoa; phylum Chordata; class Mammalia; order Carnivora; family Hyaenidae; genus Crocuta; species Crocuta crocuta. The sequence goes on from NW_027532166.1 coordinate 3,557,478, forward strand.
TTCAAGGAAACTGTTAACTTCAATAGTCCTATATGGATTAAAGGAATTGAATTTGTACTTAAAAAATGTTCAGGGCACCTGGGTGGCTCAGTTGGTCAAGTATTCAACTTCAGCTCAGGTCATGATCTCAAGGTTCAAGAGTTTGAGCCCCACATTGGGATCACTGCTGTCAGCATGGAGTTCAATTTGGATCTTCTGTTCCTCTTTCCCTCTGACTCTCCCCTACTAATTCTCTCCCACCACCCTGGTGTCTTTCAAAAATAAACATTATTTTTTTTTTTTCCTACAAAGAAATCTCCATGTCCAGAAGTCTTCACTGGGAAGTTCTACCAAACATTTAAAGGAAAAAAAATACAGATTCTGCCAAAATCTTCTAGAATATAAAGGAAGATAGAACATTTCACACATCCTGATACCCAAATCAGACAACAATAATACAAGAAAAGGACATCACATGAAAATAGACCATAATAACATAGAGCAAAAATGCCTCAGCACAATAGTAGCAGTTTGAATCCAGCAATATATGAAAAGAAGAATACATTGTGACCAAGTATGGTTTGCCCCAGGAATGCAAGTCTGGCTCAAGATTCAAAAATCAATGTTATATACTATATTAAAAGAAACTAGGAAAACTGTATGTTGGAATATCAAGAAGGATGACAAAAAAATTTTCAATAAACTTTTGTATCCTTTTGTGATAACAAATTAGGAATAAAATGGAACTTCTTTAACCCAAAGAAGGGCATCTAATGAAGCTAATGCCACCCCTACTAATAAAATCCTAAATGCTTTCTCTCTGTGATATAACATGAGAAGTTTGCTCCCATTTTCCTATTCAACATCATTCTGGAGGACCTAATCAGTATAATACAGCAAAAAAAAAAAAAAAAGCAAAAGCATATACATACAATTGTCTCTATGCACTTATGGCATAATTTTTCTACGTAGAAAATCTTACAGAATCCATAGAAAAAGTAAGTAGAAGTTAACAAATTAGTTTAGCTAAGATACAAACTCAATCTGAAAAGTCAGTAATATTTCTATATACTAGCAATGAAGGATTGGGAATCAAAATGAAAAGAAGTATCATCTAACATGGTAGCAGAAGAACAGGAAATATTTCTATATAACTATAACAAAATATTTGAGGGGCACCTGGATGGCTCAGATAGTTAAGCGTTTGACTCTTGATTTTGGCTCGTCATGATCTCATGGTTTGCAGGTTCAAGCCCTGCACGGTGTACTGTGCTGCCAGCATGGAACCTGCTTGGGATTCTCTCTCTCTGTCCCTCCCTTGCTCTTACTCTCTCTCTCTCTCTCTCAAAATAAATAAACTTAAAAGAAATATTTGTAAAATCTGTGAGCTAAAAACTATAAAAAACTGATAAAAGAAACCAAAGACCTAAATAAATAGAGATATACATATGTATGTTTATGGACTGAAAGACTTAGTAGTATTATGATGTTAATTCCTCCCAAACTGAGCTATATAGTCAACCCAATTTCAAACAAAATCCCAGGAGGATTCTTTAAATAGAAATTGACAATTTACTTCAAAATTTACATGGAAAGGAAAATGTACTAGAATAGACACAGGCATTTTGAAAAAGTAAATAGTAAAAAAAAAAAAAAGGTAAAGAATTCTTATTATCTGGTTTCAAGATTTAATATAATGCCACAATAATCAAGATAGCTGTATACTGGAGAAGAGATAGACATATGCATCAATTGAGTAATATAGAGTCCAGATAGAAATACAGTCATTTGGTTTTCAAAGCAGTACAAAGGCAACTCAGTGGAGAAATGATTCTTTTCAACAAATGATAATGGAATAATTGAATATCCAGATATCAAAAAAACACACACACACACACACACACAAAAACCACCTCACTCTGTACCTCTCATCACGTACAAAAATTAATTCAAAATGAATTACAGACCTAAATGTAAAGCTAAACAGCATAACAATTTTAGTTTTTTAATCTTTTTTCAAAAGTTTATTTCTTTATTTTTAGAGAGAGAGAGAGCAAGTCGGGGAGTGAGAGAGGGAGAAGGAATCCCAAGTAGGCTCGGAACTGTCGGTGCAGAGTCCAATGCAGGGCTCAGATTCACAAACTGAGAAATGACCTGAGCTGAAGTCAACGCTCAACTGACTGAGACACCCAGGTGCCCCATGAGCATAACAATTTTAGAGAAAAGTATCAGAGAAAATTTTTGTGATCTTGGGTTAGGCAAAGATTTCTTATACATGAAAAAAAAAATGCATGGTCCACTTAAAAAAATCAATTAAAGAAATGTCAAGAAAATCCAGTGATTTCTCTTCTGTGAAAGACACTGTTAAGAAAAGGAAAAGACAGCCACAGGCTAGAAGAAAATATTTTCAAATCACGTATTTCTACAAGAGACTTGTATCTGGAATATATAAAAAATTGTCAACATTCAAAACAATCAGTAAAAAAAGAAAACCCATTTAAAAAAATTTTTTTAAATGTACTTAGATATAATTCATATACCACACAATTTACTGTTTTAAAGTGTACAATTTAAAAGTCTCTGTAACCATCATCACTTTCTAATTCTAGAACATTTTCATCACTCCAAAAAAAACCCCAAAAAACCCAAAACTCCGCAGCCATTGGCATTCACTCCCCAAGTCTCCTCCTCCCCTCTGGCAACCACCAATCGAGTGTCTGTGTCTGTGGGTCTGTCTAACCTGGACGGTTCCTATAAATGGAATCCTACTGTGTGCGGCCTTTAGTGGCTGGCTTCTTTCACAGAATATAGTGTTTTCAAGTTTCACCCCTCTTGTAGCATGTAGTCTGAAATCCATTCCTTTTTATGGCTCAATAACATTCCATCGTATGGATAGACAACATTTTGTTTGTTCATTTATCAGTCAGTGGACGTTTGGATTGTGTCCAGTTTTAGGCTGTTACGGATAATGTGCCAGTAAATGTTGGCATACAAGTTTTTGTGTGGATGTATGTTTTTGTTTTTCTCGAACAACCCATTTTTTTAATGGGCAAAACATTTGAACACACATTTCACTGAATATGTGGATGGCAAGCAGGCACGTGTAAAGAAGCCTAGAATCATTATTCATTAGAAAAATGCTAAACCACAATGAGATGCTACTATGCTACTCTTAGAATGGCTAAAACAAAGATACAAATATATTAATGAGAAAACTAAGAGTTTGCAAGGATGGGGAGAATGCAAACTCCCATACTACCTTATTGGTGAGAAGGCAGAACGGTATAGCCACCTTGTAACAGTTTGGTGAGTTTTTACAAAAGGAAACATACATTCTATACAATTACCATGCAATTCAGTAATTCGACTGCTAGGTATGTATTCAAATGAAATGACAACTTTTGTTCATAAAAGCACCTATATGTGATGCTTATAGTGATTTTATTTAGAATCACTAAAAATTCCAAGCTGCCCAAATGTACCTAGATTGCAGAATGGATAAACAAATATGGCACACCCATACCATGGAATATTGTTCAATAACGTACAGGTACTACTGATAAGAGCAATAACATGAATAAATGTCAATTACATTACGCTAAGCAAAAGCACCCAGACTGAAAAAGTTACACTGTGTATGAATTCACTTATATGACATTCTGGAAAAGGCCAAACTATAGGTATAGAAAACGGATCACTGTGAGGCAGCAGCTATGCTTGGGGGATTGGTTGACCACAAAGACCATCTCAAAAGAAGTTTCTTGGGTGATAGAACTGCTATATCTTGATTGTGATGATAGAGATACAACTATAAGTACTAGCCAAAACTCATAGGACTCTACACCAAAAAGGGCAGATTTTATCTTTTGTAACTTTAAAATATGAACAAAAATACAATAACATATAGCATTAAACATCAACAATAAAAGAACTAAAAAGTAAGACAAAATGTATGTATTTCCAGGATGTGTCTTTATTTTTTTTCTAAGTTTATTTATTTATTTAGAGAAAGCAAGAGAGTGCATGCACGCATGGTCAAGTGTGGGAGAGGCAGAAAGAGAGGAAGAGAGAGAGAATCCCAAGCAGGTTCCAAGTGCAGAGCCTGATGTGGGACTTGAATCCATAAGCCATGAGATAATGACCCAAGCAAGAGTCAAATGATTAACTGAATGAGCCACCCAGGCATCCCCAACAGGTGCATTTATATAAAAAGTCACAGAGAAGTTGGAAGTAACAAGATGGTCAAAGATACAATGTGCAAATACTAAGCAGAAGAAACCTAGTTTGGTTATATTAATATCAGACAAAGACAGGGAGTATCACCAACAATAAAGATGGCCATTTCTTCATAGTGAAAATAACAAAGTTCATCAAAAAGACATAAAAATCTAAGTGTATGCAGCTGATAACAGAATCTCAAAATAATGAAACAAAACTTTATATAATGGAGAATACTCCAACCCCAAGTTGCCAAATACACATTTTTTTCAAATGCATGTAAAATCTTCACCAAGATGGCAATATAATAGGCCATGAAATAAGTCTTAATAAATTTAAAAGAAGATCATATAGAATATGCAATAGAATTGAAGTAGGAGTAAAATATTAAGAAATCTAGAAACTCCTCATACATTTGCAAAATTAAGCAGTATACTTCTAAATAACATATATGGCAAAAAGGAAATTACAAGACCAGGAGCGCCTGGGTGGCTCGGTCGGTTAAGCATCTGACTTCAGCTCAGGTCATGATCTCACGGTTCGTGAGTTTGGGCCCCATGTCGGGCTCTGTGCTGACAGCGTGGAGCCTGGAGCTTGCTTTGCATTCTGTGTCCCCCTCTCTCTCTGCCCCTTGGGTGCTCATACTCTGCCTCTCAAAAATAAATAAACATTAAAAAGGAAATTACAAGACCAGAAATATTCTGGAAATTATACACCAGAAAATATTTTTAACTAGAAGACAGTAATAAGACAACATGTCAAAATCTGAATACTATTGTCATTCTTAGAGAGAAATTTATAGACTTAAATATTTATATTAGAGAAGGAAAATGATCTAAGGTAATGATGTAGGCTTTTACCTTAAGAAATCACAAAAAAAGCACAAATACACCCAAAGAAAATAAAAGTAAAAGATGAAAAAAATAATCGATGAAATAGAAATGATCAATAAAATCTATAAAAAATAAAAAAAGATGGCTCCTTGAAAAATGCAAAAGACAAACCTTAGAAAATTATTTGCAACATATTTTGCTACAAGTAATACATTTCTTGTATTTCTAATACATGCTAAAATCTGCAATCACACTTCTAAGACAAATTGGACTTAAAACTATAATAAAACACTTTTCATGTGCATCAGGGAAAACACTCTTGAGTGTGACAATACTCTCATTGGCAAGGCTAAAAAGTAACAGGTGCTCACTCTCATACTTTGCTGGAAGAAATGCAAAATGGTGCAACCTCCATGAGAATTTGGCAGTATCTAGAAAAATTATATATTCTTTTATCCTTTCATCCAGCAATGCCACTTCTATGAATCCATCCCCAAGTATTCTGCTTAGAAAGTTAAGTTGTATATGTGTTAAGCTACTTATTGCAAGGCAATGGTAATAAGACGGGAAACCACCCAAATGCCAATCAACATGAGAGTGAATAAACATCTACAGCCACACAACAGAGTCCTACTAAGCAGCTGTGGGAAAGAGTGAGGGAGATCTCACTCCTTAAATTGACGAAGAAAGCTCTATAGCACCTATAATATAAAAAGTTAGGTGCCAAGCAGTATGTATGCTATGCTTCTTTTTGTCAAATAAAGGGAAAAACCTGACTACATTTCTCTTTTTTTTTTTCTTATATTAAAACCAAACCAAACCAAACCAAGTGTAAAGCTAAACCAAGAGCTAACAAAAATGATCCCCAGGGAGAGGGAGAAAACGGGTGGAGAATATGGGATGGAAGTGATGTGCCTCTGAATTACATCATTTCATGGCTATGACCTTGATACCATGAGCACATTTTATATAACCAAAAAAAAAAATTTCCTCAGATTGAAAACAAAATCCCTTATTGTATATGAAATTGTTGGCTTTACCACACAAAGAAAAGAAGCATTCAATTGACTTTAAAACACAGTATTTTCAGACTAATTCCATCTTGGGATCTAGCCTAAAAACAAAATAAAGACCACAAAGAATTCTTAAACAACACATGGTCATGCTATTGTTAGCAATAATACTGGTATTGCTATTTCAAAGTAATTTTATGTATATTGTAGCTTGAGCAAATGATTAATATGTTAATGTGGCTAGGGACTGAGATTTTCAGTGTAAGAGTAAACCAAAGAGCTAATTAAAACTCATGCAATTTTGAATTGGAATCGCAATTATTGGTAGAAGCCCTGGATTTATTTTCTCTTTCTAAACAAATATATACTTCCTGGCTCTTATTCCTGAAAAGACTTAGAAGATTTTGGCAAAGCCATGGTAATGAATACTTGGGCCTAGACTGTGGTCTCTAAATAATATCACCCAATAAACAGAACCAAGGCTCCCTGGAAAATAGTGGATTCCAGATCTGAAGCATAAATTGTATAAAATAAGCCTGGAATATCTTATTATGCAGAATCTAAGGAAACTATCAGAGACTAATGAGACCTTATTACAAAAGACATAGCGATCAAACTGAAGGGGCTCCCAGGGGCCAAGATGAAAAGTTATATATCAAACTGACTTTAAGTCTGCAAATATAAGTACACATATAAGTGCATCTAAATCCTTAAGTTTGTCATGTTGCTTTAAAAGCCAACTTGTTCATCATTGAAAGTTGCTAAGGCACAAAGTCATTATTCTGAAAACTGATAAAGAGACAGAAACAAGAATGTATCCTGCTATCATACAAATTACATTTTTAGGAAAGCAAATCATTCATCATTCAGAAAAGACTGCAGCATCACCATTTACCAATTATTTTCCAATTTTCTGGAGAAACAGTGGATCCAGGAACAGATCATAAGTGGATCTAAAAGCATCTGGTGGAGACTGAGGGCAAGTGGATAGGGTCAGGCTGACACATGTGAACCCAAGTATCAACCTCAGCATCACTAGTATGACAAGGACGTGGCTATGTGTGCCCACTGATATCATGTAATAGGAAGCACTACCAGGAAAAGAAACTCATTAAACAACACCCCAGGAAGCAACTGGTCAAGTCCAGAATATAGAGTATCTTATAGGATAAATGACCTCACAGCCAAAGGGATTGTGTGCAATTCATTTGGTCTTGCTTCCAACAAAACAAAAATAACTTTTATGATTTTTTAAAACTTTTACACTTACATGAAAACAACATATCACACTTTGAAAAACTGGTGAATCTTGAATATAGACAAGCTGTAAGATAGTATTTAACAACTACTATTAATTTTATAAGGTGTGATAATGGCATTGTCATTAAGAAGTTTTTTTTTTAAGTCCTTTTATGTAAGAGATGCACTGTAAATACTCTTAAGTATTTACAGATGAAAAAATACAATGTCAGGAATTTGCTTAAAATACTCTAGCAAAATAATAGTAGCAGTACTACTAATGATTTAATAGTCATAAGAAGAATGTAGATGAGGTTACATGGAACAAGATGATAAACTATTGGGGATTGTTGCAGCTGTGTCCTAGGTGCATGGGCTTCATTATACTATAATTCCTCATTTTTCATGATTATCACATTACCATTTTAAAAATTAGTTTTTTCCAGTGAGCATTAAAATAAAAAATATTTGTATGTCCATTTTTTTTTTCTGAACTCTGGAACTTTCTACATGTTTTCCCCTTAGTTAATGTGCAAACTATCACTTGTGATAGATTAAGAGAATACCACAGTCCCACACACTAGGCCATTCTGCAAAGATGGACATTGCCGAGAAAGTCCTGGCACTCACTGTTCTTTGGATTCTAAGGATAGAGTGATGAATGCTTAAGGTTTTTTTTTTTTTTTTATGTTCTAAGCTTCTATTAATGCCTCTTTAAAAAATTTTTTAAATGTTTTATTATTTCTGAGAGAGAGAGAGAGACAGACAGACAGACAGTGTAAGAAGGGGAGGGTCAGAGAGAGAGGGAGATACAGAATCTGAGGCAGGCTCCAGGCTCTGAGCTAGCTGTCAGCACAGAGCCCGACACAGGGCTCAAACCCACGAACTGTGAGATCATGACCTGAGCTGAAGTTGGACGCTTAACCGACTGAGCCACCCAGGCGCCCTTATGAATGCCTCTTTCATGTTTCCCTATGGTCCTACTTTCAAGAAATGTATTTTGGGAAGGTGCTGGAAGAATCTTTCAGTGTAGCCAACATGTCCTTCCTTTCTGTTTTGTTTTGTTCTAACTAGTCAGCCCAGAGTAGCTGTCTACAAACAGCTATTCACACACCCAGTCGGACACCTGATGACTCCTTCCTCTTTAACACACAGCTCTAGGTTAGTACATCCTACAAAACTTCCTGGCTTAATAACTGCATCCATATATTAACATTTACAAATTCAGGATATAAATTCAGCACCCTTGCTGTTTCATTTCTCTCAGCATTATGTCCTTGGCGTCATCTTATAAAATCTCAAAAGGCATGATGGCCTTCTATCTCACCCAGTCTGTAATGGAAATTATTAGCCTAAAAGGATGGCTCTCCAAGTGGCTTTTATAAAACTATTTTGCCAAATACTGATGAATGCTTGGTGAATTCCCAGTTAAAAAGAGCTCAACAGCTTTGTTCACTGATAGGGTTTCTCAGAGCTTTTAATAGGCTAACATGAATTCTAACCTTCTAAGAGAAAGAAGGAATAACAGCATTTCATACTTGTGAATGCATATTAATATATCTGTATACCACATTCCATATCTCTAAATATTCTTATATGCATACACATCACTTTCATTCCTGTAGATGCATATTCATATGTCCATATGTAGCATTTTACTGAATGCTATAGACGAATATTTACATGTGTACATACAGCATTTCACATATTTGTGAATACATATTCATATATGGATATATAGCATTTCTCAAAGCCATTGGACAAACATGGCCTCAAGAAGCCCAAGCATAAAAAAAACTAGGTTGAAAAATGATAACTGGTATGATCACCTTAATAACTTAAAGTGGGAGGAGGGGATAAAAGGTTTAAAAGAAAATAGGACTCATTCATAGACCTTAGTATGGATTTCACTCTGATGCTTCTAGGCACCATGTCCAAATTGTTCAATCTTAACAGAATTTGATTGCTTGAAGTTTTTAGGTCTACTTGGACGAAAGAGCTCAACTTTTAGAAGCAACTACTATATCACAGGTGGTAGTGAGTGGGAAAGTCTTCAACATCAGGCAAAATAAATTATTACAGGGATGCAATGACTTCTTGGGAAGGTCATTCAACTAGGTTACAAGCTCAAGGGCAAGATCCCAACTGACCTGATTTTAAAACCCTGGTGCTTTCCCCACTGTCTGTCACCACACAGGTGCACAGGGAGAAAATTATTACATAAATGAATGCATTTAATACAATATATTTAATCTAGAAGCAGCAGAGTTGTACTTTCCATTGTTTTGCTTAAAAAATATATATGTTTAATGCTGGAGGGAAAAAAGGGATTACTTCAGAGGGGAAAGTGACATCACAGAAGATGATTTAGAAAAAGAAACAGGGGCACTTGGGTGGCTCAGTCGGTTTAAGTGTCTAACTTCAACTCAGGTCATGATCTCACAGTTCGTGGGTTCGAGCCCCACATTGGGCTCTGTGCTGACAGTTGGCTCAGAGCCTGGAGCCTGCTTCGGATTCTGTGTCTCTCTCTCTCTCTGACCCTCCCCTGCTCACACTGTCTCTCTCTCTCAGAAATAAATAAAACATTAAAAAAAGAAAAAAAAAAGAAATAAAACATAACACTAAAATGAGAGGGGAAATGTCTGCTATGATACACTAAGCTGTTAATTTTCTCATCCTTTAAAAATCATCATGGTGGTAATCTGGAGAAATCCATTCCTGTTTACTTTTTTCCCTTTCTAAATTGATGGCGATGACTGACTTCCTGCATCCTGGCTTCTGTTTACAGTTGGGCACACCCTCTTGCAGGGAGGTATTATCTGCTTTCTCCAAGATCCTAGGATAGGATCCTTCCAAAATTCCTTCTCTCACAGATGCCAATGATGTCTGTATAGATTCTGTGCATATTTTCCTGAAGCTCTTGGCTCATAGCTCGTTTATGATCACTCATCCCTTCTCAACTGTCGGTCATTTTCCATAGATTCAACCTTAAGCACAAGGTTAGCCATCTTTCTCTGAGTCCAGTTGTGTGATAACGACACCTCTGGGTTGTAGTTCTGAGCACAGAACAGCTGTATGTCGCTACAAAGCATCTCTGCATCTTTGGGGAGGGTGAAATGTACATGAAAGTTTTTGTAATTACTTCACCCTTGGTTGCAACTTCTTTTCTCTGTCTTAGTTATTTCTGGCTTCTTCTTCATGTTTGCAAATAAGGAAAAAGAGAGAGAGTGAACTTTTGGCAGTGGAGTCCAGGAAAATACTGTCACATCCTATGGTATTTATCCTCGGAGTGCCCCGGAAGCCTCCCAGCCTGGCTGTTCATCAGCATTACCTGGAGAACCTAGCCAAAACACAGATTCTCAGACCCACCTCCTGGAGACTGGGGCTCAGTAGGTGAGGGTGAGACCCAAGAGCATCCTTTCCCATAGGCACTCTAGATGATTCTGAGGAGCATATGTTTGAAAACTACTGTGAAATATTCCAAAAGAAAAAAAATTGAAAAATGACATCATTTTGGAGTGGGAAATAAAATTCTTTTGCTAACTGTGACTATTAAAACTAAATTATATGGGATGTTCTAATAACATAAGGTGGAGATAATCATAATATGGGGAACTGGCGTGTTAGGTGGTTAGCAGCCTAAGTCAAATGGTTTAATCAAAGTGCCCACAGGTTGGGCCCCCTGAAAAACAGCCTGTCGAATTTTACTTTTAAAACAATTTTAGACCACTGTTCAGAAAACACCTGATGAAATCAATGTTACATCTCCAGAGCAAAGTTAAGTGGAGACGTCTAGCTAATGTGCAGTCAAGATCTCTCTCCCCATTCAGCTCCATCACTGGGGCTAACATGGTTCAATCTCTATCCTAGTCCATGAATTACAAGACAGTTACCTGCATTCACTGCTTCCCCTAATATAGAGAGACATAGCATGAGAGCATTTTTAGATTGATCCTAGATACCCTGATCATTCCACTATTTCTTTCCTGGCATGCAATTTCCAAGTATACAAAACAAGGTTGCATATTACTTGTTTTGCCTCTTTTCTTAAAAACCAATTCAATTTTCTGAGCTTGATAGGCATGCATTTGAAGGCTGTGTGAAGACACAAGAAGAGATGAATAGCCGAGTCAGGAAATGATTGGAATCAATAGTATTAGCATAATTTATTTGAAGACTGACTGTAGGCTAAATAAGCATTCTGGACCACAGAGGTGGGCTCAGAGAACTGTGTGACTTTATACACCTTGAGCACTTGATCCTGTTTTCATCAAAGCTCATTAATTTCAACAATTTTTCATGTTGCTTTAATTTTCCTGACTAGTTGTACTTATAGCCATGCTCACACATTCCAAAAGTGTTTCTGAAGCTCATTTTTCTGTGACCCCCTCCACCAGCCTGTGTAACGTCATTTCAATGTTGCTTATTATTAAGTTGAAATAATTAACTTGGCATCCCACTAGAAGTTGATACCTTTTGTTAAAAGTGGACTTTAAAAAAGTCCTCTAAGGAGGTTTATGAATGATTACTAACAAAAGCATTAAATGTGTAAACCTGTCCCTCACTATTGTACTTTCTGTATTTCTTATGTCTGAGGCAAACTGCAAACAAGCTTGTCCTCTATCACCTTATGAGAAATAAAAGCTTACACCAAATTAAGTTTCCACCCTCAGGTGGCACCATGTCTTCTTATAGCAGGTGTTTTGGAAAATGACTTCTCCCTATTATCTGTTCTTTATAAAAGTTGTATCATATCCCTGAAAATAAGCAATAGAAAAGGAATCAAAAGAAAAATAAACATTTATATCTACAGAATGTTACTAACTGCTCTCAAGATTTATCTTCACGAAGAATGGTTATGGACTCTTTTACTTCTAGGAATGGATACTAAAAGTATCATCACACAGATACATGGAGTTTTCAGAGTAAAGACATTCATTTATAATGTCATTGCTTATATAGCAATTATTATAAAGCCTAAATGGGGTTGGTTAAGGAAACTAATAAACCTACGTGTGGTTATTCTAAACATTTATGTTGCAGAATTATTTAAGGACAAGAAAATATGTTCATGATGTTTCAAGTAAAAAAAAAAAGCATGTTATAAAAGAATATTTATAATATTGTGCCATTTTTGAAAAACAAAACAAAACAAAACAAAAATTATTTACAGAAAACATGAATGAAAGCAAACACACCAAAGTCATCAGTAGTTTTACTTCTGGAGGATGAGACTACAGGTAATTCTCTATCATTTCCATAAGACCATGTATGACTTTTGTAATGACAAAATCATTATGATGAGCTCTCCTTTTCATGTAATACATGGGATAAAAAATGTTAATATTGTTATTCTATAAGCTCAATATAAAATTCGAATACCTTAAAGAAGAGAATACTAACAGACCAACAAGAGGAAAACAGAGGTAAGGGCATAATTAGGGAACACACAGAGGAAGACATACAAGTGGCTTTAAAACACAGAAAATATATTTGGCCTTGGTCATTAACAGCAGAGTTAAGATAACAATGATATTCCATTTTTCATCTACCAGATTGGCAAAGGGCACAACATTCTGGTAATGTGCTGTGTCGGTAAGAGTGTAACTATTATAAATCCTCATAAATTGGTAGAAATGCAAATTGGCTTAACATCGCCACAGTGCATTTCTGCCAGATATATCACAATTACAAATATGCATACTTTTTTTTTTTACAAATAGTTTATTGTCAATTAGTTTCCACATAACACTCAGTACTCATCCCCACAAGTGTCCTCCTCCATGCCCATCCTCCTCCCCCCCACAACCATCAGTCCTCAGTTTGTTTCTCAGCATTCAAGAGTCTCTCATGGTTTGNCAAATATGCATACCTTTTGACCCATCAATTTGTCTCATCATTTAGCATACAAATAAATAAATTACACAGTACATGAGAACATTCCTTTCTACTCTGCTTTAAGTAGCCAATGTTTGGGGTCCAATTTGGGTTAAATGAAAATATCCCCCCAAAGGAATCTCAGGTAACCTTTTTTTTTTTAAATAAAAAGACAAACCTATGTAATGATGTAAAGATAGTTTCAGATATATCAGGTGGAAAAAAACCAAGTGAAGTACAGTATGTATAGTATGCTCTCATTCCTATAAAAAAATTAGTGATGTTAAAAAATGTGCTTTTATTTGCATAAGACATCCTTGGATGGATGCACTAGGAGTTAGAAACAATGGTTGTCCTCTAGACAGGATGCAGAGGTCATGGGTAGTGAGAGATTTAATTCTCACTGCATATCCTTATGGTATTTGTATTATTTACTATATTTGTATATCACACTTTGTATAATCACTTATTTATGTGTTCAGTTAATAGTTATCTTAAAAAGTATTAGCTATGGAGGAGATTCAATTCTCATTGCATATCTTCATATACTATTTGAATTAGTTACTGTATTTGTATATCATATTTTATATATTCATTTATGTATTTAGTTAGTTAATAGTTATTTTAAAAAATTATCAGCTATGGAGAAGAAGCAATGTGTCAGAGAAAAATTCCTAAATAGGCTGTTGCCTGGGCTTTGAATGTGGAATCAGTTGCTTTCCCCATGTGGGACGTTCAGCAAGCTCCTTCCCTTCTCTGGTCCATATTCTCTTTTCCTAAGGAGAATCACAAAGTTCTATTTTTGCTCTAGGGGATCTGAGCTTCTACTTGTTTCCAAAACACACACATACTGGTTTTCAAATATTATGCAAAATAACAGGTATCTCAGCTACTAGAATTACACATACCCTGTCACCTGTTGCTCACTTACAAGGCTATTCTCTTAGGAAACTTGGTCTCAAACAACACTTTTCTGAACACTATTTTATATACAAAGCTGTATTTTAAGTGCTAAGAATACAGGAATTTACATGACGTGTCCCATCTATGATGAATTCAGTAGTAGACTGAGCCACTGAACGCCAACTAAATGCCAGGGGCTGGATGAAGCTCTTTAAAAATAATTGTACCTTGTAATAGTCACATCAACCCAACCCCCTGTAGGCACTATTAGCATCGTCATTTTCCGGATGAATAGATGGTGACTAAGATGGGTAATTCACTCACAAGCAAAGGTTGACCAATTAGGAAATAATGGCATTAAGAATTCAAACCCAGGTGTGCATGATGATACCAAAGCCTGAACTACTTTTTACCATTGTTCCAGCCCATTTCACCTCATTTGGTATGTGAGAAAGACAAAGAAACACATGCTTAAACAGTAATGCACTAGGTGCTGTAAGAAACCCTCCACGTAGGTCAAATGGAGATTTGCATGAAACTGGTATTCAGGAAGTATAAGGCTCTTGTCAAATTGGATGTTTGTAATTTCTTCCCATAGGCCAAATGAATGGTAGAATTGTCAGTTTCCCAAGTAAATCTTCATGGTGAGATGAACTCAGTTTGACATAAGTGACTTGGTACTGTGACACAGAGGCATTCAGCTGGATGCCACAGGAATTCTCTATCAGCCTTCAGCATCAGGAAGATGTTGACCTAACTCAAATCTAGAATTTAGCAGCTCTGTAACACTGGTCAAGGGCTTAACTTTTCTGAGCCTCAGGTTCCTACTTGGTGAAATGCAGAAGAAATGAACAAATGGAAAGAATGATATACAAAGAAGTAGACATGAAGCTACTTTGCAAATGGCAGATTCAGTAAACAGAAATCATGTGCAAATTCTCCTACAGGCTGGGAGGTACTCAATAATGCGGGACTGCAGGGGCAATCTACTTCCACAGAAATGGAATCATTCGTGAAATGTACAATTTGTTTTCTAAAAGTCAATAGAGGAGTATTTTGTTTGAGAAGCATCTGATATAATGATTCTAGCCTGAGAATTTCTCCCACATCATTCTGACTGATCACTTACACCTCTCGTTATGTGGACCATGGGTGATTCTGATCTTCATCTTGTCACCTCTCCACCCATTTTTCTTCCCAATGTGCAAAGAACCTTGGTCATTAGCCAGTGGCTGATGTGTTTGTTAAGATCTTGGGCTGTATCTTCCTAGGCATGAAAGTGGTACTGAGGTTAATGTTTGCCTCCACCCTGGTTTGCCAAGGAGTCTTCCTATCAAAATCATAATCAATCCTAAAAAGGTGGAAGTGGAGGTCACCTGAAAGACACACACACTCAGACACACACACACACAGAGAGAGAGAGAGAGAGAGAGAGAGAGAATCAATCCTAAAAAGGTAGAAGTGGAGGTCACCTGAAAGAGAGAGAGAGAGAGAGAGTGAGAGAGAGAGAGAGAGAGAAGGAGGGAGAGAAATGCTAAGTCTCAAAGAAAAGCTGATCATTAAAAAATGAATTCCCTTCTTGAGTATATAAAATGTCCCATGAAAAAGTGGTTCGTGTCTAGAAATTTTATGTCTATATTCAATATGCTGCATTTCAAGCAGCATTTCTACTTTGATCCTTTGAGCTCTTTTAATACATCAGATGGGTTTTTAATACCCATAGGAATATATAAACTCTTTCCAAGCTAAACAAATGGAGGGCAAGCTGGAGAGTTAATAAACACACATCTATAGGGTTTTGGCAACTTGCTAAGCCACTTCAGGTGCAGCACTGGGCAGCCCAAGGGAGGAACACAGACTGCTCTTTGAGGTGGGGATGGTGGGCGTCACAGCACAAACAGCCATTGGGATGGAGACAATGCACCGCAGAAATGCAGCTCGAAAACGTCAATAGTGTGGATACAGCTCTGCGCTCCTCCATTCCACATGCAAATAAACATTCTAAAAATATTCCTTGGCTATGCTGGTCTCCTACCCTCCGGCATGGAAGAGGAAAGCCTTACTGTGTTGTGAGCCCAGCCAAACTTACATGTGCTCCCACCCCGCTTTCCCACACATTAAGAAATGTACAAATGGGAAATTGTGAGACTAATTCATGTCAGGTAGAGACCTGCCTACTCATTACAGACATGCGCCCCTCTCATTTTGCATCATGGACTTGACAGGGAAAACAGTAATTTACAACATTTCCTGTACTAAAACCTCTCCAAACACCGATTATCAAAGGGCAAGTAAAGATAGCAACATTTACACAACCACCATTCTATCTGGAACCTCAAAGTTGTAATCGTCCTTGTGTTTGGAATAGGGCACCTTTTTTCCTTTGAGCATCTGAGAAAGAATCAGTGAAATCCGGTCTCCACTAAAGTACCTCATTGAGTTGACATCCAGAAGAACTGGTAGGAAAATCAACCAGAGGTTTTAATCTCAATTATTCTAATGCCTCCCGGACATATTTTCATTTCCAGCACTATTTCAACAATTCAAGATACAGCTCCCAAGATAAGCATTTACCTCCCTTTCCCCTTTTTTAAAGTTTAAAGCCAGCATGTTTTTAGCAACCACACACACACAGCACTAACTAGGTTGTTGACTGGAAGAGCCAGTATTGAATTATTCAAACTTGGTGCCATACCCATAATATGAAAAGAAGGTAGCCCTTTATTAAGGGATGAGCAGCACATTCTCAACATTAGATGACCGAGTGTTGAGAAATATTTAGATTGCATATTCATGTTTTAAATCTTTTGTGATGGAAAGAAACTGCTTTTAGGATCCAGAAGTTATTCCTACCATCCTTCTGAGATGCAGAACAGGAAGAAGGAAGCTAGCAAGGAGGAGGTGGTTGGCTTTCCTCCACCACAGCTGGGGTGTGACACTGTAAAATTCAATGGGACACAGCTCTGTATATTACCAACCAACATGCCAAGGTATAAGTGAGTAAATGACACCAGGGGAAAATCTGAAGAAAAAGAAATGCACAACTCTCAATCTCCAAAGGGAAGAATTTGACCTTTGGTGTTAATCTCATTGTAGAATGGAAAGTTGTCTTGTTTAGAAGTGAACTAAGCCCGCTGGAAAGGGCCAATGATTATTTCATGGGAAATTGAATCACATTTATTTACACATTTTAAACAAGATTGAGTACAGTAGTTTGGCAAGAATCTATAGAGCAGGAGATACAAAAATATTTCAACAAATTAGTGTATGCTTGCAAATTAAGTGGTTAAAACTGTAACATTTTAACGCCTACAAATTACATTATTCATGACACCAATGTACTCCCACTGGCAAAGTCTGTGTCCAATTTGCGTAATGAAATATCTGATCACTATTGAATATGTGTAGTCCTTAATTCAGATTTCCAAAAATCTTTTTTTACAAACCAAGAGCTCAAGTAGATCCAGGAAGTGGCAAAAATCCAAGTTCTACTTTATCTAGGACAGTCTCATTGGAGCAAAAACCTCACCAACTACTTTTCCCGATTGAAACTATTAGTTTTTACCTTCCAGGCTAAGAAATCTGGAAGAAGAGCATGACTGGAGTTCTGTGGTTTTCCTACATCCTTGTCAACACAGATGGGTTTGCGGACTGTGCTCTATAAAAATATCTCGCATTTATGCAGCATTTACTCTGTGCTGGGCACTGGGCTAAGTATGAGGGTTATACTTTTTTTAAAAAACCCACATACAGTTCCTATGAGACAGGTCATATGCCCCTTGGGGAGATGAGCAGAGCAGAGCCTAGAACGTTTAAATAACTGGTTAAAACCTTTGCATGATTAAGTGTGATAGCCCAGACTATAGTCCAGCTCCAGAGCCCAGCCTCTTAGCCTTGACTCAGGAAGATACCATGTCCCCATTGTGCAATGGATCCATTTTACAGGTCGTTTCCAGAAGGCCCACTGGTTGGAACACCTGCAGGGCATTCGCCGGGAACAGTCTGAAGACTTGCGGTAAAACGCCCACCCAGTGCGAGACTCCAACAGGAAATTGGAGAAGTTTGTAGGAAAATGGAATCCCTGAACGATGGTTCTCTGAACTGGAGCCCACGAAACATGTCAACGCAGCTTCGAGACCAATTACTTTCTTTCAGTTTAGCGGACAAATGAAAGGCTCATGGGGAGAAGTGATGAGAGAAGGAAAGTGTAGCCACAGCTTTCGGGGCTTCCAAGAAGATGAGCAAAGCTTGCGTTCTGATCCCAAAGTGAAACTGATGGCAACATAATTTTTATGAAAAGCGATGAGTGATACTACCCCGTCCAAAAGACATCCGCACACATTTATACACACACACACACACACACACACACACGCGCGCGCGCGCAAACCAACAAAAAATCTAATTTGCCTTAAAAATGAATATCTTGCCAGCACTGAAATGTGACAAGGTTTTTAAAGCTCTTTCATTGTATGCGTTACACATGTTTCCCTTTATTCTTGATTAATTGTTTTTCTTAACAGGCTAGAAGTGGTTAACTTGGCGACTGATTTTCGTTCCAAGTGGATCCCCATCTCAGCAAAGGTTGAGAGGGTATCAAGAAGGAGAGAAACATATTGGAAAATAGTAAAACATGACATTCTTTTTAAATCCCCAATTTTGTTCAACTTGTTGACAGTCACAAATGCCCAGAAAATATGGGCTGAGTTGTTTTCGATTGCTGTTTGAATAACAGATTAATTTAATAATCAGTGGGATATTGAATGACGAAAATTATTGGTTAACACAGCCAAACCACCAACCCTAATGACATTCTTATGTAAATTCTTATTTTCTTTCAGGCTCCTGCATTCTTAATAAACCCTATATTTTTGAAAATCCTTTTTTAAACATTGCATACTGTCCTTCTATTATACTATAGCTGTCTATGGCATAGACGGCTAAACGTCCACTTTTGGAATTGCCAATTTGAAGGCTGCTATGTAGAGCAACTGAGTCACCTCTTAATGTATTTTCCATAAAAAACCATCGAGTGATTCTGGAAACAGGACATAAAAACAGAGTTAGGAGCAGTCAGTCTTCAAAGATCACTGGCGACCAGAAAGACTTTGACGACACGGCCAGAACCACCTGACAGGGTCTCCCCAGTTCTAGCAACATGTTTAAACGGCAAGGACATCTGATTGCTTCTACGATACGGGTGGACTGTTGGTGACAGTCCATAACAACGCGCAGCACAAAGCATGTTCCCGTGGGAAGTGCACAGTTCCTTGGGATCGTTACTCTATGGTTTGCCATTGCTTGTGGAGGAAAGTAATCGCCGCCTTGAGAATGGTTTGTAATGGACACAGTTTTGTATGTTCCATTGCGGGAGGCGAGATGTTTTTCTTTGAAAAAGATCTTAGTGCGTAATTTCTGAAATGCTATAATTTTCACCAAACTCTGTTTCCAACTCACTCCTGGCCAAAGGCTGCAGAATTGTGTTATTTTTGAATGTCATTGCCCCTGACCTGAAGTTACCTACAACATTGGTCAAGAATTAGTAATTGTCTTAGAGAACCAGTCCTGCAGGATGTCACTCTTTCCAGGCAGAGGCTGACAAATTTCTACAGGAACGAGATGTGAAGCAGATGTGTGAATTCAGCTTCCTGGCTGACACCAAATGTGTAGGCCACTGTCTTGAAATATCTACCAGCCATCAACAAGGGAAAGTGACAAAATAATATTATTTTTCTCCTTAACATATTTCAATCCAAGAAGACCAAGATCATTTAAAATGTAAGTTGTTATCTTCATAAATACTTTGAGAAATACTCAAATGTATCTTCTAACAAATTTCTTTTCATAAGATGGGGAAAGGAAAGAGAAAAAGAGAGATGCAAAAGGTAATAAAAGACTCAGTCCTTCAAGAACATCTGACACTATTGTCATGAGCCTATCTGGTGTTATAGGAGAGCCATAGAATGATTTTATAACGAAGCCTCACAAGGATTAGAAAAAGAAAGTCATAAATTAATTTCTCATTCAACCAATTACCCCAGCTGAGCTGTCAATTTCTAACCCTTAAAAGGAGGAGGGGATACAAATGGGGTTTTTGCTCTATCAGGACTGAGGGTGGGGGTGCAGCACAGGGGAATGGTGGGCAGCATGTTCTTCCTGAATCATGACTTCTTGTCCCAAGAGACCACTACTGCCACTCTTATTGCTGGAATTTCTTCCATCCCTCCTCACCCCCAGCTCTCTGTCCAGCTTCCCTGAACTTCCAACAGTCTGTTGAACCAACCACAGTTCCTTTTGTCTACCCAAGGCTCTTCCCTCTGCCTGGATGCTCTTACCTACTGACTCCTTCATATCCTGGCGGTCTGACATTAAATGCCACTGCTTCTATGGAAGCTCTTCTTGACCACCCCAAGCCTCCCTTCTGTGCTTCTGTGTGACATTTACTCAATAACTCTAGCCTTAAGCATGGAGAGTTGGCACGGCCCAGTTACCTGTCTGTAAACTCCATGCCGGCAGGAATCGTGTGTGCCTCATTTGCTTCTGGTCCCCAACAATGTGGCCCAGTATCTAGGACAGAACTGACACTAAAGAAATGTACACTGAAGTCCTGGGCTATCTTTATTTTTTCCCCTAAGTTCTTATTTTGTTCTCTAACCTGATTCATTAGAAACTCCCCTCAAGGTCACTAATATGTCCGCCCTCATAACTTATGAACTGATTGCCATCTCTCAAGTTAGATGTTAGAAACAAGTAAAAGCAATCACTGATGTTAGAACTCAGGACAGTGGCTCTCATAAGGTAAAGGGGGGTGCTACACCCAGCAGGGGCAGGGAGGCGTCTTCTGAGGGGCTTGCAATGTTCACTCACTTCTCAGCCTGAGTGCTGTTAAATTAATCAAGCTGCAAACGTCTGGTCTGTACACTTTTCTGTATGTGCTACATATCAATAAAAAGTTTACTAAAAAAGAAAGGGAAAGTGTAAGTCCCCATTCCTGTCCCTGCTCAGAGAGAGAGAGAGAAAGAGAGAGAAAGAGAGAGAAAGAGAGAGAGAGAGAGAGAGAGAGAGAGAATCTTTCTTAAGCAGGCTTCAGCACAGAGTCTGACATGGAACTTGAACTCACCACCCTGGATCAAGACCTGAGTCAAAACCAAGAGTTGCGCGCTTAACCGAGTGAGCCACCTGGGTGCCCCTACTTTAATTTTAATCAAATTGCGTTTGTATTTTTGGCTTTTAATTACAAGTCAATAAGGAAAAACATTACTCACTTTAGTAATCATCTATCTCGCTTCTATTTGTTTTCTCATTTAGAATGGAAATAAGAAACCTAAGTTACTGCATTAAATCTGATTGCCTATCATGCACTAAGAGATACTGGCCACCTAATGAAACTGGAGTTAACAACTACCAAGGATATAATATCCCTCTGGTCAAAAAGGTTTGAGGTCATTATAAAATCAGCAGAGTCCCCTTCCCAGAGCCACAGTGCCATGAACTGTCAATAATCCTTACTTAAGTCATACATGAGGTTTGGCCATCAGAGATACATATATATTGTAGCTTTTTCTACAGGAATTCTACAGTAGTGAAATGATGTTAGACTATCAAAAGGAAAATCCACATTTTAACAGAACAGCTAATGGGAGTTAAATTCTTTGCATACAGTTAGTATAGCATTATGATGGTATTAAATGTGGCTGTTTATTGAGAACTTACTCTGTCCCAGGCATCACACTAAATTTACAATATAAATTTTTCCTCTTAATTCTTTCTAAAAATTTTTTTTTAACTTTTATTCTTTCTTGAGAGACAGAGACAGAGCGTGAGTGGGGGAGGAGCAGAGAGAGAGAGAGAGAGGGAGACACAGAATCTGAAGCACGTCCTGGCTCGGAGCTGTGAGCACAGAGCCTGACATGGGGCTCAAACTCATGGACAGTGAGATCATGACTTGAGCCAAAGTCAGATGCTCAAATTACTAAGCCACCCAGGTTCCCTTTCCCATGTAATTCTTATAAGGCTATGATAGGCTTACTAGTACTATCCCCCAAATTGCCCAGGAAGAAGCAAGGTTTCAGAGAGTTCAGGTTTTTGCTCACACAGCTAGTGATTACAGGAGTTAGGACTCACACACTCTGAACTCCTTGATTCCATAGCTCCTGTGCTAAACCACTATACTTCCGGGGTTTCTTGAGGTGGCTCCAGGAAGTTCTCAGTCAGAACAGTAAACTATAACATGGTGGCTTAAGCCAATATGGAAGCCATTCTCTTCTAAACACTTACACATGCTGTATGAAACACTAAAATAATACAAGCATGCTTAAATACAAAAGAACTTATAAGACAAGATACTAAAGGCCAACTTGTACATTTATAACTAAGTGTAAAAAGCTGATAAGTCTGGTGCTGTCTGCAGTCTGAACAGGAAAACAATATTAGCATGAGAAATCAAACTTTAAGCCGAAACTACATGCTGCTTAGGAAAAATATTTACTGTAATTATATGATGTAGAAACTCCTGAGCATAAAAACTTACATAACAAGAATTCCCAGGCAGTCAATACTAACAGGATACATGATTAAAGCCCAACTCTAAATCTGCTATGAAGGGAGACTCGAGCTCTATTCTGTTCCCACAGAAACAATAATTAATAGTAAAAATCAGTTCATGGTCAAAGATGACAGAATACATGAGCAAATTATCTAGCAGGAAAGAAAGAAGACACAAGAGACCAGGAAATTGGTACCCCCCCAAAACCAAAAATAAAGTGCAAAAACAACCCTAAAAGGTCTTTACAATTAGGTATAGAAAATTCAAAAATGAGACTCTTAAGTCTTAAGAATACACAGATATTTTCAAGTTCACTTTCTTAGCAACTTTAAAGCATATAAGAATACACAGATTTTTAAAAGAAACAAAACATCGAGAAATAAAGAGAAAAACATCCACATCAAAAACTCAATGGACTCTAAGCAGTGGGCTAGACACAACCAGAAAGGTATCAGTGAACTGAGTTTAAGGAAATTACTCAGAATAAAGTATTTAAGCACAAAGAAGTAAATTTTTATCTAGATACATGTCAGTGAAACCTCAGAATATCAAAAGAGGCCCTTTAAAAGCCCTCTGAGAGGGGGAAACACCAGACCACCAATAGAGGTACAAAGCTAAAACTCAGTACATGATGGAATAGTATCTTTAAAATATTTTGATTTAGATAGCATGGAGTGAAATTATCACTGCAGAGTACATAGCAAATAGAGCATTTCAGACAAAGAATGAGATAATTTACCACTCCTAGATCATTCCTGAAAAAAAAAAAAAACCAAACTTCTATTAAAGCACTGTAAAACAAGAAGCAATGGTTTTTTAAAAAACAATAGGGAGTAAACAAATTGGTAAACATCTCATTTACTACAGACAATAATAACAACATATTTGGTGGGTTTAAAACACAATAGAGTTAAAATGTTAGGAAGTATCACAAGAAAGAGATGGGAGGTAATCCAAGTTGGAGATCTAAGAGTTTGTTCTGAAGGAGGGAAGAGATCCTGAAATATGTACAAAGGTTATGGATAAATACCATAAGAAAAGAGTGTATAATTTACACAGTAGTAAAGGAAAATAAAGTAATAGAGAAAACTCAATAGATCCAAACAAAGGCAAAAGAAAAAAGAGAGAAAGAGAGAAAGACAGAGAGAAAGACAGAAAGACAGAAAGGAAGGAAGGAAGGAGGGAAGGAAGGAGGGAAGAAGGAAGAGAAAGAAAGAAAGAGAAAGAAAGAAAGAAAATGCTTGGGGATAGAAAGCCTATAAAATGATGGTAGAAATAAATTCAAAATTATCAGAAGTACAATAAATTGTAAGATTAAATTGTCAATAACAGAGATAATAAAAATGCCAAATCCAGCTCTATTCTAGTTATAAGACAACATTCTAATGCAAAATGACGAAAAGGAAAGAAAGGAAGAGAGAAGGGGGGGTGGAAAGGAAGGAGGGAAGGAAAGAAGGAAGGAAGGAAAGGAAGTTGAAAATGGAGGGAAGGGAGAAAACATGCCTAGGAAATATTACCAAACAAAGAAACACTGTATTTGTGCTATCAGCAAACAAAATACACAATACTTTTCCATGGAAAGGGTGATCACACAGTAATCAGAGTAATGATTTATCAGGATGCTATCAGTCTTGAACAGGGATGTCCATGATAATACAGCCTCCAAATATAAAAAGCAAAGTAAAATGAATGACATGAAGAATAGTAAAAATCCATAAGCCTGGGGAGAGCCTGATATCTAAAACAGAACAACAGTAGTTTTGAAGCATAGTTAACACACTTGACCCAATGGATCTATATTAACCCCTGTACTCAGCTATTATAGAACGAAACTTGCTTTCAAAACCACATGGACAAGTGCTAGAATACAAAGCAAGTCTCTGCACAGACTGAAAACCATGTGTTATACAGACTGCAATGTCATTTAATCAGAGATTAATAATAAAAAAAAGATGTTTACAAAACCCATATATTAGGAAATCTTAAAATACTATTTAAAAATTTACATATTGAAAATATGGTAAAAATTAGAAAATTATCCCAGCAGAGTAATAACGAAAGCCCTACATAAACTGAAATGCAGAGAGAAATTATACATATATATATATATTTATTTATTGTATGTATATGAATGGAGTTGCAAAAGCTACACATCAAACACAAAATGATAGAAAATAAAAAACAGAATAAATCCTGAAAACACAGAAAAAAGATAATAATACAGGTAAGAAGCAAAATAAATGAAATAGAAAGTCAAACAAACAATAGAGAAAATCTCACAAGCTAAATGATGGTTCTTTGAAAACAGAAACAAAGAAAACATCTCTATTAGTAAGAAGAGGGAGGGAAGGAAGGAGGAAACAATGGCAGGAGGGATTTAGGGGGGGAGAGAGGGAGAGAGAGGAAGAAAGAGGAAGAGAGAGAAAAGGAAGGAGACGAAGGGAAAGTGAGAGAGAGAGAGAGAGAGAGAGAGGAAGAGAGGTGGATGGAGAGAGGGGAAAGGAGGGGAAGGGAGGTGGAGGGAGGGGAGAGATAGAGGGGGCGCCTNAGGGGGGAGGGGGGGGGGGGGGGGGGGGGCGGAGGGGGAGGAGAAGGGAAGGGGGAGAGATTTATTTAAGAGGGGGCAAAATCACAAACATGGCAGCATTTTTAGTAAAAAAAGAACACTATTAACAAATGCACGTAATAAACGTGAAAAGTGGTACGAAATAGGCAATTTTCTAAGAAACATAATTACCAAAATCATTTCAAGAACAAACAGGAATTCCAAAGAGATAGATAAGCACTGAAGAAACTAATTCAGTAGTTGAAAATTTACTCACACAGAAAAACAATTAAAAAATCTATCAGTTGTTCATAGTTTTATGGAAAAATGTTACCAAACCTAAAAGAAGTAGATAATTCATTCTTATGTAAAATGTTTAAGATACAAGTAATTTTGTGACAATAAAATGACCTTAATAGCAAAGCCTAATGACAATATATGAAAGGAGAAATGAAGCCCACGCTTCTTTTTGAGCACAGATGCAAAAGATTAATATAATATGAACAAATGAACCTAGNCTGTTTTTTTTCTACTACCTAAAAGAAGTAGATAATTCATTCTTATGTAAAATGTTTAAGATACAAGTAATTTTGTGACAATAAAATGACCTTAATAGCAAAGCCTAATGACAATATATGAAAGGAGAAATGAAGCCCACGCTTCTTTTTGAGCACAGATGCAAAAGATTAATATAATATGAACAAATGAACCTAGCAAGATAGCTTTGTTTTTGTTTTTTGTAATCATGACCATGCAAGAGCATCCTGGGAAAGAAAGTATGTTTTCACATTCATAAGCCATCTGCCATTAAAGATACTATAGGGGTGCCTGGGTGACTCTGTTGATTAAGCATTAGACTCTTGACTTCTGCTCAGGTCATGATCTCAGCATCATGAGATTGAGCCCCATATCAGGCTGGCAGCACGGAGCCGACTTGGGATTCTGTCTCTCCCCCATTTTCTCTTTCCCTCCCCCGCTCATCCTCTGTTTCTCAAAATACATAGACAAACATTAAAAAAAAAAGACATTTATAGTATATATGATATATTTCACGATTTAATTTTTTTAAACACTTTTTAAAAAATGTTTTATTCATTTCTAGGAGAGAGAGAGACAGCGTGAGCAAGGGAGGGTCAGAGAGAGAGGGAGTCACAGACCCTGAAACAGGCTCCAGGCTCTGAGCTGGCAGTCAGCACAGAGCCTGACACGGGGCTCGAACCCACGAACCGCGAGATCATGACTTAAGCGAAAGTCGGACGCTTAACCGACTAAGCCACCCAGGCGCCCCTAAACACTTTTATTATTGTAACTCAACACCTTAAATTAAAATTATTTTGATAATGGATGTAGAAAAAATGTTTTGATGAAATTTAACATCCGTTCAAGTTTTTTTCTTTTTTTAAGTTTATTTACTTTTGAGAGAGAGAGAGAGAGAGAGAGAGAGAGACAGGGCAGGAACAGGTGAGAGGCAGAGACAGAGAGACACAGAATCTGAAGCAGGCTCCAGGCTCCAAGCTGTGAGCACAGAGCCTAATACAGGGCTTGAACCCACAAACCATGAGATCATGATCTGAGGCGAAGTTAGATGCTTAATCAACTG
The DNA here is from genome assembly GCF_008692635.1 of Crocuta crocuta. Taxonomy (NCBI): domain Eukaryota; kingdom Metazoa; phylum Chordata; class Mammalia; order Carnivora; family Hyaenidae; genus Crocuta; species Crocuta crocuta. Next base: position 3,584,230 of record NW_027532166.1, read on the forward strand.
AGCCACCCAGGTGCCCCAACATCCATTCAAGTTTAAGCAATAGCAGTAAGAGCAACAAACGTGTCTGGAGAGGTTTTCTTTAACCTAATAAATGGCTAACTACCAAAAATCTAAGGCAATTCAGGGAATAGATAATAGTTATGGTTGCGTAACATTGCAAACATACTTAATGCTCTAGAACTGTGCCATTAAAAATAGTTACAATGGGGGTGCCTGGCTGGCTCAGTCAGGTGAGCATGGGACTCTTCATCTTCAAGTCTCACATTGGCTATAGAGGTTACTTAAACAAACAAACAAACAAACAACCTTAAAAAGGAAATCACCATCAAAATCTCTTTAAAAGTTATGATGGCAAATTTAATATTATTAATAGTTTACTACCCTACAGAAAACCCAATAGCATACGATATGATTTTACTTACATGTGAAATCTGAAAAATAAAATAAATCAACAAAACAAAATTCATAGATGAAGAGAACAGACTGATGGTTGCCAGAGGAGAAGGGGGTTGAGGGGGATGTAATAGGTTCAGGGGACCAAGAAGTATGAATTTTCAGCAATGAAATAAGTAAGTCATGAGGATGTAATGTACATCATGGTGAATATAGTCAATGACATTGTATTAACTTTGTAAGGTGACATGGGGGTGAATTGTGGTGGCCATTTCATAATGTATGCACATTCTGAGTCACTATGCAGGACACCTGAAGCTAATATGATATTGTGAATTATACCTTAAATAACACCCATAGCAAACATCATAGTTAACATGGAATTATGAAAAGAAATTCCTTTAAACTAGAACAAGATACAGTTGTCTACTTTCACTGCTTCTATTCAACAATCCTAGTTATGTCTATGCAACAAAACAGTAAGCGTGGAGGTTAGAAAGGAAAATTTTCACAAATGATGTTAGTGTGTAGGAAAAAAAGTCCAAGAGAAGCCATACACAAACTAGTAAATCTAAAAGAACATTTAGCAAGTGGATACAAGATATTCAATATACAGAGATCAGTGATGTTCTCATATTCTAGCAATTACTAAATAGAAAAGGTAGTTTTAAATGTATGCCATTTCTGATAGCAGGGAAAAATTTATGCTTTCAAGGTAGAAATCTAACATAAAATTATAAAACTGTATTAGAAGACCTGTAACTAAGGAGACAGACTTAGTTTATAAATGGAAAGTTTCAATATTATAAAAGATAGCAATTATCTTCAAATTAACCTATAACTTACAGCAATTTAACCAAAAATCATAACATAATTCATAGAAATTAACAATCTGATTATAAAATTAATATGAAAGAGTAAAGAGACAAGAATAACCAAGACAACATAGAAGATTATATGGAAAAGATATTTGTTCTCCTAAATATCAAGCCATACTATAAGCTATAATAATTAAAGAGATTCGGTGTTGGCATCATTACTGACAAACCATAAAGCCTAGAAACGGATTTGTGTAGTACTCATCCCAGGACACAGGTGTCATAATAAATCAATTGGGGGAAAAAAAGACCACTCAGTAAGTAGTGCTGGTTAACAGGACAACCATATTGAAAAATGTGAAATTAAACACTACCTTATGCCACATACACAAATAAATTCCAGAGGGATTCAAGTCCTAAAGGTGAAAGTCAACACCTTGAAGTGTTCAGAATAAACATATATGAGAACACCATTATGATGTGGGGGCAAAGACTAATTTCTTAAGGCACAAAACGCACAGATCATAGAGCAGAAGAATAAATTAGACATGAAAATAAAAGCAAAAGAAAATTTCTATGCATCTAAAGACATGATAAAAAGTGAAGAGTCAGACGAAGGAATAGGAAAACACACATATAAAGCATACAACTGCAAAGAAACCATACCCAAAACAAAGGACACCCAAATTAGTAAGAACAGATTTATCACCCAATAGACAACTACCAATGGGAATGAAGGGGTAAGAAACCCAGATGATCAATAAAACCATTTTAAAAAGGGCAATGCCTAGTGAGCTACCAAAATTCATTCCCCATACATTGATTCCAGTGAATCCTGAAGATTTCGTGCCTTAGGAAAGACACCTAAGGACTTTTTTCCAACAGATAGCTTAAATAACAACTGTCAACTGGGGAAACACCAGTTAGGACTTTTTCCAGCCAACAACAAACTCGACTGAAAACCTTGTATATTCTAGGATGCATTCTCAAGCACTTTGCTTCCCAAATTCTAAATGCTCGGACAAAGCCAAATGTTGTTTCCTCCAAGCTGGTGGAAACACTTCCTCACACAAGAGGGCAGCCATGTTTCCACTTCTCATTGTGATCCTGAGCATGCCATGCACGCTGGCCCATCTGGGAGAGTTCCCACACTGAGCAGAAAGGAGGCGGGAGGCTTACTTAGAGCAGTCTTCACAAGCAATGTTCCCTGAGGTCTCCTTGATGGTGCGCTCAGAGACAAATGCTGGATATTCTGTATCGCAAGGTTCCAGGGTCTGCTTCAATTTCTGGGCTGGGGGGGAGGGGGGGGCGGGGAGAAAAAGATAAAGAACACAGGCACAGGCTTTATTGTGACTGGCAGCCTACAGTAACTCAGAACACAGTTCCGCTCCTGCTGCGCTGTGATTTTTCTAGGCACAGCAGAATGCATTATTTTCTAATTAGTCAAGTGATTTCATCTGCCAAGCAATTCTATAAGCTATAATTCTTCAAGCAGTTGTGTTGGTTTCATCCACTATCATTTATGCATCACTAGAATACTTTCTGGGACAACATCAGTCAACGGGTCTCTGCCTTCAGATGTACTTGAACTTAGCAACAACACATATGTATATCTGAATAAATGTATAAAATAGAAGTTACACCATATTAGTCAGGGTGAGACAAAGGTCATGATGCAATTGTGTGGTTTTATTACAGAAACAAAATTGAAATATGGAATAGTAAAATACGTAATGTCTGAACCACAGCCATGAACCTAATCCTACTATTATGAAGTTCCTTGTCCAATAATATAGCACTAGATAAGTGTGGTACATGGATGAGCACATAGTAGGCACTTGGTAAAGTCTCTGTGGTTGGTAAAATAATACACAAGTTATGTCTAGTGGGCAAGTTCCAAAACCTCTTTAAGTTTCCATTTTTTTTCTATGTGCAAATTGGGGATAATATAGTTTCTCTATCAGAGAGTGATATGAGAAGTACATGAAATAATATATGTTGAGTACTTAGTACAGTACCTAAAACATAATAAGTGCTGAGTAAATATCAGTTACTAATAATAAATAGTATCATGAGTAATAATAGTAAGAATAACACTAGCATTCTAGTGAAGCCATTTTAACATTAAAATGATAAGGATGGTAGATACTATAACATAGTGGTTAAGGTGAAACCTCTGAAGTCAAAGACATTTGGAGTACAAATCTCTCATCCACTGCTGCTAGCTAATCCTCAGTATTCTTATCTGTAAAATGGAAATGCTGATAGTACAGGTTCTTGTCACAGGATTTGTCCCTCATCAATATCTTACCGGTAGAATGCTCGCAGGTTTCCAATACCCAAACTTTGTACAAAGTTTTTGGCTGATTTTTAAAAAGTTTTTTAAATGTTTTATTTATTTCTGAGAGAGAGAGAGACAGTGTGAACAGGGGAAGGTCAGAGAGAGAGGGAGACACAGAATCCAAAACAGGCTCCAGGCTCTAAGCTAATTGTCAACACAGAGCCGGATGCCGAGCTCGAACCCACTAACCGTGAGATCATGACCTGAGCTGAAGTCAGACGCTTAACCGACTGAGCCACCCAGGCACCCCTTGGCTGATGTTTATGTAGAAATATAAACATGTATTTATAAATAGATAGAATATATAATTTATGTTTTCAACTCCAAAACTCAATAGGATTTTTAACAAAATGATGTGTTGACAAAGTCTCAAGTTGTATTCCAAGCACAGTTGGTTGGATGTCAGAAGCACGGATTCATGTTTTGTGGAGTGTCTGTGTTGGGGCCGCTGCATGGAGCCATCACAGGATTACTAAATGCTAAATGAGCACTTGGTAACCACTAGATGTTTGTTGGGTGACCAGGAAGCCATGTTCCAGGCCTGTATATCCTAATGTGATTCTTTTTCTTATATAGGCTTTTCATTGGGCTTTAATTATTTTGAGGAAATTGATTGGGGGCTCAGGGTTGAAGTATAACGCATTGTACTTCTTCTCTACAACAAAATGAAGTAAATTCAATCAGCTTGTGTATATAAAATATGTAATTTTCAGAAACTGGTCACTGATAGAAAGACAAGATGCCCATACTAACTCACTGAGTTGTTCTAATAAACCGACCAAGGCAGGAACAGCTCAACCGAGGGACACACATGCACACTTTTGCATATATGCACGCACATACACACACACACAGCCCTCGTGACATGCTAGCTGTTGGAGAGTGTTACTATCTACATACTAGGAGTTGGACTAATTACATAGTAGCTAAGGGCACAAATCAAGGGTCATGAATCTTGCCACTACTGTGACATCAGGTAAGTTTAATCTCTTTATACCTTGGTATTCTCATCGTAAAATGGGAATAAGAGCACCAACCTCACGTGGTTGTTTGGGGATCAGATGAAATAATACATGGACATTAATACTGGCACAATGTGAGGCCTAGTTAAGTGAACATACTTAATGCCACAGGATGGCATGTTATTAGATTTAACCCTCAAAAACTGTCGGCCTTTTTGAGCCATTGCTTTTTGGTTAGAAAGGGAGCCAATGGCTACCTTCCTGATGTCTGGCTCCACTCCCAGTAAAGCACTGGCAAGTGTCATGCTCCCAAAGGCGTAGGTCCCAGACACTGTCTGTCCCCTGTGCCCTGTGGTGCTAGTTCATAGCAAGTGTCATCACATTCTTACAGATAAATGAGTAATTCTCCTAAATGGCATTTTTCAGGCAATCAGAAGGAGATGTAAGCATCTCAGGCCCTCATGACAAGCTGCCTGCCTTCAGGTGGAAGACAAGGACAGTTTAGGTGGCCAGCGCCTAACAGCAACAACACAGACAAGCACCTGGGGGAACGTCATTCACTTCCAAGTTCTCTTTCAGTGCCTCGGATTTCGTCAGGGGGACACCTTTGCTTGGTGGTAGCGAGGTTTCCCACCTTCCTCTCATTTTCATTTTCTTTCATTTGCTCTCCTCCTTTTCTTACCTAGGGAGGCCACACATAAAGCTCAGAGGATCTGGCTACAGGTTCATGACACTTTTAATTTTCAGGATCTTAATGTTTGTAATTGATTACTTTGTATAGCAAATGATAGTGACTTTAAATTTGGGGAAACTTCCTTTGAATGCTTAAATAATTTGAATTTCAAAAAGTAAGGCAGTTACAATGAAATAAAGTAAAAAAAAAAAAAAAAAAGCACAGATGAGAAGTGGTGACGGCGCCCAGATGCAGAATGGATATAACCACCGAATGGCAGTTAAGGGCCACATTTATTAAGAAATTACTACATGCCAGATGCTGCCCTGTTTTACGTGTTCTAATTTATTAAACAGTAAAACATGACAAAAAAAATTAACTATAAGGTGGGAACAATTGTTTTCTCTGTTTTGCAGATTAGTGAATAGAAGAGAGACCTGCTTAAAACGCCCCAATTCATCCAGTGAGTGTGCGAGTGTGTGAGCCAGAATTTGAACTTGGGCTGCCTAGCTCCAGCACACATACATTTAACTGCTCTGTGAAGCTTGGCCAGTGAAAGAAAGGAGGAAGGGTCTATGGGGTGGGCTGAGATAGGCAGCACACATGATTTAACTAAGCCCGATAATTGTGCCATCTCTAATTGTAATTGTCTGGCCCCAGTTACAATGGAATGAGTCCAGCGCTCTCAATGGTGAGCCTCATTTGGCTCTGATCCTTCCTGGAGATGAAATTCTTGTTCCCTTGACAGTTGCAGGACACCCATACTGATGTGGCCACAAACCGTTGAGTCTATTTGCAACACGACTACAGATTAGCTGGAAGCTGTTTGATGTGCTTTTGGGAAACATGCAAATTATCATACAAAACCATGGCCACATTTAATCTAAGTAATATGGTTTATTATGAAGACCTTTCTTTGGAGTGTTATGGACACCACATACATTTGTCAGTCATTACTATTTATCTATGGAATTTCGAACCAGTAGCTAAGGCTGCCAGTGATCTAATGGGCACTGTTTTAGCCATTAGGCATTTAAAACTCATTAGCTTACAAAGGCATAGGTACAAGTGGTCATGAAGCTCAGCTAGACTGATTCCTTAGTCTACAGAAAACTGGGGTTCATAGCCTACCTTGAGCCCTGCATAAAGTGACTCACCGTGACCATCATTTACTTAAACAGCAAAATCACCACCAGCAATGGGGTACTGGGTGGCTCAGTTGGTTGAGCGTCCGACTTTGGTTCAGGTCATGATCTCATGGTTCATGAATTTGAGCCCCATGTCAGGCTCTGTGCTGACATCTTAGAGCTTGGAGCCTGCTTAAGATTCTGTCTCCCTCTCTCTGTCCCTCCCTTGCTTGTTCTCTCTCTCTCAAAACACTAAAAATTAAAAAAAAAAAAAAATCACCACCAGCATCTTCACAGCCAATTCTCAGTAAGTATTTGCTACATCCCAAACACCATGCTAAGTCCTTTGCGTTTACAGAGTCCTCAACACCACCCAATGAGGAAGGTCTGGGGCTCTCCAGGTCTACAAATGAAGAAACTATAGTCCAGAGAAAAAGTCACACCACTGGCTTGCAGTCACACTGCTGTGAGTCCGGGAGCCCAGACCTGCTTCTGTAGTCACAACCTGGAGTGCCCATTCCATGCCATCACACTGCTCGACGTCCCATCCGGCCAGGACCGGCTGGCCCCAGCTGGAGCCATGGCCTCCCACTCCCTCACAATGCAGCACCCAGTGGAGCATCCACACAATGGAATTTCTTTAATTTTCCCTTAGCAACAAATGTCCCTGATGAGAATAACTGACTTGGGTTCACAGTAATTATGGACAGACAACTGGGAATGAATAGAGTTGCCATTTGAAAAGCTTTCCTCTCCTTTTGTCTCTGTGAATGCACCCCCATTCATACTTGGTGCCAGCAAGCTCCATTCTCTCTGTGCAACTTCGCCAAAATGATACCTTTGTGATAATCAAGCAGAAATGGGCTTCCACAGTCCCCTTCATTAAGGAAATGAAGCAGATAAACAGTGTAATTATGGATTCCATTTTTAGCTAAACAAAGATGTATGTCTCAGTGCAGGGTCTTTGTCTAGTGAGGGAGTGGTAAATTTAGAAGGAAGAAACCTTGCAAGTCAGTATTTCTGTGATGCTTGAAATTTTTCTCTCCTTACACTAGGTCTAACATTTACATTTATATTTAACAAAGATTTCTGGCAGCCCTGAGGACAAGCTCATTCACCTGCTTTGATTCCATTTCTTCATCTATAAAATGGAAAACCTCAGCCATGCCCAAGAGGGCTATAGGCCCGAATGAGACAGTTCATGTGCTCTAAACAGGAGTTCAAAGGTGGGCTGCCTTTCTTGCTGTCACCTAGCGGAGTCCTTGGTTTAGGTCTGAGCCCATTACCTAGCTGCTGTCTGACTGGAAGCTCAGGAAGGTTTAGTGACAAATTCCAGGGGTCCGCACCTCTCAGGAATGCTGATGGGGTCTGAAGATAATCTAGTGCCAGCACTCTGGAAATGGAAAAGCACTACGCTGTAGATTGGTCCACCGTGTGGTGGTGATACAGTCATCTGGCAGGGTCTTTCTACAATCTGGGGAAAGTTGTCACAGCGCGGCATGGGGTGACATGACTTGGAAATGCCTATTAAGGAACTTTTAGAAAAGCTTCTAAAACAGAAAATGGAGAACGGAGGCATCACATTATTCCTCTGTGCTAAAATTTCACCCACTGTTGGTCCTGTACGGGGGGAGCAGGGAAGAGGGGACGTGAAATTTCAGAATGAGAAACTGTGTACATTTCTGTATGCATCATGAGTGCAAAGACCATATTCTTTTTCCTTATTCTTCATCCGCTACCCTCTACTCTTCCATCTACACTGGGGTTTTGCAGCAGTGGTTCTAATGATACCCTGAATAGGCTGATTTTTTGTTGCCAGGGGCTACGCACTGTAGGGTGTTTGGCAGTATCCCTGGCTTCTACCCACTGATGTCAGGAGTATCCTCCCCCACCCGGCTGTGACAACCAAAAATGCCTCCGAACACTGCAGCGACTCCTGGGAGAAAAAGATCCCCCCTCCCCAGGTTGAACACCACTGGTCTAACCAAAGATCACAGTGACTGGCACACGACAGTCAAATCTGAAGGACCAGACAAGAGCGTGGGCAGCTGTCTGTGGCAGCAGGTCACGGGGAAAGGGAGCAGACTGGGGTCAGAATGGGGGGACATGGCGATGTGGGTTGGCATGAGGAAGTGGGGCATCCTCACGCTCGCTGAGCAAACTCCTCAGGCATAGGTGGGCAGGCACATGGCGGTGAAGAGGGCACCAAGAAGAAGACCCTGAAGATCTGCCCTCAGCACTGAATGTATCCCTGAGAGCAAGCCAGGGTCGCAGCCAAAAAAGCCACCATTGTCCCACATTTGAGCACTTGTGGACAGCGGATGGGCAGTCACTTATCTTGAAATGTCCCCATTGTTCATCATTTGAGTTACCAGTACTTGCAATCATCACTTTCTTAGTGATGATCATCTCATCGTATCATCCTTTGTTCCTACCCCGGTTTATTTCCTTAGGCTAGATTTCTAGAAGTGAGGTTATGGACATGCAAAGCAGGTACTAACCCAACAGGAAGGGGCAAATATGGATCCGGCACACCTAGCGTCACCAGGACAGTGTGTGCATGTGTGTGCGCGTGCACGTGTGTGTTAGAAAATAGAGCACAAAGGTGCTGTTCCAGTGGGCTGTCAGGTCCTGAGAACAGGGTCAACCTCAAACACGCTTGGATCAGGTTCACTGTAATCAGAGGCTGTCATGTGCAGCTGTATGCGTGCACCTCTCTATAGATGTTGCCCCATGTCACATTCTAACAAGAAGTTAGGGAGCTTCTGGATTTAGGCAACATGATCCTATTTGTAAGTCACAAGGCTATGATGAGAGTGGCTAGAACGGTCATACCTGGCAAAGGAAAGATTTGTCAGGGTACTTGGTAAGCCTAGACTGAGTACCTACAACGTGCTGAGCACCAGTTAGGTGCTAAGGGAAAGCAATGCCCCATCCAGAAATTCTAGTTTAGTGTGAAACAAACAAATTGAGACAATAAGGGTGCAGAAACGCTGAGGGAGTGTGAAAGCTGACTGGGATGATGCAAGAAGGAAATGCTACCAACTCTTCCTGGAAGAGCTGAGGGCATCCTCACTAACTGGAGTCTCAGAGGATAGGAGAGGAAGTGTCAGCACCTGGGGAAGGCTGATGCATGACTAATCTCTTTGAAAAGGACAGATCATTAAAAAATAATAATAATGGTAGCAGTCTAATCTAATGCTAGTTCCTTGCATCCCAGGGAGGAAAAGAGACATGAATGAATGCACACTGGAAAGGAAGAGCAGAGCACATCTGAGAAACAGCAAGTGCTTGAGCAGGTGGGGCAGATGGCCCTGAGGCGACCCTCATTAAAGAGTACTAGTTTTGTAGGGCCCGGGGAATCGACTGTTTATCACTATGATCAACACTGTCTGCACTGCCTTCATATTTAATTACAGCTACCATGTTTTGCGTCACCATGCTCAGCAGATAGCATGATTTATCATTAAACACACACGCACACACACACACGTGCACACATGATAGAAGATAAATATTATTTATTATGTCTCCCATTTTGCTTACTATAGGGAAACTGAGTCTTGAAGAGATTAACTAACTTGTTAAAGGCTAACCTCAGGGCCAGGACTCAAATCCATCTTGCTCTAATTCCACAACTCATGCCTCTCTAAGAGTTTCTACGAATTATTGCTCAAATCATTGAAGGCTTTTGAGTGGGGAGAGTAACATGATTAGATTTATATTTTATGAGGCTAATTGTAACAAGCAAGCAAACAAATACAAAGCTAGAGTGGTTATCCATTCGCTGAGCCTGCAAAAGGCAATGTGTCTCCCTTAGATTCTAAGCACTGCTCGCAAGCTTTCTGAAGAATTCACCCGTGCAGTGTATGACCACCAAATCACAGTGAAGGAAACAGGCCAGAGTGTACATCTGACACGGGCAGAATGAAACCCGTGGCATTTTTGTCAGTCTGGATGGTGCTGCGGTCAGCACAAAGGGTGCCTTTTGCTGACTGAGCTGAAAAATCATCACTTGGTCCCGGGGAGTTTATGTGAGCACATCCTTGATGAAAAGTGGCCAGTGACCCCAGGGCTTATCAGGTTGAGCAGGGAAACAAGAACCGGCTGCTACTTACCTGTGGCTGTCATATCTGAGTGCCACCAGCTGCAGAGGTTAAATTCCACCAGAAACCTGAACAGGCAATGCAAAAGTCCAGTGTTACTTGGTCATTTGCCCCCGGATAGAAGAATGACATTGCTCACTTCATTTGAAAGAGGAACGTCATGACCCAAAGGTATCGATATGGTTGGTTCTGTTACCGCTGCATTTTCACCAGGCTTTCTCTTCCTTGTGAAAGGCTATTTTATCACCAATGCCAGCACAATCCTGAAAGCGGGTTTACCTAGACTTAAGGACTCTGTTGAGAAATATCCTGGTTGTCAGCAGAAATAGTTTTCCAGTTATAGTGTGAGTCTATAGTAAAAAATCAATTCCGAAGGGCTTCCTCTGCCTTGGTGCAGAAATACAAATAGCATATTCTCTACCTAGACTATGGTCTGCAGTAATAAAGGATGCTTTCAAAATCTATACTTCAGTGCACACTTGTTCACATCTATGTGTGTGTCTGTATATGCGTGTCTGTGTCTGTGTGTGTACGTATCTGTGTGTGTGTGCAGGCATAGATGGAACAAACTTCTCTATGAAATTATATCACAATGCAACTTAGGAAAAAAATAAAAATTTCTCAATTGCTAGTAAAAAAATGCAAAAGTAATATAAACCACCCTCCAAGTGAATAGAGATAGATCAAAATTCCAACATATGTTTTTTAGGCTCATGGTTACTACCTCCAGCAGCTATCTTTCTCCTCAAAATCTCACTATTATCTGTTACTGTATTTTCTGCATCTTAGATACATAACAAGTAAATTTGAGTTTATAATGTTGTTAAATTAATACAGGTTACCTTAAAGCAATAAAGACAACGACTGTTCATCAAATGATAAGAAATCTGCCTCCAACCCTCAGAAAGTGGAGCCGTAATGGGGAAAATAAGACCCTCAGAATCTGAGGGTCTGGTGCAGCTTAAGCAATCTGGTTTCCAGGCTCATCCATGGAATTCTTCCCTTTCTGGAACATGGTGTTTCTGTGATATGTCTGACACCTCCTTTGGGAGTCAAGGCTTTCATCTTTGTGCCATTTCAATCTGACCTAAGTCACAGATGCACCCAGGATCCTCCAAAGAGGAACACAGTTTGACAGGGTAAACAATTAATTCACACCTGAGCAAGGCCCCTACCCCCTGGCTCATGACTGCATAAACCACNCCCCGGCAATTTGTTCTCCTGACCACAGCCCACCCAGGCTGCATTAAAAACAGCCAGACCTCTATGTTAAATTTAACACTAACCACAATAAATAAATTTGGTTTGTATATTGCAAGCTGTTAGTCTGCTAAACAATGACATAAGGGCATAAGCAGTGACCATGAATAACTTAAAGATAATTTTTTGGTCTCAGTTTTCATTTCAATACTTTGAGATATTCAATGAGGTTATCTCAGAGTATTCTGAATTCAATGCTAGTTGAAAACATGAAACACAGTCTTCCACTTCACTTTATAATACAAAAGAAAAGCAATATTACTTTTTAAAAATGCAGCAAATTATACTTACAAGACAAGTTCTGTCATTATCCATTTTACTGCAGCAAGGAAGGCATTATAAGGCTGAAGAGAAGAATTCAGTACATTGAAAACAATGCATCACATATGAAATGTGTAGTTTAACTTAAGGCTTTACATAAAGACAATGTTATTCTTCTAGAGAGATTGATATCATGTTAAAAAACAGTGAAGCTCTAGCTAAAAGAAGAAAATGGTTGGATACTGTATCCTAAAACTAACATTTTAAAACTTTGAACTCCCCTGTAGTGAGATGTGATTTACAAGTAAAATAAACATGATCTAATATAGGGGTTATCTCTGGGAGGAAAAAGGAAGTTCAGCAAATGATGTTTAAACCTTTACCCTCCAGGGGCTAATATTTTGCAGCCTAATGCTGAGGGCTAAAGTCATACGACCAATTTCAAATGGTAATTCACAGATCTGCCTCTCAGAAGGCTGATTCCTTGTTCTCCATCACTGTATGTCATTCACTGAAATAAGCAAAAGTTGCATACACTTGATTTTAATGTTGCCCCTGAGTCATGTAGGGTTTAAGCTGCCTTTTCTCACACATACATATTTGGACTTGAAAAAAAATGACAAGCATATAAACATGTGATTTTATCCTTGCAGAAAATCCCCTTCAACTCTCTCAAAGACGGCAGTGACAGCCTAGTCTTTATTTCAGAATATTTTAATTTAAAAAAGCAGTTGGATTGTTTACTCTGTGATATTTTCTATGTGGATAATTCAATTTCCTGAATTCTGGAAAACACCAGGCCTCCCCCTCAGCTGGTTCTCTGAATCTACATATGCCAGATATTTGATTAGCCAGTGGACCTGAGAGGTAATGAGGCTGGCAAAGCCCTTGCCCCAGACGGCAGGTCCAGAGAAATCTTGGAACCTTTTATGGTTGCATTTAGGTGTCAGAGAATTGAAATGACAAATGCTGGTTTCTGAAGTTATGGCTGTTTAATCCTACCCTCTGAGCATTTTGACCATAAAGACTAGAACTAGGATTGGGGGGATTATCCAGTTTTTAAATAAAACAAAAACCGATTTATATACCTCTCACCATTTTTTGAAACTTCCCTATTTCAAGCCAGTAAGTAAATGAACAAAACAACAGTATAGCAGTCTACTGGGTTATTCTCAGTCCACACGGATTTCAGACTGGATCTCTTGCTCTGACTTAACTGAGTGTGTCACAGGGCCCTCAGGAGTAGGCTCAGATAAGGATGTAAGCTACTAACTATTTCCTAAAATGAAATGCAACTTGCTGTCCTATGGTTTTGTTATCATATTTCTTATTGCGTGAGAAATAACCGTCTTTCATTCAAAAAGACCCTGGTGGTCAGGGCCTGGGACAGTTCTGTGTCTTTGTACCTGCTGGGATCGGTAGTGACATTTCTGCAGTCTTTGGTAGTGTGGGTCCCTGGGAGGAGGGAATGAATAGAGGGATTAAGGAGGCTCCGGAGGCTCTGGAGGAGGGGAGGGGCAGGCGGGGNCCGGGGGGCCAAGGGGAAGAGCATTCAAGCATTCTGTGCCAGACACTGGCTCAATGTATGGGTACACAAAGGGATTATGTAAATACAGGATTAAAAATTTAAATTGCACATTATCATTCAGAAGGGTGAAGCCATTGAGCTTTTAAGCCTAATGATGAAAACATATCTTGGGAACTTTCTAAGTCTAGAAATAGTCCCGCTAAAGCTAGGGAAGTTGGATTTGGAAAGACGTATTGAGTCTCACTAAAACGTGGTATTTTTCAAAACATTCAACTTTCAGTTCCTAGTTGCCTCTCAGAAATTTTCCAGGTCCGAATCATTTCTTACTCCTTCGGTGTAGGAGAACGGAGTTAAATACTTGGCTTTTCAATAATCCCCTTGCAAGATCTTACATCTGTAAATGAGAAGGTGTGTGTTTACATTCTAAAAACCAAAATGGCTCATAAATTTTGTGTTTCAAACCAGATTTTAGGTTAATTTTTGGGATTTACAAAATGATAACATGTGAAGCTTCTATTTATACACGTAGGCTGGGTTATATCGAAGTGTGCTGTGACTGTTTTTCCTGTGTTGTCAGGTGATGGGTGGCCAAACTTACATTGCTTGTACATCGTAAATTATATTTTTTTAACCAGGAGTAAATTATAATAGTTGATTTCTGGCAGTGTGAAAGCCCGTTTCTAATGACACAGCTATGTTGATTGGTTCTCAACTGTGACATCACGGACAGCACCAGTCCCAGTGAAAATGACAAGGAAGCTCACCAGCATCCTGATTAGGGTAGAGAGTCCATGATCTGAACATGCATTTATCCTCAGGCTCAAGGGTCTCTCACAGACCAAGCGAAGATTTCTGTTGAACCAAACTAAATTCTCTTTTTATATGCGAGAGAATCCACAAAACTTCTCCTCTTTTCTATCCATCAAAAGGGGGCTGCCTCATTCACTCAATAGCGACTTTAGACCTGCTTGTCATTCATAGAATCAGTGGTTTTGGGTTTGAATGGGAGTGGTTTTTTCTTCACCAATAAAATCAGGAAACCCTTACAAACATTCATGGTTTTGCAAAAAGATGAACTTGATTACCCCAAAGATAAAGAGCTGCTCACACACAGAGACAGACACAAACATGCCACTGTCTGTGGGTGACCACACTGTACTTACATCCAGGAGGCCACTGGCGCGATCACTGCTGTCCTTGTTGGCTCTGCACATGGCTTGATAGTCGTAAAGGGTAATTCTATGGGAAAGAAAAGAAAGGAGGGTCACTAGATGGGAAACTGTGTGTGAACCAGCATGGGGGACGTCACCACACCACCATCAAGTGCAGCAGTGACAAACACGAATAAACCTGGGCCTGACAAAGATGACAAACAAGGAACATGCAAAGTCTAGGACTGGGGACACAGGCATGTCACACTTGGAACTTGAAGAGGAAGGGAGTAAAGGACTGGGCTGAGGGGAGGACACAGGGATGAGAAATTCCCCAACTCGGTGGAGCAGTCATTTTGGTTTAAACAAGGCTGATGTGCATGGACTAGGACTCTCCAGAGGGACTACGCTGTTCTGAACTGGATTCTGGGCCCTGGAGGGGGCCCACTTGGGCCACGTCCCCAGGGCTGAGGAGAGCTGGGAAGGACCACTCTGAGTCCGGAACTGGCAGGATCCTCTGTCTCTCTCAAGCATCAAGAAACATCCCTGCACTGGGGCGCCTGGGTGGCTTAGTCGGTTAAGCGGCCGACTTTCGCTTGGGTCATGNCATCCCTGCACCAACATAAGCACAGCACTTTGACAACTGGTTGGAAACTAGCTGGCTCACTGGTTGTAATTCCTGCTCTCCACTACCACCACCATGAAAATGACTGTAGTTTTGCTTTGGAAACAGTACCATTTATGAAACCAGAAAATGGATATTTTTTTCCAACTGGTGAGGAAAGTACAGCTCTCATTCCCAATTATGACCTTACCTCAACGGCAAAGATGTTTCACTTTATAATTGTTCCAGATATTTTAATTCCTTATCAACAACTTTACAAAGAAAGGAGAATGGCAGTTTCTGGTAGCAAGTTAGAGGTTCTAGATGGAGCAAACACTGTATCCCACAGGCGACATGCCTTCCGTCCACCCACCAGCTCCCCTTCACACTATTCCCGTACTCCAATAAGGGGACACTTCAAGTCCAGCCTGAATTACATAACAGCTGCCAGGTGACACGTTAACACTGTAATACAGGAACTTCTAAATGGCTACAGGAATTCCTTTCTAGAATAATACAATGCTTACCCTGGAGCATACTTAATGCTGGCTGGGGATGGGCACTAGAATAGAAGTTGCATGCAGCAGAACTGTTGTTGGAGTAGGGCACTAGCCCAGCACCCAGCATGGAGGAGGCATTCGCCTTCAAAAGGCTGAATGCATGAATGATTGTCTGACTGCATGAGTCTTGAAGAGATGATGTCACAACTAGATAGAAGAGGTCAAGGTCAAAGTAAGAGGATGGAGAAGGCCTCCCCCTCTGGGCAATAAGCTGGAGGCATCACACAAATAGAATAAACAAAGAACCATCTATGGACACCACGTCAAAAACTGGCCACGTGTGACCAAATCAAGAGGGAAACCAGCCCTTGACCAGCACCACATAGGTGTCTTTGACGGCAGAGCCCAAGAGGGCACCAGTGGTCACACGATCTCCCAGCAGATCCCCAAAGCCTCCCCCTCATCAGAATATTTCTTGTAGTATTGCTCACTGTCCTCTGGCTTTTGTCTTTACAGCAGATGCCAGGAGGACCTATGTTTATTGAGACAGAAATGAAGCCCATGAACCAGCCACGCATCTGGCCCAGGTAAGTCCCAAAACTAATCTGCACTGAAATGCTCATCATTGGCACAGCCCTGATGCTACCCCAGCCACAAAACTAACTGCAGACCATAACGGATGATTCCATTCGGTCTCGGTCCCTGACTGCCCCACTTCGCCACAGTCCTCACCTCATCTGGGGAGTTCTGCAAGTTCCCCTCAAAGGGCTTTCTAGGACTTGGCAAGAATTATCATCGGCTTCACCCTTTTCATACTTTTCATACTGGGTCTACAGGGGGAACTGGGGCCAGAGCGTGGTGGGAGGCGGCATGGGTTGAGGGGAATGTGCCTGTACTTGGAGCCTGGTAGACATACATACAGCATGGCCTTGGTCTGCAAGGTTATTATCCATGTGCCATTATCTAGGGTGCGATTTGAGCATGCTAACCTTTTCCTGAGGCTTCATTTTCTCACTTAAAAATGACTCACAAATATGTTCTGAGATTTAAATAATCAGGCACGTGGAAGTATACTGAAATAGACTAGGTAGCATGCTAGCTTTCTTATGATCCTTATTAAGAGAAGGCCTTATTTTATTCTTTATTGGAGTTCGGGATCTTAAAGCTCTGCTATTCCCAAGGGCTCAAGCGACTGGCAGTGTGGCCTAATGGTTAAAATACTAGCTTTGGAGTCAATAACACCAGAGCTCAAATCCTTATTTTACTTATTACAATGTTGCTTTGTTTTCTTTTGTTTTGCTCTTGCAGTGCCTCAGTTTCATCTGTAAAATAGTGAAAAAAATGGCTGCCCAATGGATTGGTTGTGGAATTAAATGAGATGGCAGACGTACTGCGATTAGCCCAGTGCCTGGTACAGAGGAAGCATTCAACAGAAGGCAGGGCTGCAGCTGCTGTTATAATTTATTAGTCTGGTTTCCACTGCCATTATTAATTAATGGCAGTGGTGTTTACTGCAATGGGCATTGACTCAGGCTTTACCCAGCTGGTTAGAGGATGGGCCGTCCTCCTGATTTTCTTAGCTCACTGGCATACATGAGGCAGCAGAAAATTCACACTTCATACCACAGTACAAGACACCTTCAGGGGCCGAACTGGGGTTATCAAGGGGTGATGTGGGAACTTACAGCTGCAGACCATCACAACAACAGCTGATGTCTATGAACTCTATTTAGCAACCATGAGCCAGGTACTCTGGGAAACCTGTTGCTACCAGATACACTCTAATCATCCCCATTTCACAGACGGCCAAACCATGTCTCTACAAGCCTAAGTAATGTGCCCAAGTTCACACAGCTAACAAATGGTAGAGCCAGAATTAGATGGGGGTGAAGCTGAATCCCTTTCCCTCTGCCTTCTGCTTAGTGGCAGCCTCTGACAAACTCTGGGAAGTGATTAGAATTCAGCCTGCTGCCGTCTCCCAGTCTCACTGGAATGTCAGAGAAAATGCTGCCCAACATAAGGTCTCATAACCAAAGTCCAGAATCAACTCTCAACTCAAGCTGAGGGGCTGTCTGGGATCAGCAGGCTAGGATGGACCAGCTGGCCGTGTTAGGAGAGCCCCTTGGTAACCACCCTCACAGGAAGCTCAGGGTTCTCCTGGGACCATTTTCAAAGGCTCTGGTTTAGCGGTGAGGCCAAACTCAATTGCAGTGGGGTGGTCCTCGGGGCCAGGGATCCTGCCTTTCATTTCACAAGGAAGCTTTCCTGATCCGAGTGCCATTGAGGAGGTTACAAAACAAGCCTTCCCTGTCTTCTCCACGCTTAGACAGCTTTAACTAGATGTTGCAGAAAGAGAGACTTCCAGATTATTACCCTTTTTGAAGTGATTTTGTTACTGTTTTAAATAACTCCATTTTGTGGCTACCTGTATCCTGTTTGGCTGATTATAGTTAAAGAACATGATAATTGCCTGCTTTCATTCGGCTCTAAAATAAGCCCCAAGCATCATGCCCAGCCTGAGATTGGCGCTGCATTGCTGTACTCGGCAGCAGTTTTTCTTACTACAGATAGCATGCCTTAATCCCCATGACATCCCCACTGTGCAGGCTGCCGCTGGGAGCTTATCATTAGCATCTCTGTGCTCCCCAGACGGGGCTCTGAAACGCTGACAGAAGGCAGATATGGTCTCTGAAGAAGAAACTCAAAGTGATACAAAGAAAACCTAGACAGCCTGTGTGCCCCTGTGCACAGTAGGGCCGTGGGTGACAGGCCATGACACGTGGACTTGCTGAAAGCTATTTTGCTGATTCTGCTCCTTTCCAACTAGACAAAGACCACAACCAAGAAAAATATTTCTTCTAAGAATCAGAAGCTTCCATTTCAAAGGCATGAGCACAGTTAATTTAGATTTGTTAGTAACTGTAGGGGCCAGCATTTATTAAACACCTACGGTGTGCCCATGAGGCTGGATTCTTTACCTGTGACGACTCATGGGATTAGCTCTGGCAAAACCATCTGCCTAAACACCAATCCTGAAACAGCTTAATGTTTGCAAATGCAGACCTAAAAACAGGACAGGGAGGCATTGGACATAGAAACTCACCGTATTTAGGCAATTTTGAATCTAACGGTATAAGAAGCAAAGCAAACTATAAAAGGTGGTCTCAGGCAGTTTTTCAGCTTGCAAGTGACAGAGCATGGAGCAAAAACGTAGAAAATGCCTAACACAGCCACTGTCACCATGGGAGTCTTACTGGTTCTTACATCTCAGAAAACCAAGAGAGTGGAAAGCTCAAACTGTCAATCTGAGTGTTAACAGAAGACCCAAAACATGCTGCCCCTTCCTTCTTACGCTGGTGGCCGTGTCATCCCACAGCAACTTCTGACACAGACTGCACTGCTCCTCAAGGTCAGCCCAGCACACGGAACACAGCATAGGTGCAGAATTTATGTGACCCTGGCCCTGCCACCTTTGAGCCCCTGGCTGGAAATCACTGACACAAATCTAGTTAACGAGCACCCATCATTAGCAGAGAATAAGCGCCGCGTGGCCACACTGGCCGGGAGCCCAGCACATAGGATGCTGGGACCACCGGGGTCCAGGGCAGAACCCTGAGAAGCGAGCCATGGGAAAAGCGAAGTTTCAGAGAGTGGTCAGGCCAGCATCTCACCTAGGTGATAAAAATGGTAACAGTAAGAAATAACCAATTACGTTCTGTGGCATGGAGGCATTACCTCTTGTGTCAGGGGCGTGGTTACATTTTCTAGGAGAGGAAAAGGCTCCGGATGTGAAATCATTGCGTTGAAGTTATCACAGCTNGAGGCAAAGGACAATGGGTAGGCATCATGGTAAGAGCACATACCTGGCAGCTGGTTTGTCCCTTCACCTGCCCCTTCCATGAAAATTAGCTCAACTGAAGGGGAAAGTGGAAACCCAAGTATTGCCACATAGAAAAGATTAAATTTCTTTTGCCTCTTTGAGTAAGAAATAGAAGGAAACAGCTGAATTTTGCTTAGGGAATGAGTTGAAGCAAAACCTATTTGAGGCAAGGAACTTGGATGCTGGGGGGAAGCTTCCTGGGCTCTGCCAAGTTCATGGATTCGTGTCCACATTTCACAGCACTGCACCACAACAGCTCCCTGTGTGGCACTCAGCACAGTGCAGGGCATGGGACGAAGACCCAGCACGTCAGTACCTAGGGGTGTCAGTTTTCCTGGTGCCCTTATTTCTATTGTTCAAACCCCATATGTGCGATTGAGTGTTGCTGCTCGTATTGCTTGGGGTCAGGCCTCATGGACAGACGAGTCAGTTGGTGGCAATGAGCGTTTGTGTTCAGGACTGCACTGGGCATGCGAGGTGTGGGGAGAAACTGGGGAGTTATGAACAAAGCCTCATCTTGGGAAGATTTTCCAAGTGGAGATCACAGGAAACCAGATTCAGTATTTAGGGGATGTGTGTGGTCTGAAGGAAACAGGTGTGCTGGGTGTGAAAGAGACTAGTATAGTTTCCCAAAGTCCATTCTCCTGTTCTGCCAGGCAGAACCCTGAGTTTTTGCTATGGACATTTCCTAGGTTCCTTTGTACTAGGTGAGGCTGTGTGATGAAGTGGGGGTATTGCATGGGATGAATAATAAATAAACTTTATTTTGCTGTAATAGATAAGATTTACTTATTAAAATAAGTCTTATTAAGTTTATTCATTTATTTTGAGATAGAGAGAGTAGGAGGGGCAAAGAGAGAAGGAGAGAGAATATCAAGTAGGCTCTGTAATGTCAGCACAAAGCCTGATGTGGGGCTCAAACTCAGCAACCATGAGATTATGACCTGAGTTGAAACCAAGAGTTGGTGATAACTGACTGAGCCACCCAAGCACCCCTAAATTTTACTCAAGAAATTTTACTTGGCCTTTTGGACCTCCCTGGATCCTCTTTCTGCCAGCCCAGATTACAGATGTGATGGCTGGAGGTAAGCAGCTATGTTGGCCCATGAAGTAACCTTGAGTTTAAATGCCAAAGGAGGAAGGTAGAGAAAAAAGACGGCCATGGGTCCATGATGACAACAAATTTGTATTTTCAAACTTCCTTCACAAAAGAGAGAAAAAGACTCCCATGTTCTTTAGCCCCTAGTTACTCTGGAATTGCCTATTATTTCTAGTAGAACTAACTCCTAACTGATACATTGGACTCTAAGTTTGAGAAACTTTTTTCTTTTCCTATCTCTTGAAGCCAAAGAAGCATACATGTGAACAAATATTTCCATAAGAAATACTTCAGTCTGCTCCAAGTAGGGGGAAAGACGTGTGGGGATTAGGTAAACGTGGTCTGCAATCTGGAATCCGAGAGACATCGGTTCACATTCTGTCTCCCCCACTCACTCACTCCTGTGGGTGAACTTGGACAAGTTACTCAAATGCTCAGAGCCTCCACTTCCAGGTCCTCATTGTCGAATGGAAACAGCGATAGTAGTAACTGCAAGGATTTGTTATGGGGATTAATTAAGGTAATGCACGTAAACTACATGGAATAATGCCTGGCCTGTCATTAATATTCAATAAATGAGGCATGCTGCTATTGTGATGAAGAGGAGGGCAGCTGGTCTAACTGTTGTCATTGGGGATGCTTAGGCAGGGAGCTTTAGAATTTTAAAGAGTGATGCATTGGAATGTTCATGTCTCTGCGTTCCAGAAAGTTTGGCTCAGAAACACACTTGTTCAAGCCAATCTGTCTTCTTGTTCCCTTCAATGCCACCTCTGACAAAGCATACTTCTGTAGAAACGGTCAGGTCAACAGGAAGCCGAGAAGCCATTACATTCATTACATGAGTGTTGAGTATTAGACATTGGTGGGGGCAGTCGTCAGGAGAGCAGCCATCCAAACATAACAGGCTTCTCCTTTAACACTCTCTAGACTGGAAGACCAGGACATTGGCTGACATGTCATGTGATTACCAAGGACAGGGAAAGCTCTAGTCCCCGGCGGTGGAGCCTGGGCGGTTCCATCATGTAGAGACAAGAGAAGAAACATCCCAAGTCCTGGATTCTACCTGATGCATCACCCTTCTAGAAAGGCAATTTAAAGAGCCACCCCAGGGAATTCTACACAAGTCAACTATGTTAATGAATGTGTGGGACGAGGTGCGGAAGACATTCACCAGGACCCATAGGGAAAATATGCTGGTGGAAGGGTGAAAGCTCAGGCATGTTGCGCCAAGCACATAACACAAACAAAACCGAATAAAGCAAAACACACAGCCAAGACGGAGAGGACCTATCGGGAGCTCCCCCCACAAAACCAGATTATTAGCAAGCAGTCCGTTTCTCTGCAAACCAAAGGCCAGGTGTGACCGAGTGGTCTTTGCTTCCTCAAGCTGAATCACATACACAAAGAACAAAGGAAGATGTTTTGGCAGAAGCCACAAAGATGTTTGGTAAAAACACACATGATTCCATTTACTCTCATATGCAGGTATACCCATACTTCTTTCAGTTCTATTTTGCTACTGAGAACACTGAAATTTACTGAGTGAATGCTGATGAATGTCAGGTAACCCCAAAGTGGACAGCATCTGGACTGGTACCTTGGTGCTTGTAACTTAGTATGTCTTGACCCTGGCTGTGCGTGAGAAGCACGTGGATGCTTCCAAAGAGCATAAATGTCTAGGCTCCATCCCCAGATGAATTTCACATGAATCTTTGGGGGTGCAGCCTAAGCACAAGTGTGTTTTAATAGCTCTCCAGTGAGGGGCGCCTGGGTGGCTTAGTTGCTTAAGCATCTGACTCTTAATTTCAGCTCAACTCATGATCCCAGAGTTGTGGAATCTAGCCCCACAATGATCTCCTCACTGAGGGTGGAGCCTCCTTGGGATTGCTTGGGATTATCTCTCTCTCAATAAATAAATAAATAAACAAATAAACAAACAAATAAAAGCAGGTCACCTGGGTGGCTCAGTTGGTTACATGTGTGACCCTTGATTTTGGCTCAGGTCATGATCTCAGGGTTTATGGGATTGAGCCTCTCACAGGGTTCTGTGCTGACAGGGTGGAGCCTTCTTGAGATTCTCTGTCTCCCTGTCTCTCTGCTCCTCCCCTGCTCATTTGCACATGCACACACATGTGCACACACAATGCACACACACACTCTCTCTCAAAATAATAAGTAAACATTACACAATAAGTAAATAGAGTAAAAGCTCTCCAGGGATACAGATTGAGTCTAAGCCTATAGTTCCACCCCAAGGCTATGCCATGGAGATTAACTGCTACTCAGTAACCAACTTTTGGGGCTTTAAGTGATTTAAAAAAAAAAAGATCAGACACTTGGAACTATTATCTAAGAGGTAATCTCACCTCCTGCCTGCAATACTCTGCAATTTGCCAAGCAATTTCACATTCTTTGTTTTAGCTAATTCTCACAAAATCCCCGAAGGTCCATATTTGGGTGAGGTAGAAGGGGAGTCTGTGCACGGCCACACGCCGCGATTCTGGCGCTCAACCTGGAGTCCTCTTAGCTCAAGTGCAGTGTGTCAAAGAGGCCCCACCAGGAGCCATGGATACTTTCCTACACACGCACACAGACACCTACACATACACACACAGACACATACACACATGTATTTTTCACTTTACATATAAAGTATATAAACATACATTTTCACTTGTCCTGGATATTTGGCACTGAATTTGAATCACTGGGGGCAAGAAGCAGGGGGGATACGTGAATTCTAAGAAAAATATCTTGAAACTAGGTGTTCTCTTAATAATTATAAGACAGGTGACATCACTGCCAATGACATCAGAGAGGATGTGGATGTTGAAAAATAGGAATGCAAGGCTCTTACTGGACGTGAGCATGAGTGCAAAATAAAAACAGCTACGCTGCAACATCCCACATGAGTCACCATTCCGGGGAGTCCACTTACTTTCTGTGATAAGAATGAAGAAGTACTTGAAGTTCTCTGTTTGGATTTCAACACAAAAAGCTGACCAGGCATATGGTGTATCTCGTGAGAAAATACATGAAGCCTGAAAACATCGCCTGGTTTAAAGATTTATCAACATCGGCTATAAGAAATCTGGGTGATGCTATCACTCAGCTGGCCTCCCACCCTGAAAGTTCTGCTCGCCTGTAAGATGCTGCTGAGCCAATGTCCTCCCCTCCAGCTCCCCTTCATTTCTCAAACAGAAGAAGCTCCGTGTACAACACAATGCTACTGTACACAGAACCAGGTTAAGGCCAGAAGCTAGAAAATTCTCCCTGTGCTCAAACTGCAGGCTGCTTGAATCCAGCTCTGTTACAACAGAGACTTAGGGCAGCTTCTTAAACTTTCTAAGCCTCATTATTCCCATCTGTAAAATGGGTATATTTATACCCAGGGCCAGGGTCATGAGCATGCAGCCTGTGTCACTACACAGAACTCTGTACTTAGAAGGACCCCAGGCTTGGTTGAATGTTCTGCTGTTGCTGTCTTGAAATTCTTAATAGGTTTTGAACAAGGAACCCCAAATTTTCAGTTTGCACCAGACCTTACAACTTATGCATCTGGTCCTGTTTCTACCTGTCCCACAGAGTACTGGAAAGTACTGCAAGAGGTAAGATCTGTCAGGTGCAGCTGAGGTCTGCTGCAGAGTAGATGCTTGGGGAGGAGAGCCACTGTGACCATTACTTTCACACTGCTGAAGCTATTAGTATGTTACTTAGCCCCTCTCACTATGTCACATGTAAGCTGGGTAAACAGACTCAAGTCAAAGACTGAGCTAAAGTGACAGAGAGTGACCATTTTGTCTCTTAGACTGCACACACTGCCACGGAACCTTCTCAAAGCTCCCTCAAATTGGTAATCTGCACAAATCTGTGGCTTCCTTCCCATCCCTGTGGCACTGCAGACACAGAAGCAGATATTCTTTCCTTCTGATGACACTGCTAAGGAGAATGGCCATCTGGTCACCAGGTAAGTGACCGTACAATCAAGGCAAGAGTCCACTGTCATGTAAACAAGCATCACCTTGCTTAAAAGAGAGAGAGACAGCAAATCTGGTCCAGGGGAGAGAGACAAAGGGAAGGGGACAGAGGGCGATGGTGTTCTCCCCTGTGAGCTCTTTCTGGGGAAGGTGGGTTGTAGGGTTCTTGTCTGTGAAACTCATGTTTTTGAACTAGATTCAAGCAGATCGGATCAAGAAGCCTTGTGCTCTCCTGCCACTGTCCAAGACACTGAGAGGAGAGAGGACGACAAGTCAGGCAGTTCAGGGAAGCGGTCCTGAGCCCTCCCCTGGGCCCAGTCACATCCCCAAAGCAATTCCAGGCATCCTGTGTTCCGGGGTGGGGTTAGCTTACACGCCAGGCCACAACTTCTGTCCCAGAGCACCGTCAGGTATTTTGGGCTACATCTTTTCAGTACTGCTGAAATACAGGCCTTCCCTCAACAAAAGGACTGTCGCCTTTATGCTCTGAGTACGCACTGCTTGCTGGAAAAGGCAGGGGCGCTGCAGCGCCCCCAATGCCGGAGGCCCCCTCCCGGCACTGTGGGAAGCCTGCTGTGAGGTGTGTGAGTGCAGAAGGAGCACCACCTGGTGCCGAGCAGAAAGCGAAGCCAAGACTGAGCAAAGATCTACCGCGATACAAATCACAGCAGCAGCTAGCAATCACCAAGCCCTTAATATATGCCAGGCACTGTGTACTGACTTTCTGCTTATTATTATCCCATTAACTCTGACAGCATCCCATGGAAGTAATTATTATTATCACCTTCATTTTCCACATAAGGAAACCAAACCAAAGCTTGGAGAGGTAACTTGACTCAGTTCTAAGGCACGCAGCTAGTAAACGTCAGAATCTGGATTTGAATCCGATCTTTCTGACTCCAAGACATGCATTCTCTCATGGCTCTGGTGGCCCCCGTGAGGGCCCCTTCAAAGAGGCCCACGATCATTGTCAGCTAACTCCCAAAGGACAACAGATGCTGTTACACTTGTGTCAAGTTCCCAGTCCTTCCCTTTTCTCAAATGTGTTAGCTACTCTCACAGTAAAAGAAAGTTCTAGATTCGTGCCAACCATACTTCAATCACATGAAGGAGAAGACTGGGAATTTACAATCCCACTACAACCTTTCTCTTTCTCCCACCAAGCTTTTTGAAAGGAATATCCAAGAGGGAAAAGGAAAAAACAAAAAAAGATTTTGTTAAAGAAGTTGAAAAGTATGCTTTCAAATGAGAAACACGTGTGTGCTTATTCTCATCTTTTGTCTTCCGGCACCACTGAGTCGAAAGCAAACTAACACGATTCAAATGCACACACATCCACATCAAGTCAGGCACAACTAGCAGTGCTCTGCATGGCAGTCCAGAAGCTGCCCCGGGAAGCTTGCAGAAGTTCTGGAAAACTCCACGGCAACCCAAGCTCAGCCCCAAGTGGAGTTTTCAAGCACGTGTAGCACAAAAAGGAAAACACTGCACTTGAATTTTAGGGAAGGGAATTGAAGAGCCCAGGGCAGGCAGGAAGGCTGGGGGGGGGGGGGGGGGGCAGAGCAGAG
>NW_027532166.1:3610483-3793771 GCF_008692635.1 Crocuta crocuta
GTGTGTCAGAGAGTGCAGAAGTGCTGGAGTTATGCCAATTTTTTATATCATTTCTTTTTTCCCTCCTTCTGGCGCAAACAAGCTATGGAATCTCAAAAACTGGGTCATCATTTTTGAATTCCCTGCTTTCAGCACAACGCTCAGTTGGTCTTGTTGACTGGCTTAAAAGTCCGATTTCCTGAGCTAACACTTCCTGGCCATTCAGCTGCAGGGAGTAATAACTAGGGGCCTGCCTTTCCCACCGGCAGCAGCGGTTCTCAGGCGAGCTGAGGTCCATCCCTGTAGTGCCTGCTATTATGTATTTAAGGGCATCAAATATGCCCACGAAAGCACCACTTCAAAGACTTGTTGTTTCCTGTTGACTCTGGGGTGCGGTGGGGGGCATTACTGACATCCTGGCCTCCTGGGGAGATGGCTTTTCCCATAGGCTTTGGTGTCCCCAAGAGCATGGCCGTCCTGCCCAGGAGAGACGTGGGGCCAAGTGGAAGCTGTCATACACAAGCTTCACTTAGGGTCACTGGCAGTGCTCACGATCCAGGTCACTACTGCCCGCAGTCAGGAGAACTGGGCACCCTCTGGGTTTTCTTCCAGCAGCAGCTTTAAACTTCCCTCCACCTGGGATCAGGTTTTGAGACCTTTCCCTTGATTTTCCAAAATTATATCGGCNATGTCACTTTCCATCCCCGATTTCCAGATTTCCAGCAGGCTCCCGCAGTTTGCCAATGTGAGACAAAATAGAGTCCTCCTTTTTAGCCAAGGGAAAACGTTTCCTACGTCTTTACAGTCACTTGCTTCAGCCTGCTATCATTGCATCCCAGGGAAGGCTCTGACTCCAGTAATGGCCTCCAATAAACCCTATTCTGGGTGAACAGGAAACCCATTGTGAGCTGAGTTTCTGTGACTCCTAACACTCATGCAAGAGGCATCGAATTTCAGCAAGATCTTCTGGAGCATGAACACCCGTACAAACCAGGCACAGGGTCAAGTCTGGGCTTGCTTTATTTGACCTTGGTTCGTTTTATTTTATTTAGGCAAACTTTTCCAGGGGGCGCAGGGGACCATAAAATCCTTACCTTTTAAAGGAGCCCATTGTTAACAGTTTGTTCATCACGGCCCCCTCGACCTCGCCAAAAAAGTCTCCAGTCTGCGGGGAAGAAAAGAAGACCCAGGAGGAAGTACAGATAAACAACGCGCCCAAACACCAGGGAAGAAATAGAAACAGCCGCAGTCTGTTCTGGAGCTGAAAGAGGCAAAACGCGCTGTTGTTACGGTAAAGCGGAAAATGTCTTCACAGCCAGGAGAAGTGGTGGGATTATGGAGCCGACTAGGAAGCTGACGGGAACGTTCCACCAAACGCGGCAGGGGCAGAGGAGGCCGGCATTGCCCACCACGTGCCGCGCTCTGGAACGGAAACACGCAGGCATGCGCGCGCGCGCACGGACACGCGCACGCGCACGGACATGCGCGCGCACCCCCCTCCCCCCATCAAGCAGTAAGCCTTAGTCTGCGCTCAGTCCCTTGTGATTAAAACACTACTTCATAGACAGAAACAGGCTGTGAGAAGGCTTCCCAAGCAGTAATAAAAAGAATTGTTTATAATTCCTGGGTGACCTGTTTAGGGAAATCTAGCCGTCCTCGTCATCGGCCCTATAAATCTCCTGCTGTTGAGAATGCATTTATTCTCACAGTCACTTTCTGAAGGTTGCTCGCAATTGTGTGCCTGGGCAGTTACTAAGTTGACAAATCAGGCGGTGCAGGGCTCATCAGACCCCTAATGGCTCGCCCCTACTCGGGGTGGGGTGGGGTGGGGCGGTCCTCAGGGCATTTTGGGGCGCGGCAGCCCTTCCCCACCACCAGGTTGATGTTCTTGTTTCAGACTGGCTCTTGCTGTTCGCGGAGATTTGCATACTCCGAATGGCGGGATGAAAAATTAATGTCTTTGCCGATCTCTCCAGGCTCTTGGAGTCACTATCCTCAGGGTCTCATGGGGAAGGCTGAATGCAGTGCAGCAGAAAAGAGCATGCGACAACAGCCTTCTGCCAACACCCCGGAATGAGCCAGTGTAGACCAGTAGAGAACCCTCATGCCTACGGTGGGTGCTCTAAGGATTTATAACTTCTCTGTGGGTGGGTGGAGGGCATTACCGTAAGAGCCTGAATTAATACATTCCATAGGCTTTGTATTAGCTAAATCCTGATTCAAATTACAACTGAGTGACCTCAACCACGCTCCTGGGAGTTTTCAGGCAGAAAGGCATATAAGGACTTTGTCAGAAAGTCACGAAAGAGAGGAGGAAGAAGCAGGAAATGACGTTTTCCTGACTGAATATGGAGCATTGCCTCTTTCATTCCAGGGACCACTGGAATCTTTGGCAGACTCTGTGGGCGTGTGCTGCTGCGAGGAGCAAGGACATTTGTATTGCGTGTGTAAATATGCCAGTGTCAATGGAACTGGCTGTTAGATGAAGAAGAACTATCCTAAGTGGGCTGCAGGAAACCAGACAACATCAAAGGCAGGCAAAGCCGGCCGGCAGGCTCCCTAGGCAATGCTGCAGGGCTGTCCCAGGGAGAGACCAGCAGGGAGCAGAGCCCACGCGCAGGCCAGGCTGGGGCTGGGTGGAAGTGGGTCACACTGTGGGCCAGTGGAGAACTCACTGCTGGAACTCAGTCACCTCGCCCTTCCTCCCCCCTGCCCAGGGACCGGGTTCCCATCTCAGCCCAGCACTATCAAGGCGGGAGGACAGGGTTCCTCCTCCCAGGTGGTTACTTTGGGTTCCTGCTCCATTGACTCCTGAGTGTTTTGGGGTTTCTTCTCCCAGCCAAACAGGCATATCACCATAGGCCTTTGGGCTCTTGCACCCTCTCAGAGACTGGCTTTACTTCATGGGCTCACTCCTATCTGATCTTTACCAACTGTCCAATGTCCAGTGATGGTGAGCATCCGAGGAGACAGGCTGTGGACAGTTTAATTCCTGACGTAGTTTTTCACCCAATCACGGGTGCATTCAGGAATCCCACAGCATCTTCATGGATAAGAAGGGAAACGCCAAGAACAATTCCACATGTGACTCAGACCAGTTCTGATAAATTAACAAGGCACTAAGGTCAGACTCCTTAGGAATTTAAGGACAATTAACTAATTTACTTAAGCATTAAAAGGCCCATTGTAGTGTTGACTGCTAAAAAAAATTCCAAATGATTTAAATGGGACTTCACTATTTAAGGTAAGGTGAGGCTGCCCCTAACCCCCAAACTAGTGAAGGAAGAGAGCAGGTCCCAGAGACCTAGTACCTCCTTCTCTAGCATNAAAATGGTTGTCAATCATCTTTCTTTTACAGAGCCTGCCAGGAGGCTAAGGTAGGGTAAGGTGAGGTGCCCCTAACCCCCAAACTAGTGAAGGAAGAGAGCAGGTCCCAGAGACCTAGTACCTCCTTCTCTAGCATTCCTTTATCATGCCACACCGCTAAACACATCTATATTTTATCTTCTTTAAATAGGCTAATTTAATTTCTAATTGCAGAAAAGGTTTTCTGTGCATAGTTTTAAGAAGAAACCTTGGGCACCTCAATGGCTCACTTGGTTAAGCATCTGACTCTTGATTTCAGCTCAGGACATGATCTCAGATCTCACAGTTTGTGAGTTTGAGCCCCGCATCAGGCTCTGTACTGATGGTGTGGAGTCTGCTTGGGATTCTCTCTCCCCACCCCCCATGAAAATAAATTAATTAATTAAAAAAAGAGAGAGAGAGAGAAAGAGGAACCTGTTTTCTCTCTTACAATGCTATTGGTTTGAACTCTTATTTTGATTTCCAAACGCTATGGAGATTTCTGTTTTTGGCCCCATTGCTGAGTGTCTTCCCATACCTTTTCCCTTGTCTCACACTGCATACGGCCTAGTCAAATAAAAAAAATTTCTTGTCTATTTCTGGATCTTTGTCCCTCAGTGTTGAGTGTTGAGAGACCAAGTTAATCCCTGAACTCTGATAACTGAGTTTTAAAAAGCAAAAACCAGAAAGAAAGCCATAAACAATAATTGTGTTGGAATATGTGTGTGTGTGTGTGTGTGTGTCTGTGTGTGTATACATATGTGTGTGTCGTGTGTATATATGGAAAAAGTAATTTAACTATCAAAGGGAGAAAACCTCCTTAAAATTGTCCAAACTCTTTAAGGCACCTCTACCTTTGAGGCAAAGAGTTCTACAAATTGAACATTTTATGAGTGAGAAAGCAGACCCTGGGCTCTGCTCCACCCCCACCCCCCCAGTTGGGAGGTAAAAACTCTTTGGGGTCTGCTGAGAAGTAAACTGTGACATTTTTAGAGGGATAGAAATAAGGTTTTATAATCTCCTGGTATTACCTCTTAAATATAGATCATTGTCTCAAAGTTTTAACACCATCCTTTGTTCTCTTTCACCTACACCCATCCTGAGCTCCTTACTTTGAGTTGGTAGAAATTTCTCACTCACCTGGGTGTAGTCTTCAGATACCAGAATAAACCCATTATTGTCTATGAGGTAACAGTTCACAGTCTAGAAAAGAAAAAAATACCACAGTTTCAACTTTGGATCCTCCAACTGCTTTTTACACAAAATGACATACTTCCAACCTGAGAGAAACCTATTGTAGGTTGTTCTGGGGGGAACTGGAAATTCCTGCTGGCTTTAGGAGTTAAGGCCACGGTTAAACCAACCCCAGTGTTTACTTTGCAAAACTAACAAACAAAAATAAAACACTAAGCAAGTCTTGAACATCCCAGATTAGGATAAAGAGAATACACATTAAAAAATTAATTACTGTTTGTCTTCCTTTTTTTTTTTCCTCCCCTTTGTATGACCTGCAGACTATTTCCCAGGAACAAAGCATATTCACAGGCCCCGAGCCTGCATTCGTAGTGGTTGAAGTGCAGGCTGTTTTGAAAGCAAAACGCCAGCACAATGTCATTACCCTAATGATGTATTAATGAAAACACTGTGTCGGCTCAGAAGACCATCAGGGGACCAGGTAATATTTTTTAATTTGTTCATAGACTTAGGCAGGGGGGAAGGGGCAGACTTCTGTTAAAGGGGCCCCTCAGGCCTCCTAAAGGTTTTCAAACTGTGTTTTTAATTGGGAGCTGGATTTGGGGGCAGGGCTGTTAGCTTTTGGTAGCTCAGACTTATAAATTGTAGACAGCAAGGTAAACCCAAACCTCTGCTTCCCCCACAGTACTTTAATCTCAAGTGAATGATTTGCTACAGGCTAAGTTTTAATTACAGTGCTGTGGGGTTTAAACTTAAGGTTTAATTCCATCCTTGATGTAACTCAGTTTCTATTTATTGCAGCTTTACATACCGACTGCAACATTTAATTTGTAACATATCTTTACCCTGAGCTAAACTCCCCCTAGCTCCAGGCCACCGCAGGGCTGGTGTTTTCTGGGACATTTGCCTATCTGCGGAGTTGTTTTCAGTCAGGCACAAAAGTCCAGCAATGAGCTGGTCCAAAAGATTCATCCTTTATTACTAGGTCATGGTGAGGAATCAGCAGAAACTTGAAAGCCCTACTGGCACCTTTTATAAAAGAGCTGGCTGCTTTGGTGAGTAATTGGGCTTTTCTCAGTTGTCCAAAAAAGTCTGAATGAATGAGTTGGGTAACCAGGTTCCACTCCTGCTATTTGAAGACGCTCTTAGCTGTGTGGACACTACTTGGGCCCTGCTGGTTGGGAGTCTTGACTAACTTCCTCCATTTTTAGAAGATGGCATTATGAAAGCAATTCCATAGAGCTGTGCCATCCAACATGGCAGCCACTAACTACATGCAGATTTAAATTTAATTTTTTTGTGAATTAAAACTCAATAAAACTAAATATCTGGTTCTTTGGGTGTGCTAGTCACATTTCAAGTGTTCTGCAATACCTTGGCCAGTGATTATACTTGTGGACATTTCCATCACTGTAGAAAATTCTCTTGGACAACAATGCTGTAGATGACACCAATACTCCTATGAGTTTTAAGCCAGCCTATACTGGGTCATGTTAGACAAATCCATATCTTTGTTTATTTGAACGTCATGATCCTCATGTTACAGATATAGATACTGAAGCAAAGGGAGGCTAACCTCCATTTCATCAATAAGTATACAAGAACAGGGGCGCCTGGGTGGCTGAGTCGGTTAAGCATCCAACTTCGGCTCAGATCATGATCTCATGGTTTGTGGGTGTGAGCCCCGCATTGGGTTCTGTACTGACAGCTCAGAGTCTGGAGGCTGTTTCAGATTCTGTGTCTCCCTCTCTTTCTACCCCTCCCCTACTTGGGCTGTGTCTCTCTCTGTCTCAAAAATAAATAAACAGATAAAAACAATTAAAAAAAATAAGTATACGAGAACAGAAGTAGCCTCCATGTGTGGGTATTGACTATATCTTCCCAGTTGCATAGAGAATCAAAGTCATCATACCCACCTCCATCCCTAATTATAAAATTAGTTTCTACTCAAACATGCCTAGCTAATGAATACTCTTACTATTATTGAGTCACTATCTCTCCATCTAATGTTGTCAATAATGGATAGTACAAAGCAGGTACAAGGCAAAAAGATATAAAAGTCAACTGAAAATCTTGAGAAAGAAGGATGTTTCCATAAAGTCCATGAAAGTGATGCTAGCAATCAGCTCCAATCACACGGGAAGACACTGGCATGTTAGGATCTCACAGAGGAATCTCCCAGAGCTGTGCTATACAGCTATAGTCTACACATATACTAATGATCCAGTCATCTGGGTCAGATTAGTCTACATAAGACTGGAAATGATGGAAAGAGGAACAGGAGGGCCAGCCAAGGCTCCTGGAGGATTATATGCCTCGACTTCCACTTTCCTCAGGTGCCTCAGATTTTGCTCCAACATAGAGGGTAGGCCCCTGCGTAAGGACTGAGGTGTGGCATTTGTTTCTTCTCTACCACGTACAAATTGGCATTTACTTCTTGGGCTGTGTTTCCATTTAACATTTTTAAAAATTCCTTTCTCCCCCCTCTAACTCCCCCTTAAGTTGGGATTCCATGACAGGAACTTGGTGGCAGAGAAGATGCTGTACCATGCTTACTGATGGGGAGCTTTGAATGTCAAGTTTACACTGATTATGAAAAGACTTGGTCACCCTTTTAAGCCAGAAACAGAAAGGCCAAGGTTGTGATTTACAAATCACTGAAAACACCAAGGTCAAAATCAAGGATGACGTGTCATTAATGTGACCATGATGATTTCCTGAACAGACAGCCCTGCCGGCCAGTGCTTAGATTACATGATTACTGGGCAGTGCGGTGGAGGTGAGTTGGCCTATGGACTTGGATGAGCAGAGTACCAGGTTATGGAACATTCAGGACAGAATTGCCAGATTCCAGTCTGATCAACTGTTTTCTCTGTGTCTCTTTACAACAAATGATGTTCAATAGTCTCCTCCATACTCCCTTTTCTCCAATAAAAGAAAATAGAGGACATATTTTCTCAGTTTTCTGTCACTATGGCACTTTCCCCACAAAGTAAGCCAAGCATCTAAGAAGGTGCCCACTTAGCACCCTGTCCCCAGGGTGGACAGACAGACAGAAGGGCTCGGAGGGAACAAGGGCTCTAAATTTTGGCAGATATTTTAAGTGCCTATTCTACAGCCACCTTTGATAAAACATGTAGGGATGAGGTTGTTTGAAAAAAATGTAAAGACAGATAAAGAGAGGCAGAGAGAACTTGATCTTTTTTTTTTTAATAAATCGTTTTTGGATGATTGGATAACTAAAGATTGCTCGGAGAGGTCTGATTCCTGTCCCAAAGGGAGATCAGGGAGATACCTGAGGGTTAGAGCCCACCTCCATCCAGGCCATGGGAATTGGGCAGTCACAGGCGGTCAGGAAAGACACTGAGCAAAGGCAGTGAGGAAGGGTACTTGTGGGTAAGAAACATAGCACCCAGGCTGTGTTAACTGGAAGGTGGTTTTAGCCCCCAGGCTAACACATCCACTTCAGTATCAGAGACCAATTGCTATCAGTGTGACCTTGAGTACAGTCTTTACCACTGTGGGTCTCAGGTTTCTTAACTGAAAGGCGGAGCTGGCAACAACCCTTTGTTAGGTTGTTGAGAAGATTCAATGTGAGGGTGAGTGCGAAGCGCTGAGCACCTGAGCACAGTGTAAGGAACATAGGGCACAGTAAGTCTTGAAAAACCTGTGCTTACATCCACTCAACAAACAATGTTTATTGCTCACCTACAATGTGCCATCTTTATCCTAACTAGTATTCTAATGCTACAAACTTGGAGTTCCTCAGAAAGGGAAGCTGTTCCATTGTTCATAGCAAGAGGCTGTGCAGGCAGGTTGGCTGAACTTTGTTGCTTTCTGTTTTTTTGGCTGGTGCAGGCTGAGCAATGAATTGAAACAACTCACTTAGAAGCTCATTACATACTGCCTGTTTGCGTTTGTGAGGAGCGAGAAGAAGAGAGAGACAGAGAGGGAGGGTTAGTTCTTTCATCTGAGGGTAGGGCCTGGGTCTCTGCATTTCAGGCGCACAAAAAGGTCACTCCTTACTGCTTTTCTCCACGTCTCACAATTTCAACCCTAATATTTCAGCTGTGGAGCAGACTGACCCTTACTTCCTACTACATGATGTATCTATTCATCAGGGTCAATTATCATATCAAGATACGGTCTTTTAAACAATTTGTTGCAAAGTGGGATCTCTTGTGCCCTTGTCCTCAACAGCTACTGCACTGACTGTGAACCTCCCTCCTGACTGGAGTGGCTCCAGAGATGGACGCACCAGGTGGCTTGGATTTAGCCCTTCCCGAGTCTGTCCTACTTTGAGACCCTTCAGATTCCAGAGGAAATGCCTACAACGCCTTACGAAGTCCAGTCAGTGATTATTATCTCGACTCCTTTGGAACAAGCAAGGGTAGCAGCTGCACTGGAATCCGAAGTTTTACATCCACTCACCACCTCTCCCTCAAATGCCCCAGTAGGAGAGAACGTTCTCCTCTTCCACTCTCCTTGCAAAAATTCTGGTGTTCTCATCAGGAGAGGGTGGCTGTTAGGAAGCTGAGTGGGAGACGAAAATGAGAGTGCCAGACGATCGTGCCACCAGTCAGACTGAGATTAGAAGTGTGCATGACTTTCCTTCTCCACTTCCATCTGAATGCCAACCACGCTTGCCTAGACGGCAGTAACCTTGCCCCCCCACCCCACCCCCCCTGCCAGTGCCTTGCACTTTATTTTCTACCCATGAAGCTCTTTTCATGCCTCAGGCACTGTCTTCAATGTCATCTCCTTCTCCCTCTTCAGTCGACCTACATGTTATCTCCTCAGAGAAACCTTCCCAGATCGCCCCTTTCATTTAATTCACAGCACTTATCACATTGGAGAATCACCTAGGCTTATCCCCCTGATAGTCAGTCAGTTCCAGGAGGAAAGGAGCCATTTCTGACTCTACTTCCCATTGAATCCCCAGGGGTAACATAAACATATCTGGAGGGAGTGAGTGAGTGTGTGAAGTACTGCCTCTGGACCTCTGAAGTTGACAATCGCCCAGGATGGAATGGAGCTCCTCAAAAGTCTTCAGTCAGGCCCACAGCCAGGCCCTCCAAGTCACATGGCTTAGGCGCTGCCTGAGCCAACCAAGGATGTCTATTCTTCAAGATGGGAAGACATCTGGCCATACTGACTCCACCCAGCAGCCCAGGGCACTCCAGCCACGGCCCAGGGAGTCTCCTGATGGGGGGAGACAGAGGCGCTGGAATGGGTCCAAAGCAAAGCGTGTCTGATAAGTCTGAGGGAGCTGGGCCAGGTCTTCGATGCAGAGGAGAAGCCAGAGCATGTGAACTTAATGAGCCCCCACAGCTGTTTTTAATGGGGCCCTCATCACTTGAGGGCAGTTGAGGGAGAAGGAAGGACATGGTCTCAAAGGCTTAATTAAAAGTCATGAAAGGAGAATGACACATGGAAAGAGTCTGCTGAAAGGTGGGAACGGGCTTTGGTGGGAAGGCAGGACTGGCATTTCCATGTAAAACTATGTCAACTGGTTGCCTGAAGCCAAACTTAGAGTCAAAATTGGGGAATGGATGATAGTTTCCCAGTGCAGGAAATGGATATTTGAGCATCAGATCAAGTTCAGAAATGAGAGCAAACTCAATGTGTAATTTTCCAAGTATGTGAACCTTTACATGACATTTGTAGGAGGGCTTATCCCAGTGATGGCTGAGGAAGATCATTCGCAGTGAGGAAGGCATGTGTGCTGTGTTCATTGTGCCCAGGGGAGGCTGCCAATCCTCCTACAGGGCATATGCCATCGCTGTCTGAGGTTTTAGATTCAGGGGAGCCACTAACTCTAAGGGAAGAAAAAGGCTTTTGACATTTTTGGTTTATAGCTGACCTTTATTGAGTGTTTACCATTTGCCAGGAACTGTAGCATGCATTTTCCATATATTATCTCATTCATTCCTCACCATTACCCTGTGAGGTGGATATTCCTATCACCACAGAGAGGTTCAGAAACTTGCCCAAGGTCTCACAGCTAATTACTGTCAGAGCCACAATTTCAAGCTAGCTGTTCTAACTCTGTAGCCTGCTCCTTTAACCACCATGCTATATCAC
Organism: Crocuta crocuta; assembly: GCF_008692635.1. NCBI lineage: Eukaryota > Metazoa > Chordata > Mammalia > Carnivora > Hyaenidae > Crocuta > Crocuta crocuta. Next base: position 3,621,086 of record NW_027532166.1, read on the forward strand.
CTGTGAATTCAGTCACTGAACAACAAATAGATACTGGATGTTTCTAACTCTGGTTACTGGCATCCATTCCCACTTACTTTTATATGTGGGGATGAACAGGGGCAATGGGGATACAGGAACATTACTGCCTCAGGTTTCATTCATCACATTGTTTAGCTATTTATCTGTCTATCCATCCAACCACCTAGGAACCAATTAACCAGTCAGCTCTCCAAAACACCATCTATCCCACCAGCCAAACAACCATCCATCCAGTCACCCAACTAACCAACAAACTATCCTGAACTTTCTTGCCATAAATTGGGATTAATAATTGTACTTAACTATATGAGCAAAGGGCTTAACACAGGGTCTCATGACACTGGTTAATCAATATTATTATTGAGCTATGTTGTCTTATGAATGGCATTCTCCAACTTACTAGAAGGGCATTGATCATAAAATGTCACAGAATGCTTTTTCCTAAGGGAAAATTATTTTTGATCTGATGGTCAGAGAAAACTGGGCTTCTGCTAAAAAGCTAACAACCTGGCTTTTAATCTTTGGATAGTGATTCATAAAACAATTATGATCTTTGGGGACTGAGCATTTTGTGTTTAACTTCAACCTGGTTTCCCTTTTATACTTCTCTCCTTGTTTTGGCCTACTTTTTTGAAATATATTCCTAATCTATGCTTTCTGTGTTGAAATTATATTTGGTTAAGATTTCTTGAATCCTTGTCATAACCAGAAGGAACATAAATATGATTATTTAAAAGTTTCAGTTTACGTACTGGCTAATGTTTTAGCTATTGCAGTGAAAGAAAGGCTCCTTGAGCCACCATGGAAGGCCTCTACATACTGCTTGCTCCAAATCATGGGGCAGAGGGTGTATGGGGTTAAATGCTGTGAAAACCTAAGTCTGAAGGCTAGACTTATGGCAGTGGTACATTTTTTTTTTCTTTTATTGCTCATGGGTGGATTCAAATTCCTCTTCCCAAAAGAGTAACAGAGAGGGAGAGAGATAAAAAGAAAGGAAGGGAGGGAAGGAGGTGTGGGAGACAACACTATGCTAGAATAAAAAATGCTGAGTTTCCAACTCCTTAGATTTTTCAGCTCATTTATTACATGAAATTAAGCAAGTCATTTAATTTCTCTGATCTTCAGTTTCCCCCTCTGCCAAATGGGATGATCATTCCTACCCATTTCATTGGGTTACTACCAGGATGAGAAGAGATAACATAAGGGGCAAAAGCTTTGAGACTTGTAATGTGAACTTCAAATGGCAATAATTTGTATTAGTTCCTATAGAATGCCGAAATTCCAAAGTGCCATCCATGGGACATTTAAGCACATTTTTCAAGCTCTCATAAACTAGCTCATTAGGGGAAGGAAAAAAAAAAAAAGGAAGAAAGAAAAGAAAGAAACAGAGCAAATGTGGTTGGGTTTTTGGAGCTTGGTCCAGAGCAATCTGTCAGACATGGCTCCTTTTACAGCGGCACGTCCTCTGTGAGAAGGCACCCTGTGTCACCCGCCCCCTTGACCACGGCCGAAACAGGGTCAGGGGGCTCTCTTACCTCATCATCACAGCTGATGGAGCATTTGCCATCCAGAGAGGCACACTGTGGGGTGGGGGGAGAGCAAGGGGAAACGTGTTTGTTACTTTGACATTCCAGCATTTGCTATGGCTGCCACTTAATTATTCAAGGACAAGCTATAAGAAGTCCTTGCCTTTTATGCAAAAAACCAAATTTCATCCAAAGGGAATGCTCCCGTGGGGCACCTGAGTGGCTCAGTCAGTTTAAGTGTCTGACTCTTGATTTCGGCTCAGGTCATGATCTCAGGGTTCGTGGGATCGAGTCCCATGTTGGACTCCACACTGAGCCTGCTTTAGATTCTCTCTCTTCCCCTTTGCTCTTCCTACATGCATGTGCATACTCTCTATCTCTCTCTCAAAAAGAAACAAACAAACAAAGGAAATGCTCCAAGATGAGTCTTTTCTGCATTCCGTAGGATCAATACCAACTCCAAATAGTTAAATAGTTATATAAAATCATGTGTGTGTGTGTGTGTGTGTGTGTGTGTGTGTGTGTGTACAGTTATATAAAAGACAATTGCTGGGGGACTGGCTCTTTTTTATGTAAATTTATGTTGCTATTCAACATTGACTCCTTTTTAAGATCTCAAATCTTTGAGTAACAAAAAATATAATTGTACAATTATTTAATTTGAAATTCATAAAGCCTAGTGACTTTTAAAAACACTCCTGTCTTAGTCTACAGTTTCCTAAAGTGTTTATTTAAGTATTTATTTAAGAAATAATATATTACCCCAACAATTAGAATTGGGGGAAAATTGCCATTTCCACGGAATCACTACACAAATGCTACTGAGATTGCTCGGTACAGAGAACACAGTGCAAAGAAGGAAGGCTTCCAGATTTTCCAAGGCAGAGAAGCCCTCTCTGGTCAAAGAGGGCAGATGCATACTTATTCAGATCTAGTTATGCAAAGGCCTTCAAAAGTGCAATAAAGAAATTCACAATAAATAACCAGGCATCGCAAGATTAGAAAACAGTCTCTATGGAAATTCATGAAAGTCCCCAATAGTTGAAAGAAAAACGTCTCCTTTGGAAGGTCACGATCTTGATTTTGCAATTAAAACTGTTTGTAGGAGCAAATTGCCTTCTTTCCCGGCATGTGGTGTCTAACATGTTGACAGCCCTTTATTTTGCAGTGAAATGAAAGGTAATCGGAGCAGGCAACAGTTCATTTTACAAACATTCATTGGAAATCTGGCACGTTAGGCTCCGGGTCCCCAAATGTGAACACCTGTATAATAACAGTGCCGCTAATGCTTCAATACGCTGATTATACCTTACCTGTCTGCTGGCAGTCCAGAACTTCCTCTGGAAAAATTCAAGTTTCATCTGAATGCCTACAGCTGGGACAAATTATAAATAAAACAAGGCATTAGAGATTCCTTTACACAATTATTTAAGGTTATCATTGAAAGTTATCTGCCGTGGCAAAAAGCTGATGCAAGCATACCAGATAAGAACACTTAAAAACTAAATTTACAGTGAAGCCTACAATGAAGACATTTTACCTTTCAGGTAAGGAATTCTCAAGGTTAATTACACTCACAGAACTTCTGACACAGAACAAACTGAGCACAGTGCAGAGGACTCCTTGGAGATATGTTATTACCTGTGTGTTTCTAAAATTCACACACTTGTGGTCATTCCTCTCCCAAACCCAGGCTAAAAACAGGAATGAAAAAAGAAGTCTATTTCGAAAACGACTGCTTCTTCAGAGTTCTTGTTTCAGTTATTACTGTATGAACTTGCATGTTTAAAATGCATACTATGCGTGTGTTTTTGAGACACAACATTTGGAAAGCACTTGTCATGAGGCTGGTGTTTGGAAGTGAGTCACTTTACTATGATGTGACTTAGTTAAACGGGCCCCGTGTGTCCAAATCTCTATGATTTTCTCTCCCCAGGAACTTTGAGGGGATTATGCAATCCTGTTTGGCCATGAAAAGCTCCCTTGAGCAAGAGTTCATGCTAGTTCCAGTGAGAGAAAACATATAGGAAGAAAAGAAGTTGGGAAAGTGACTTGAAACTTTGGGAAGTAACATTTCGTGGAATCTTAGAATTAGGACATGACCAAGCTCACACAGTTTCTCTCCCCAAAGCCAAAAAGATGTAGCTCTTGAAACCATTTTGGAAAGTGCTCAAGGCAGAGCAGAAGGCGCATCAGATGGTAAGAAGATGTTAGAGGAGTTTGGAAAGAAAGAATGAGAGTCTGTGCTTGAAACACTGGATTCCACGCAGAATGCCACTGTCCTGGCGCAGGTCTGCAAACTTCGGTCTTTGCACCCAGCCTCCCCAATTTTTGCCACATCCGCACACCGCCAGTATTGTTATTTATCCTTCCACAAGTCTTCTTTTACTTAAACACCTGAAGTAACTTCAGCTTAAATAATAGTACCAATCAAAGGGAAAACGCGGTTAAGGAAAACAAAACAAAGTCACTCAATACTCTTAAAATCTCACATGCCACCGTGTTTGATCCCCAGTTAAGTAATCATTGCCGTACTGGCTTCAGGAACCTGAAGATTCATGAAAGTCTTGGGCTGTTACTCTTATAACCATCAAGTGCATTCTTCCTAGAAAAATTGTTGAAGCAAGCCTGAGAGTCAAGGTTGACTGAGGTACGCCCATTTGGTGGGACTCATCTTCTACCTCTGGGCTTAGAACGTCAGACTCTAGGATAAGGCTAGAGTGAGCATCGCTACAGCGTGCAGAATGGGAAGTCTCTAAAATGCACGATTTCAGCACTCTGGATTCATGTTGCTTTGCTCAAAGCATTCTCCACCCTCTGGACCCTAAGCTCTCAAAGGGCAGGTCCCTGTTCTTGCCCCCCACTGGATCCCTGCCCCCAATGAGGTGCTGAGCATGTAGACGACCCATTGGCTTGCTTTTTAAAAAACCTCTCAGGTGATAGTGCAGTCAGTAGTTATAGGGTAAAGACACTAATATCCATATGAATTCTAATGACACCCAAGTAGAGGTTTTGCAGTGGCAATTCTCCACACATTAGAAACACCTGGGAAACTTAAAAAAATTTTCTTTTAACATTTATTCATTTTTGAGAGAGAGAGAGAGAGTGCAAGTGGGGGAGGGGCAGACAGAGAGGAAGACAGATTCAGAAGCAGGCTCCACACACTGAGCTGTCAGCACAGAGCCCGACGCAGGGCTTGAACCCATGAGCGGTGAGATCATGACCTGAGCCAAAGTTGGACGCTTAACCAACTGAGCTACCCCCGGACACCAACGGGTGCCCCCCGGGAAACTTTGTAAAAAAGTACTGGTGCCTGGGGTGCCTTCCCCTTCCACACCTACGTCACTTAAACCGGAATTCCTCAGAGTGGTGTCTGGGCATGGGTAGCTGAATGAAGATTTTTTTCCTTTTAAATTTTATTTATTTATTTAAAGAGAGAGGGAAAGAGAGACAGGGAGCATGAGCAGGGTGAGGGGCAGAGAGAGAGAATCCCAAGCAGGCTCTGCACTGGCAGCATAGAGCCAGATGTGGAGGTCAGTGTCATGAACCGTGAGATCATGACCTGAGCCGAAATCAAGAGTCGGATGCTTCACGGACTGAGCCACCCAGGCTGCGTAGGGCAATTGAAGAGCAGCCTCTTGTGATTCTAATGTGCCACCAGTGTTGAGCACGGCTGCTCTACAGGCCTTAGGAAACTGGCTACGCAGGGCCGGCCCGCATGTGGACCGCTCTGTCAGACTGCAACACAGGCTGCTCTTCCTGGCCTTGGAGAGCCTTTCAGAGAACACCTCCAGGACCCTGACTTCGGATGCTGTCGGCTGTCTGCTGCCATTTCAGAGAAGTCTGATCCTCCCCAACGCCTGACAGGCCGCATCCTTGCCGGGGAGGGGCCAACCGGGGACACTGTGAAGCGGGCTGGGCTTTGCTCAGACCCACAGGCAGGCAGAGGCGAGGCCTGCCCTTCAGAGGGGGCTTGGGAGGAGCTTCTCTGGTTCCACCAAAGACAGGGAGGGTGCGGGCAGCAGGACAGAGTCCTGTCTTCAGGACGGAGGGCCTCACGCTGTTGCAACACGCACTTATCGGTATCTAGGAGGAGGGCGGAAATGAGTTTTGCTCTCGTCTTCTGTGTGTTTCTCTGTGCAGCTTCTCCCTGGCATTGCTCCCCAGCCAGCTCTTCCCAGGCTGGCAGTCAGCAATTCTAAGGCCGCTTCTGAAGGCCATGGTCAACAACCATGGTAGGCTTCTAGAAGCTAAAGGATAAAGCAGAGGGTTTCCTGAAAGCTCACCCGCCGTGGCCTTTCCACGGGGTTTCTTGTCCAGTAGCCCAGAATTGCCCCTGCCCACCAGTCCTCACCTGGGGTCCCTGTCAGCAGCCCGTGCCCTTTCTGAGAACCCCTTCCATTCTTTGATGGAGCCTCCCTGCCACCCAATTTTCACCTCCCTAATGAAGCTTGCTGCTCCCTCCTGGGTGTTTATCTGTCTCACATTCCTGAAGCCTGCTATCATCTGCCCCTTTCAGCCTGTACCCCAGTTCCTCAGAGCGCTTTAATCTTTCCTCCTGAGTCAGCCCCTCCATCCCATTAATCATGTGGGCCGCTTCTCTCTGATCCCCCTCCAGCACGCTGCGTCCCCTCCCTGTTCCCGATGCCCTCAACTAGACACCGCTTCCCTCGCTCCTCACTCACCCCCATCTGGGCCGTGAGGTCGATGCCACAGGGCCGTCTGACAGTCCTGACTGCCACGTCTGCTTGGTTTTGCCCTGGCTGTGTTTTTGCTGGCTGACCCCCTCCGCCCCTGCCAGCAACTCTGGCCCCGGGCTCCCTGTAGCACATCTGGTTTTATAGCATTTTCGCCTACAAGCTAACATACTTCTCTATGATTAAGAGAATCACAAGCTCATTGGCAAGTCAACTCCATGACCATTTGTTTAGCGGCCTTCCCTATGCCGAGCTCTCAGTTGGGTGCTAAGGGGAATGAGAACACATGATCCTATGTGTCTAGCTGTGGTGTAGCCACATGGCAAAAGCAACATCAGAGACTTAACAGAGGGCTGTAGAGCACAGTAGATGGAGTGGGTTTGGCCTGGGTGAGCTGGCAGGAGCTTTGTGGAAGGTTATGCCTTGAGACCTGACTGGCAGGAAAAGTCAGAGCAGAGGAAAGATGGGAATCCAAGCATAGAAACAGCGCAGATGAAAGGATGCAGCCATTTAAAAGACCACAGCGTCTTCTGAAGCTGAAGGAATGGGAGTGGGGGACATGCTTGTGCAGGCTGAGGTCAAACGGCTGGAGGTCTTAAATGTCGGGCCCACACATCTAAAGAGTATCCTGCAGGCCTTGGGCCAGATCCAGCCTCTTTTTATAAATAAAGTTTTATTGGAACACAGCCACACTCATCTGTTTCCGTGCTGTCTACGGTATAATGGCAGTGTTGAGTTGTTGCAACACGGACTGAATGGCCCACAGAGCCTAAAATAGTTGTTATTTGGCCCTTTACGGAAAAAGTTTGTTGACACTTTCTATAGGGTCTGAGGAGCCATTTAAGATTAAATAAAGACATGGCAGGACCACAGATCGATATTTTAGAAAGTCCATGGTGGAGACCTTGAAGAGGAAGTACTAGGGAAATGGTCCAGACAGTTGGAGACTAGAACAAGAGGAGTTAGTCAGTTGGTACATTTGGCTAATGATCTCTTAAGCATGAAAATGATGTCAAGTGGAGGAAGAAAAAAAAAAACCCACATGTAAAAAAACCAATACCACCCCTCACCAACTGCCAGTGGCTCACTCAACAGACAAAAATGCTTAAGGAGCATCCTCTGGCTGACTCTATTCAAGAAAACAAATATGAGAGCTTCCACAAACAGAAATTTAGATTCCTTTAACTATTTTCCCTTATCTTTGTTTCATATGTTTTTTTTTCAACTTTTATCAGAAGAAAATCATTATTACTTCAGCAGGTCCCATTCTCTCTCCCCACCCCCCACATATCCCAAATGGAACCCAAGATATTTGTCATGCCTGTCTATTCTGCTCTTTCAACAACATTTTAAGCCATAACAGTATACTCTGATTCAAGTCAATCTTGCTAATTTAATAAGGAAAACAAGGACAGAAAATGCTTTAGTGAAACCCAAGTCCCAAAGAGAATGCAGAAAATAAAAACACCATTCCTGGGGTTTGAAATTTTTTAGACAGTCCAGAAAATCATCAACATATTTCTCCTGGAGTTCATGGTGCTCCTCACTTCCATTTGATTACAACAGCTCCCAGACTCCCTGTCAGGGCCTTTCACCATGACGGTGGAGCAAGAGCCCCTTTTCCGTAACAGCGTCTGGTGGTACCTTACTCACCTTCCAGGGGTGGAATAGACCCGGACAAAGGTATCCTTTGGGGCCATGCCCAATGTGCCATTATTGTGTGTGCCTCTAGGACAGTGACCCCAAGATACTGGGATGGTCTTTGGAAATCAGCAAAACAACAAAATCATTGTTATGAGAACTGCCATCCCATAGAGCCCCAGGGCCTTTCACAGGAGATATTCGGCAGCTGGAGTACTGACATGATTTTTGGTTTGAATTATTCAGGTTACTTTTCCTGTAACTCTCCTCGGTACCCTGGGAGGGCCTCGGTACAGATTTTCAGCTCAGCAATGCAGACCACATACCTTCAGGGAAGTATCTTCCAGGCTTCTTCCTTCCCCAACTGTATAGCTTCCACACTACCTATTTCCCCCTCCTCTCCTCCTCCATATTTATCAGAAACCCAGTATGTGTGAGGTGGTGGGTGTACTGATATGAAGACACAGCAGCCAGGGACAAGGACTGGCGAGGGCAGTCAAATCACTGAAAAGAGGATGGCACTTGAGAATTCCGAGAGCAAATGTAGCACAGAGCATCATCCACGCACCTAAGCATATAGGCATTTCATGTGTGGACGTCAGTGACTAGTGTGCTTGAATCAGGACAGACGCCTCAAATGCTCCCGTCCCGTTCTGTCCAAAGTGGCGGCTCCCAGCTACATGGGGCTATTTGAATTAAAATAGAACACAATTAATAATTTACTTCCATATTTGTGCTGGTCACATTTTAAGTGCTCAATAGCCACACGGGGCTAGTGCCACTGTAGTGGATTGTGTAGCCCTAGAACACTTCCATCAGCGCGGAGAGTTGTTGTTGTTTTTTTTTTTTAATGTTTTATTTATTTCTAGGAGAGAGAGAGAGAGACAGCGTGAGCAGGGGAGGGTCAGAGAGAGAGGGAGTCACAGACTGAAACAGGCTCCAGGCTCTGAGCTGGCAGTCAGCACAGAGCCCGACGCGGGGCCCGAACCCACGAACCGCGAGATCATGACCTAAGCGAAAGTCGGACGCTTAACCGACTAAGCCACCCAGGCGCCCCTTTCGCGGAGAGTTCTATTGGACAGTGATCAGTAAAACAGGAGCAAGCACAGAGAGGAACTGGGTATGAGCACTCCTTAAGGACCAACGGCAAAGTTCTCCACAGAGCTGTCCATGCTATCCGCTCCCTGGAGGTGCAAGGAATGAGGATGAGTTAGGTATGGAGGATTTAGATCATTTAGAACCGCCAGTGTGAGAAGACCTGGATTTACAAGGGGAAGTTGGTAATTAGTTTGAGAGAGACCCAAAGAAATCAATGCAATATGCTCAATGTGGCTACCACCCCCAAGATTTATTTATTTTGCTTTATAAAATTTGAGAATACAAATTACATTTCCAGTGCTATTATATTCAAATGCATTCAAGATGAAATCATGCATGCATCTCATATCAGGTTAATAGACATGCATTCAAGTGTAATCTGAGACCGCCAAAGAACAATGTTACATGTAAAATTAGAAATAAAATAACTTTTTCATATTGTATTCATTTAGAAATAATTTTCTGTGGGCTTGGCCTCAACTTGCAACATACCCCTAGGAGCACAAATCCGGTTTGTAAAATAGTGCTCGCCATGCCTGGCACGCAAGCTCACACAGACACCCTTACTTCCATGTGTCCGCTCTTCTAGCCATTCCGTATATCTGGATACACACTGAGAGCTCATCCAGGAGACAGAAAAACAATCCGGCCACCATCAACAAATTATAACCAGGAAAATTTTTACCAAGAGAACTGGATGTGAACCCTGTTTCTAAGACTGCTGTGTGCAAAGGATGTGTCCTTCACCTCTGTGTCCCTGCAAAGACAGGCACACCAGCTTTAGCTTCTGAAGAGAACTTTTACAGGATAGGGGTAAATGGTACAAAATAAAACGGTGTGTTTTCGAACACTTCAAAGGCTTGATAGTGTTGTCAACATTCCTGCTGACTTGTTCCTAGAGTTTTTACCCTTCATTCTTGTATTTCACCACTACGTACAACCTTTCATGCCAATATATTGAGACCGAACAAATAATTCATCCGGGATAAATCCATATTGTTCACTGCCAGCAAAGTCTATGGCACAATGTCAGTGGGTAAATGCTCTACCAAATTATCATAGCAAAGAAGGGGGATAGAGACCATTTGAGCCCTGGCAAGATGAAGCAGAAAACAGAAGGTGAAGATTCTCTTTCACTTGAGCAAGCTTTTAGAATGGGTTCCCTTCCCTCTCCCCCCCGCCCCAATATTAAGGAAAGCGGGGCTCCACCATTCAAACCCTTCACACACCCCTTCTGGAATTATGATCACTTATGCACACCCAGGACAAGGCTAGACAGGTTTGCATATAGAAGCCAAGAACTTTATTATCCCCAGTACTGGCACCACCAGCTTCACGCACTCATCCAACAGGGTACCTAGCAAAGCTTCTCAACTGACTGGCCACGGATGGCAGCATGTGATAGTTATTTCATCCCAGTGCTCAGGCAGAGAAAGGTTCCAGAGTGACCCTGAGTTAGTGTGGCCCACAAACAGAAGTGTTTTCTAATAGATTCCAATCCATGGGTAGGTATTTGGTAGACAACTGAATCTTTATTAGAGAAAATTAAACTATGAAAAGTTAATAAATAAAATATCTGCTAAGAATATCCCATGTATTTCATTACTTAAGAGTGGGACAAGTTTTCTTTTTCTTTAATTTTTTTTAAAAAATGTTTTAATGTTTATTTATTTTTGAAAGAAAGAGAGACAGAGCATAAGCAGGGGAGGGGCAGAGAGAGAGGGAGACACAGAATCCAAAGTGGGCTACAGGCTCTGAGCTGTCAGCACAGAGCCTGACATGGGGCTTGAACCTATGAGCTGTGAGATCATGACCTGAGCCGAAGTCAGACGGTTAACCTACTGAGCCACCCAGACGCTCCTAAATTTTTTTTTTAAATGCTTATTTATTTTTGAGACAGAGGGAGTGTGAGCAGGGGAGGGATAGAGAGGTGAAGAGAGAATTTGAAGCAGGTTCCACACTGTCATCACAGAGCCTGACACAGGGCTCAAACCCACAAACAGTGAGATCATGATCCAAGCGGGAAAGACACTCAACTGACCGAGCCACCCAGGCACCCTGAGTGGGACAAGTTTTCTCAAAAACCTAAATTCTCCAAATAAATGCTGCCCATACGTTTGCTACCTCTTCCAGAAAATGAGCTCCTACTGGTCATATTCTCAAGCAAGGTAGTGGCTATTTTTACCCAGCTGGCTTAATATTTCCCATCTTGTCCTCAGCCCCCCCTTCGACAAAGCCCCTGATTTTTCGTTCTTTTGTGTATAATGGCAATGATTGCTAGCGGTGACAGTAACAAGGGCTGGCACATTTGGATTCCAACTTGCCTTAATTAACGGTCAACTGTAATAGCTGTTAGCCAGGCCACATTTGTTTAAATGTTTTCCTCTGTTTGTTTTCAACATAGTTAATTGCAAGCCAAACTAACAAATGAATCTGAATGGCACTTTTGGGGGGGCACATTTCATGATCAACGGGGGGTTTGGAATAAGGCCACTGTTCTGGGGTGTTGAGGAAAAGAATTCTAACCTTCCTTACATCAAATATGAGCCCATTCCAGAGGTCTGCTAATGTCCAGGATAAATGACTTACCACATGAATAACAATTTAGAACCGTAATGTGAATTATGACATAAGTCATCTGTTAAATATTTCATGTGAAGATTTTAATGAATTGCATGATGGAATGTTGGACAAAAAAGACAACTGAAATCCTGGGACTAATTTGGGTGAAACTGAGAACAGAGTATCCTCGCAATGAGGGGGAAGGAAAGGCAGCTGCTTTCATGTCCCCCTGGGTGTCAGACAAGTCCAAAGCCTTTCTTAAAAGATTATAGGGGAGAGAGAGCGATCAGCAACAACCGTTTGAAAAATATTTAGATCAAAGCAATATTCGTTTATTATAATCTTGGTAAAGCCTGAACATTAATCTCCAAGGTATGGTATTATTTCAGAAATTAGGGGGGGAAACAACATCCTCAGAACAGTAGACATGCCTCATATTTTAGCCTATGCCAACTGAAGAAATACAACGATAAAAGGGGAGGAGGTGTTTTAAATATACCCCCAAACTGAGTGCATATTTCACTTCTGAAGTATTCCGTGTGGTGGAGTGGGGGAGGGGGAAGGGTGGACTGTCTTATACATGCTTTTAAGTGACAAAGAGCCCCATGATGTACGCCTGTGGTAAGAGAGAGGGAGTGGAAACAGGATTCATTATCACTCGATTGACAACGTGATAGCAAAAGATTTTCTTTGAAGACTCATAGCTGTGGAGGCTGCATTTAATCTGGAACCATCCCCACCCAGTCTGTGACTGGCTTCTGGGAATGTGTGTAGGAAGTTCTCAGCAGCTGCCTGCGTATTTCTTTGGTAATCGCTTTGTTTTTGTCCTGCTGATGCTTCTCAGGAGCAGTCACCTCAAGGTAAAGTGTTATAAGTGACAATTATGAATGTTTCCTCCATTTGGATTCTAATTACTTGACAGAATCAACACTGAAAAGAATTAGCGGGGCCGTGGGATGGAATCATAACTTCCTTTTCACTCCTGAGGTAATCTGGAAGCATTTTCCCAGACTCCATTCTGAAGAAACCTATATTCCCTCAGCTTTCTGAGGCCACGGGAGCTGGCATCGACTATTTTTTGTCACATTGTTTCATGCTCACGAAACTCTTCAAATAATATAATTTCAATAAAGTTTTGGAGCCAATACATTTCGAGAGTCAATTCCCATCTTTTCAGCCTTTCAGAATAAAACATTTAAGCCTCAGGCTTCATTGTATTTTAATCAGGTTACACAAATCAATGTCCATTAAGAAAATTATAAGCTTCCAAATTATAGCTCCCCAGTTAATAATTTCTTATTAGGTCACCACCTAATAACAGTTACCAAAGAGATTATAACAAAATCAAGGGTCAGATTTCCAAACATTTCAAAACCCATAATAGAATGGTCACATTTATTTGCCAAACACCTCTGAGTTGGATGTTTGTGACTATATTTAATGCAAAGCAGTGCTAAAATATCCATGTGGGTGGCTCACAGGGCTGGAGGGACGCGTCCAGCTTCTCTGATCCTTCGGCTCGTGTTTCAGGGCTCAGAGAAGGAAGGGGACTTGGGTCAGCACACCCAGCTCATTCCAGGGAGCCTGAGTCCATCCCAGAGCTGCCTACATCAGATCTTTCCAGGGCTGGGTGGGCAGGGCGGTGAATGAGAAACCGCCCTGTGCCGGTGTAAAGGGAGTCAGCTCAGCCAACACCTGTGAGTATATGATCTGGAGGCTACAGGCTATTCTAATGCGACAGGAGACACTGAAAATTTGGATTTCCGAGGCAGACAAATCACTGAAAAATTCACAGCACTCTCCCATAGGGTTGCCAGATAAAATATTTCTGATTTGCGACATCTGGCAACCCTACGCTGAGGGCCACGTGACACATCTCAGGCAATGACCTGGGGTGACCTCTGTTGCAGGCTGAGCCCTGAGAGCACTGAGGTGGCTTGTGTCCTGCAGGAAAATATCAGGCCTGGGAACCAAGGCCGCCTCCATCAACATGACTTTCATGACTTTGCTCTTTGTTCCAGAAAATTCTTGCCCAGAAATATAAGGCCATAAACAAGTAAAAATACCTCATGATTTGCTTGAGAAATTTCCCCCAAAGCAATTTATTCGAACAACAGACTGTTGCTGACAATAGGGAAAGTGCTCATTCATCGAACCAAGACTTGAGAAGTCCACTATCCTTACAGCAGCCCAATCCCAGCCAGATCCCCACACCAAGAGACCCCAGAACCCTAGAAATAACTTCCAACCTTCCCTTTAGGGGGCATATCAAGACCCTGGCAGGGTGGTGTTCTCCTTCACTGCAGGAGAGAACAGCACTGACTTTTTCTTGGTCTATAGGATACTCCAGCTGGTTTTCTTGACTACATAGGCAAACCTGCTTTATTTTTCCTCAAAGGATTTATCGATACTTGGCATTAAGTTTATTATGTGCTATTTATTGTGTTTCATTCCTACCTGGAGGGGGTAAGCTCCTCAAGGGCAGAGGATGTTTACACCTGTATTCCTTGTGTCTGAAACGTGCCCAGCCCCGGCAGGCCTTGTGAATAGTCATCAGTGAATGACTGGACAATGGGACGCGGTGCTGATGATGACATCAGCTACTTTCACACAGTTCACTCTCTTAGGAGACACACCTTTACTACTCAGGTGGCTTGTGCACTGTCCTGAGGGAAGCAGCCACAGAAAGGTTCTCAGCAAGGGACAGGTGTGAGATGGGAACAGATCTTGCAAATATCTGCAGGTGAAGGTAGGGGCTGCATGGTTCCTGTGAGGAGGTGAGGGACGATGGGCTTTCACTGAGCAAGGGGCACCGGGGATGAAACAGCGAGGTGTGGTCTAGCTGCTGGCTGCTCCTGACCCAGTGGAGCCTAGAACCTGAGGTTTGCCATCAGTACATCAATCTCATCTATACCTTGCCAGATACTGTATGAACCTGAAGGCTCCGTCTTTTTAGCTTAGTGTCAGCATGTTGCGATTTTTGCTTGCATGTGAATTATTTCATGGGATGTGTTACCCTGATCACTAGATAGGTCTTGGAATTACATACAATATATTCCAGGATGGAAATTATTTTATAAACCGAATCACAGGAATTATATCACACAATAATAGTAACATTAATAATAACAGGAGGGGGTCACCTGGGTGGCTTAGTCGGTTAAGCGTCCGACTTTCGCTTAGGTCATGATCTTGCGGTTCGTGGGTTCGAGCCCCACGTCGGGCTCTGTGCTGACTGCCAGCTCAGAGCCTGGAGCCTGTTTCAGTCTGTGACTCCCTCTCTCTCTGACCCTCCCCTGCTCACGCTGTCTCTCTCTCCTAGAAATAAATAAATAAATAAATAAATAAATAAATAAATAAATAAATAAATAAAATAACAGGAGGGATGCCTAGGTGGCTCAGTCGGTTAAATGTCCCACTCCTGATTTTAGCTCAGGTCATGATCTCACAGGTCATGAGTTTGAACCCTGCATCAGGCTCTGAGCTGACAGCACGGAGCCTGCTTGGGATTCTTTCTCTGCCCCTCCCCTGCTCATGCTTCTCTCTAAGTAAATAAATAAACATTAAAAAGTAATACCAGTAATTGAAGCTCTAGATCCTACACAGCCAATCCTCACGGCACGGCACAAGGTGGGCCATACTCCCCTCCACACTTTATATATGAGAAGACCAGGGATCAGAAAGGTATGCTACAGGCCTAAGCCTTCTTGTCAGGAAGTGATCATCACCTTTGTTTTCACCTCATAGAGCAAAGTCAAAGAGGTTTCCACAACTGTGAGTTCTAGCACATTCTCTATGTGTGTTTTGTGTTTTTTTGTTTGTTTGTTTTTTCAGATAAAATGCAGACTGGAGGTTTCAAGATAAGTCACACATATTATCTATTTAAACAATCCAGTATATCCAATTATCAAAATGTTCAAATTGGTTCTGTCTTTTCCAGCTATTGATGATTGGTTTGTTTAGGTGACTGGCCCATTACCTTAAAAGCCTCTGAGAACACACTGCCTTCTCTGCAGGTAGAGTTAGGGAAGTATCCAGTAAAGAGGCAGGCCCTGAGCATGAGTAGAGATTGATGAGGACCCTGGGACCCTTTGAAGAGGGAGTGTGGAGGGAGCATTTTAGGCCACCTGCAAACTCCAGCTGTGGATGAGCTTAGCGAGTCCGAGAGCTGCAGGACAACACTCACATGGCCAATGTAGGGGAAGAAGCTGAAGGCCCCGGTCTTCCTAAGACAATGACCAGGACTCGATGAGGAGGTTCAAACAAAAACTGGTGATTATCCTGGGGACATCTCGTCACAAGCAGAATTGTACAATTCATGATGCCCTCAGAATTATGCATCAACAAGACCGTCATTCTCAATCTGTATCCAGTGTCTCCAGTTCATCTGATGTGGAAAGGACAATAATGTAAATAGTCAAAGGAAGACCATGTACTTATTGAGTGAGCTCGTGCAGCAAGGCAGCCTGGGACAGTGAGGCCAGCATGCCATCGGGCCTCCTTCCCTCTGGCCATCTAGGTACCAATTCCAAAGTCAAACACCTGGGTAGCAGATGTGTCTGGCTGTATCAGACCTGGCCCAAGGCAGATATGCTTCCAGAACAGCTGCACACAAGGTGATTATGAACAGGGAGGGGGAAGAGAATGAGAAGGCAGACAGCATTAATGATGCTGTAATGTAATAGTAATGAAGCATTATTTTTCTCCAATCACTTGGAATCTCAGGATCTTAGAATATTTGGAAATTAGCCTCTGAGTGAAGGATACCAGTTTTGTACCATAAGTTAATCAGATGGATGTTGAGGATGGAAAAGCCATCTTCTGTCATTAAGTGATTGCTCCCAAACACGTGGCTGGCTACACCTGAGTCTCTCATCTGGGGTCCTGGACAGGTTTTCAGAACACGGTGCACTGGTCAGATCCCTGTATGTGGCAAAGGGGGGTTGTAGGGAGTGGGCTGGAGGGCAGGCACCTCCTTTTCTGACTTGGCAGGAAAACGCAAATCCTTCTCAGTAAGGCCCACACCCCAGAGCCCTCTCTGTAGACAGAGGTCTCTGTGGTGAGTCAGGCTGCCTGGCATACCATACCTCAACACAGACCTTTCCATGAAGGTTCCATGGTGCCCTGTATGCTTGTAGTAAAAACTGAGCGAATGAATTAATGAATGAATGAACACGCAAATGCACTGTGTTCCAGGCACTAGGCAGTTAATCATTTGCCTTTCATGCTTTCTTTGAGGGATAACAGTTTGAAAGAAAGTTGTTACCAACATTCTTCCCAGTTTCCTGGCACCCCCTGGCTCTTCTCATTCCCTCAGCTAAAGCATTCCATGCTTAGGGCCTCCGGGAAGGGAGGGCAAAGAGAAACTCAGAGAACAAAGGCGTAAATTCTGGATTTTGAGTCTCAAAAATGGAGGCCTCAGGGAATCTCAGGGTGGGAGGGATGACTTGGGAATTGCCTGGACTGGTGCCTCTCCCTTCCACCCTGCCTCCAGCCCCCTAAACAGACCTCTCAGGAAAGATGACCTAACCGGAAAAGGGAAAAGAATCCAAGGGGCTGGTGGCCTGAAGAAAAGACTTGAGCCATGATATCCCTGCAGTTGTCTGTCTTCCCTTCCTCTACCCTGGTTCTGAAGCCAAAGGGCTCCCCGAGCACAGGCAAGTACTCCCCAGCACACACTCCTCTCTCTAGTAGGCCTGGGAAGAGGCAGGCCCCTGGATCTTGGCCTCTTGTAGCTTTACTGCTGCTGGGAATGGGAGGGCCTCGCAGAGGCCACAGACAGTCAAGCCCAAGGCTTCCCGCAAGGCCCAGGGAGCTGCCTGACTCCGGGGTGACCCTTCCTTGGAAGGAGGCAGCCGCCATGGCACTGACCTGTACACGGGCCGATGACAGAGGACCAGAGAGGAAATGCCTGTGTGATTCATGATAAAGTGCCTCCCCTAGGCTTCAACCTCAGGTGAGCACTGGGGGGAGAGTGCAGAGAGAAGCTGGAGCCACTGGAATCTCTCCCATGGGGGTAATTGAGGCTTCTGTCCAGATAAAGCTGCACTGATGGCCCACCTGAAATATATGGGCTGAAATTCACAGTCCTTTCTTATTCACCACTCAAAAGCACAACAATGTAACAAAAGCTGGGGACCTCAGAAAGTGGGGCAGCTCAGGGGTGCGACTGGATGTAGGTCTGAGGCCTTTCCCCACACCTGCTCGGAGCTGGGCTCCGTGCCCCCTCTCACAGGGTCCCTCACCTGTAATGGTGGCCTGGGCAGGTGTGCGAGCCCCTGAACTTCTCAGCAGCTTTCCCCACAGGCAAGGGGAGCGATGGACACAGCAGCTTCCTGCTTACCTCCTCCCCTGCTCGGCAGGCACTGGCCCTTTAACATGGACCACAGTCTTTAACCAAAGGGATATGGATGGTCCTTCTACAAGAAGTGGCTTTGGGGGAATATGGTCCTCATGGTAATGGCCAGTACCTCTTCTCTCTCCACAGTGTGAGCCATCTGGCCACCATGTGCTGGGGGCTCAGTTGCTGCCCCAGACCCCCGGCCCCCTCCTGTGTGGATTAGCAGTGGGGTAGTTCATGAGTCCCACCTCTGCAGGGAGAAGCCTCAGCGATGTTATTGGGCCCACCATTCGGGTAGTTGCAACTGATTTCTTAGTTAGTTGTCTGTTTCCTTATACCCCTATCCATATTGGAAAATGTCAGATGAACTTGGGTCTGAGTCCTGCCTGTCTCCTATATAGCAAGATGCCCCATCCCCAGGCTGTTTCCTCATCTCCACAATGGGACAGTAGCTGTACACCCTTCATAGGACCATTGTAAGACTCACATGTGCTCATGCATGTCATGAGCCTAGCACAATGCCAGGCATATAGTAGCTACTCAGTAAGTGTCACATATCTACACACATACAGTAATAGCTGTGTAGATTCAATGTGTGCAATATTTAATATATTAAACATCCTGCATTATTTCTCTGGAGCTCGGCCCCCACATAGGGTTTCCAGGACTGACACACTGCTGTCACTCAACAATCTGTCAAGGAGCTCAGGCTGCTCTAGCAGAAGTCCCCAGTGCCTCCTGTTTGCTGGCTGGGATCCCTTGCAGGTTCCGTGTTACCTATGGGGACACAGAGCTTCAAACCTCCATGTGATGATTCATCTTTACTGCTAAAAGTAAGCAAGTTGGACCTCGTATAATCACAACTACCTAGAACATTCTCAGTTCTGCTGAGCATTTATAACATCTGAATATCTGATAAAATCCTCACAGGTAGGTAGATACTATCCTTGTCACTTTCTGTTTTATAGCTGAGGGCGTGGAGGTTTCTGAGTAGCCAAACTCAATGATTCATAATAGAAATTTCCAGTTTGGAAGCTGGGAGGGACTCTGGGGAAACTAGAATTTGAACACCGATCTTCCTGACTTCAAGGTAGAAGACAAATATCTAAAATGAACGAACCAGAGAGAATTGCCTGAAATGACTTAAAACTTCACTAGCATTATCCCCCTTAACCTTTCCAGCAATTTCTTAAGGGAGGGGCTGTCCTGTCCATTTTGAAGACAAGGTACAGTCAGGTAAGTGACCTAACTATGGCCACACACTGGGTGGACCCAGGAGGCAAGCACACACACTTGACCCTGAAGCGTTCTGCCCGTTCCCCTGTAGTTCTCATTTGGGCTGCACCCACTCCTCTCTGCCCTGAGGGGTCTGTTTTGGAAGTTTGTAGTTGGTCACAATAACTGGAAGGCCCACAACTCATGGGACAACCCACCCCCCTTCAGTGTTTGCAAGTGTTGGGCTGTGATTGATGAGCTTGGAAAGCATAATCCATATCTGGGCCTTGAACTGGATTCTGTTTTATATCTAAATACGAAGGCTGTCTTCCACCTGGAATTTTCTAGAAATGTAACTACAGTCCTGTGAAAGAGAGAGATGAACATATTTTGTTTTTGTTTTGCCTGGGGCTTTACTCTTTCAGAGACCTCTCCCCCCCATCACGAGTGAGGCATGGTTTGGGGCTGAGATATCCCTATAGCAGCCACTGCATTTACTTATGAAGATTCCATGCAAGCCCTTGGCTACTTCGTTCTGTCTCTTCCTGTAATTATGCCTAAACATTTACATACTAAAATATACATCATCATATTATAAACTACGCTTCTTTCATTTCTTGATACTAGTGTTGGAACACTCTTTAATGTCTGTTTCTTTCATTCAGCAGCATGTAGGGAAACAAGTTCTATTTTCTAGGTATTTTATTTTGGGATAGTAAAGGGGATATTACAAATTATTAGGAAAAGGGGGCCTTGGATGGATGGGATAGATCTGAGAGCTGTCCTGGCTTCAGTTTCCCCTCTGCCACTGGGTCTGGTGATGATCCCCCTTACTTCCCCCTCACCCAGGCCCCTGCGACCATTCTGTCTATAGCTCCCTTCCCCTCATCTTGCCTTGAAAGCATAGATTTGGCTGGGCCAAACCTCACATGTCGCCATGGCTTCCTCTGTTCCCCTTCCCGTTTATTTTGGCCTCAATCAAGGTGCAAGATACTGGTATCTGAGGCTCAGCTCAACTGACGGATTTCCCATCTCGGAGGCAAGTAGTGAAGGAATAGCTCTTTTTGTGCTTAGAGAATTTAGGTCCTAGATAAGGAAAAGCTTCTCTTGGGTTGCTTTGCTAGAGTCTGGAACTGAGCAGGTCAGCTCTGCTGTTTGTGCATTCTCTTTTATCAAGCAGCATTGTCGCTGAGTTCCATGCAGGCTGTGAAAAGGAACGGAGCCCTGCACACCGCTTTTTCGTGCACAAAGCATCTTAATTATAATTATTGTCAGCACTTATGTCACTGCCTTAGGAGATGAAGAGGGAAGGAGGGAATACTCGGCAATTTCACAGCGTACACCAGTACCCTAGAATGAGGGGGGGTTGCAGAGTAAATGAGCAAGGAACGGAGCCCCCAGTAGATGAAAAGGGGCCTTTGTAGTGGCTACAACTGTACATTAAAATAAATCTCCCCTAGCACTAAAATAACATCTACATTCATTTGGGCCAGTGCCACATTCAGCATTTAAGAAATTTGACAAAACATTGCTTCAGCATGTTGAAGTCGGCCAGCTCACAACAAAACAAGAAAGCTACCTTGGCTGCATGGAAATGCTTCTCCCGGTTCCCTACTTTCACTTATGACTCCCATTTTCCGGCCGCACTTAAAAGAGAAAGATTGTGCTTTTTTCAGGTGCCAACCACTTCACGTGGCCCTGAAATGGGCAGCAAATTGCCGCGGGAGGTGGTAAACTTCAAGAGGAATCTTTCTCTTTTCCCCTGAAGGAAACTACTGGAGAGTCTGCATGCCTGATAAAGCCTTTAATAGCTAGAGAAGCATTATTTGGGGTGGCCCTCAGGTAGACTAGACGTGAATAATGCCTCGTAAAAATAATTACTTCTCCCCAGAGCACAGTGCAGCAGATGAGTTTGGCGGAGCCCGTTTCCAAGAGAATTGCAGGCAGAAGGGATCTTCCTTTGAGGATCCGACAGGGTGTCTTTGTCTGCGGCAGAGGCCATGGTCACTTCTGTGGAGTGTGTCCCTCAAGCCAGGTCTTCCTTTTTCGGACCGAGACCCTGCCTAGCAGTGCTGGGAGATTTTTCAGGCTGTCTCTTGTGCTTTACAGAACAATTAGGCCTGAAATAAGTAACCGATCCACTTGTTAGAACTGTTGCTAATGGACCCTGCTCCCAGTGTGGTCCATCTGGTTGTGGATTATGGGTAGATTTGTACAAGTTTAGAGCTGGAATGGCGGAGTGAACCATTGAACCAAACCTACTCATTACACAAATGAGTAACTAGAGGTCCAAAGAAGTTAGCAACTTGCCTGAGATGATTCAGAGATGGGCCAGACTGATTCTAGCTCCAGCTGGGCTGGAATAACAGCTGTTGCTTTTGTCAGCTGGGCATGCACATCCCCTTTGATGGGTGGCAGACCACCCCCCTCCCCCCACACCCACACCATTTTCTTTAGGGAGCCGTCCTGCCTCCAGTGTCAGTCCTTGGGATTTGTGTAGGGTTTGCCCCCTGCCGTACGGGCACGGGAACACATCCTCCCCTTCTCTTCCATACTGACGGGCCCCGATCCAAGCTTTGCCAGTGAGAGCCAGCGCCCCAGGACTTTGAAAGGAAACTTTCAGGAAAAAGGAGGCCTCTTTCCATTGAGCTTGTCAAGCAGGGCAAATGAGAGTGTTAGGGGCACCATGTGAAGAGGGTCTGCTGGAGAACAGGGCTGACACAAAGACAAGGAAAACAAGAGACTGAGAACCTGGTGAGTTCAACTGAGCCCTAGGTCCAACTGTACCTGAAGCCAGGTATAGCTTTAGATGTCTTAGTTAGGAGACCATGAATTTCCACCTAACCTAACCAACCAAACAACTAACTTCCTTTAACTTACTGATTTTGCTTAAGCTGCCTTGAGTTTCGTTTTTTGTTGCTTGCAATGGATGGCATCCTGACAAACAGTCCAGGTTGGTGGTTCCTTCTGGTAGGAGGGGGGCAACCAATATTTATGTACAGAGATGATCTATCACACAAGCATCTCCACGCAGACCGTCAGCTACAATAGCAGACAGCAACACTGGTGTGGAGGGCAAATCTGTATCATGCCTGCTGTCCTTCCTGATTTCATGTCAGGCATCACTAATGAATCCTGCTAACTCCCTCCTAAGGACGCTCGCAATCCATCCCATGCTGCCCCACAGGCAACCATGGCCACCACTCATCGGTGCCAGGCTGGCATGACCACACGGGTGCTCATGACAGAGTCCTTGCAGGACCCATAGTACCTTTTCCCAGACCAGGTGGACACCCGTGGGCCCTTTAACTGCTCTTAGTAACCACATTGGTTAAGTGGACAATGAATAAGGCAACCACTTGTGTCTCCGTGAAGGGCCTGGTTGCTAATTTGGGGGGAGTATTTTCATTTCTTCCTATTGACAATTATCAGGAATCTTGCAGTTTGGGATTTTTGGGGATTTGGGAACCTTTCAGGCAGGGTGGGAAAATGAGAGAGATGCTTATTTGCCTGAAATGGACCTTTGCCTCACACCGTTCTGAAATTTTACCAGGTAAAAAGTTTCCCTGTCTCCCCCCCTCACCCAAACGACAAGGGAAAAGTGGGAGCGGGGACAGCAAACTGGATGACAGTGTAACAACAACACAGCAAGTTCTGGGGCACCGACGGGTGATCCTCAACTGGACGTGCTCCTTAGGAGGCCTGTCCTGCATCGAGGAAGAGAAGCCAGAGCTGCACTTCCCAGGACCTCCCCCACGCACGGTTCCAGATGAGAGTTTGCCGAGAGAGGGCCACAACTAGATGCGGGAGACCTGGAGGCAGCGGCTGACGGACATGTGCTGGCAGTGCCCCCGTGAGCTCTTGGGAAACACCTGCGTCAGTGCTTCCTGCCCCACATCTCCTCGCCCTTCAGTGACTGTGAAAGCTTCTGGTTCCCTGTATTCAAGCCCTTAATACTTACAAAACCTCGAGTAGCTTGTGTTCTCAGGACCACGTCCTGGCTGATAGAGTCAGGACGTCCTATTTTCATAGGGGAGAGCCAGCACAGAGACTCCTTGCGCACACTGCTAAGCGTCTGCCACCTGCACGTTGTCAGGAGGTTCCTTCCCCAGGGCACAGGGTGGGGGTGCTACCCAGCACGCAGGATGCCTTGGATCCACGCTGCTCTCCCACAGACACAACAGCATCCTGCAAATGCCCCGGTGACCCCTGCAAAGCTCTATCCTGCGCTGGTATTCCCAGCCTGACACTGGGACGCCTTCCTTTCTTCCTGTCCAGCCCGTCCTGACTAGAGACTCTGGTGTCCACTGTTTTCTGTGTTTCTTAGCGCTGCTTGGAAAATTACTCAACCCATTTTCTGTTCCTTAGTCCAGTGCAAAAGCTGAGAGGCAACAAAGCATAATGGTGAGCTTAGGATTAGAATCCAGTGCCTAACCTCTCTCAGTTCAGTCATAAAGCTGTGACATAAAGTTAGATCTAGCATGGCATCAGGCACACAGTGAGACCTCAGTAATTGCTAGCTTATACTATATCCCTAAAATAGAAGCCCATTTTTCTTATGGGGTTCCAGAAAGGATTAATCATGACCCTTCTCCCAGCCAGAGTTCGCAATTTACTGTCTCCTCCCGAGCAACAGGCTATCAGACCCAAAAAGTCCCCTTGGAACCATCTCAATACCTCACCTCTCTTTCACCAAGTGCTTCTGGAACAAAACAGTGAAATCCTACTTGAAATGATGCCTCTTAGAGCCAGCAGCAGCAGCAGAGAGCCGCTGACTCCCTGCTTAAGGCTCTCCAGGTAACTCTAATCATCTTAAATGCCCATGGTCATAGGCAGATTAATTTCTCACAATGCTTAACTATTTTTATCAACAGAGTATTATAATTACAGCTAAAGATCACTCACACTAGAGCTCTGTGCCCTAACAGTAATCTCAGCTGGGGATTCAATGGTCTTAGGGATTTTTATTTTATTTTATTTTATTTTATTTTATTTTATTTTATTTTATTTTATTTTATTTCATTTTATTTTTTAACAAACTGTGTCTGCTTCCAAAGTTGCACTTCTTACCTTTTATCTCTTTGTTTCACATGTTTAGGGAAGAACTGGACCTTTTTCATTCAGTGGAGAAGAGGCAAAGCATTGTGCTTTTCCAGTGTTGGGAAGAACGCTTGCTCCCCCTAGGTTTGGAGCGGGATCCGTGAAGGTTTGTGGCGCCTGTCCTTGGTATTCTGGAACAAGGCATTGGGGCAGGTGAACCTGCTTTACCTTTTTGTTAGATCAGACTTTTAATTTTTCGTATGCACTGGAAGGCTTATTTGTGAAAGGCTTTATCTTTCCTGCTGTTACTGGTCACTCACATCGCCTCTACCTTACGCTTTTTCCCCCTTCTATACCTCTTTTCATTCAATAAATACTGAGCATCTCCTGTGCTGGGGGAATGCAGTGAAGGGTATGACTTGTACAGCCCTGTCTTCTCAGGGCTTAAAACCTCCAAAGCTATACAGCTATCACACAACCAGTGACCATTGTGGGTGGTTTGAAAGACACATGCAGGATGATACAGGAGGAATAAAGGGGGTGCCCGACCAAGTTCTGGGGTTCGCGAGAGAGGTGACTCTCAGTCTGCGGCCTGAAGTGGGTGGGGAGTAGGCAATAACAGGCAAAGGGAAGTGAAAGCGAGGAACATTTGAGGCTAAGATCCTCAGGTGGATGGGAGTCTGAAGATATGAGAGACTCTCTGTACATGCTCACTTGTCAATGTGTATTGCCTTTTACTTGTGCAGAGGCTCCCACTTCTCTTCATGGCAACTTCGAATCAAGGGAATGTGATAATGAGGCAAGGGTGCAAACGTTCCCATTATTTGGAAAGAGCCAGTGAAAGGGAGTGGGACAGGACCTCCGGGTGGAGGAAGAGCTAGAACATGGGGTCTGGTTGCCCCCTCATTCGGATAAGGAGGACCGTCTTCCAAGGGAACCCTAGCCTTGCTGCACTGCCCACTGACTGCTACGGAAGAACTTCTCTCCATGCTGTAAACCTCCCCTGGTCCTCATCTGATTCCCCACGTCCTCACAATATACCAGGGCACCTAAAATCTGGAGAAAAGGGAAGAGAGGCTCTAGACAGACGTCTGGTGGAGTAGTGATAAGGAGGCATTTCACAGCTATACTTGTGGAGGACGGTGTGGCTAAGCTGGAAATGCTTGACATTCACTGGGCTGGGCTACAACTTAATGACACCAGAGTTTGGAGATGATGGATAAATTGTCCCAGGTCATGGTGCTAATAGGTGGGAGTGCATGGAGTGGACTCTGTTCTCTATCACTGTCTGCCCATAAGTCATTGCCCATGTCCTGTAGATTTCATAGGCTCCTGGGAGAAAGAAAGGCTCCTGAAATGGGTGCACAAGAAAGGGGTCCAGAGAAAGGATGGCATCTGAGCACGGGTAACTGTTCCCACTTGACCACTTTCAAGGTGAAGACTGTGGAATACTGCTTAGAGAGCCAGATGCACTAGCAGTTTTCATCACTGCCATGGATAGGCTGGAGGGCACAGCACTAGCAGGTACCAACACGTGTATTCTGTTGTACACATCACTAGTATTATCTTATATGGTCCTGAAAAATTCTAGTGTCCAGATGAGGTAGAAGTGAGGAGTTGAACTGGAAAAACAAAAACTTGCACTGAACCGCCCTGGCTCACGCAACAGTAAAACCCATTTGTGGGGAAATTTTCCAATAGGATTTTAGCTTTAGCTATTAAAATAGGGCCTCACTTTTAAATAAGAAGTAAGGCACCCCTCTGTGTGAGGGGTCTTGGCCATGAAAAAAAAAAAAGACAAAAAACCACCAGAAAAATTAAATGACTTAGAATTAGCAGCACAGACAGCAAGACAAAAAACAAAACAAAACAATAACTTTAACTACAGTCAATATATTCAGAGAGATCAAAGAACAAAGACCACAACTGTATCCTTGGAAAAAGACCAGGCTGCTCTAAAAAAGAACTGTTGGAAATCTGGAAAAAAAAAAAAAAGCATCAAAATAAACACATAAATTTAAGAGTGGAAACAAGTTAGAAAGAGAAAATCTCTCAGGAAATAAAACAAAAAGACTTGGAAAAATAATATGGGAAGAGTTGCTAGAACTGAAGGGTATGCATTTCTAATGCGAAAGCACTTGCACAATAAATGAGGAGGAGACACAGCATCAAGGAGTCTCAGGACACTAGAGCCAAACATACATTCTAAAAGCTTCTGGGACGAAGGCTGGGCAAACCCGATCATAACAAAAGGTCTGGAATTAGAATGGCATCGGACTTTTTAACAAGTCAACACTGGAATACAGAAGAGAAGGGAGCAATGCCTTCGCCATTCTGAGGGAAAATCATCCCCAACCTGGAATTCTATATCCAGCCAGATGACTGTTATGTGTAGAAGCAGAATTAAGGCATTTTCAGAGCTACGAGGACTGAAAACATTTTACCTCCCTTTCTTAGAAAATGAGCTGAGAATGTTTGTGAGCAAAAGAAGGCATTCAGTCAGGGAAAAGGAAGGCATGGGTCTAGCAGAAAGAAAGAGGACTATAGCAGAGGAACGTGGAGAGGAGAAATCATTGGAGCCCACGGCTGGATTGGAACAGGACCCTCCGTATTGGAACAGGATGGCCGAGGGTGCCAGGAGCAAATTCTCTCCAGATACTGGTGTAGCTAGGAAAGAGTAATAACAGGCACTGAAGACAGTTGATGAAATACAAAGGGGGAAAAACACAAAAGGAAAACAAAGCAACTAAAAGGACATGGGTTTTTTTTTGATCTCGGGAAAAAAATACTATAAAAAAGGAAACACACAGTAACACACTATTTAACACAGTAGGGGATACACAGAGGTAGTCCTCATGATATAATCACTGTCTAATAAAAAGCTATGAGATAGGTATGCAGCTGTGGACTATGGATGAGACAAGAGGGGATGATGTAAAAAGTCCAAAATACCATGTATTAAAGGAAGTAAATAAGTAATGTGTGGATTTCAATAAAACCCAGCAATCTCAACTTGCTAATAAGAAATAGAGATGCTAAGAGAGGCGGAAGTTTTTCTTCTAGGAAGCAGGACTAGGGGTTGGGAGTAGGCTGTGGGAGAAGGTCAGGGGCCTCTTTTTATTCTTTGTAAACTTTTATAATACTATTGAATTAAAAAAAATTTAAATTTGTGTTCATAGATTATTTGGCTATAAAACCAAGTTAATTAGAAAGTGAAGTGTTAAGGGGAGTAATAATCCAGCAGATTTAAGCCCCTGGCGCCAGACTCAGGCCTGAACCCCTGTCTGTTGAGTGTGTTCCTCTCTGTGTCCAAATAAGGCACGTGTAGCTGGAAGGCACCGTCGCTCTGGGAGGAAGATGGAAGAACACAGGGAGAAGTCAAGTCCTGCTCCTTGGGTCAGGGTCCGAGTCTCTGGGCTTTGCCCGACTCCACGTAGCACATCAGTCTAGAAAGTGAGTCACAGACACGCTGTGACCTTAGGACCCATGGCCCACATATCCGGTGACCATGCTGGCAGGAGATGTGTAGACGCACCTGGGCAGGGGTGCGTCCGCCTATCACTGTCCCGTCACAGAAGTCTTTCTACAGATGCTCTGGGATGCCATAGCCAAGGTGAAAGTAATTGCTAGACTCTTGCTAAGAACTATGCAGTAGCCCCCTCTGATGTCTGTACCACGACTGCAGACCTATTCTTGTGAGAAGGAAACTGAGTCCACGAATAGCACCTTTGCTCTTCTTTGGGTGGAATGGTTTCCAACTACATCAAGAAGCTTGCTGCCAGGCAGCTGTCCTTGCCATTCCACCAGGCTGAAGTGTACCCCATGGTGGCCAGCTTCCATTTACACTACAGCCCAGGCAGGTACAAGCTGAGCTGAGGAACCGTGTGGTAGAGAGACTGGCACGTGGCCTTGAACCTTCTGCCCAGCCTCACCTTTGTACCCTTCCCTCGAGAGGTCAAAGGCATCCATTTGAAAGCTCATAGTTAGGATTCTACCAAGATCCCATTAGCAGGAAGAAATTATGACCTTAATAAAACTTAATCTTGTAACGTCCCACAAACCGTTAAATATTATGGGCTACCTTCTCTTGTCACAAAAGACAATGAAAACAATATGGGGTGTTGTGTGGGGAGCAATGATACATATTGAAAAATCCAAATGTCATCGAGACTTTATTTACTGCTCACCCACATAATCCCAGCATTATAAAAACGACGAACAATGAATGGAGGGGGAAAAAACAGACAGACAGAACCTAAGTCTTAAAGCTCCATCTCTGTGCCAATAAGTAGTTTGAAAATAGTGTCCGTCAGGATCCATATGTTTTCTGCATGTGTAAGAATACTCTTACACAGGGGGCTTACTTCATAACTGAGATTCTTTTTCATTTAATTCAGTCATATTAGATTATGGGGCTGATTATGATCATATCCACAAATCAGTATTTTAACAGAGTTTCCATGGAAACACTATATGCCCCTGTTTTTTAACTTTTTGGACAAGGCTTTGCCTGTTTAACAACTTGAACAAGTTTGACGAGGGCAACATGTTTTGTTTAAGTTTCATTAACTGGGGCCAATATTTCCTAATTGCATTACCAGGAGAAACATTCACGGCATTACTTGTACCATGGAAAACCTCTTCTGGTCCAGCGTTCGATTTGCTTTAATCACTGGAGAACAGGAAACATACCAGGATTGCCTTGTCTTATCAAGTTTTAAATGTGTTAACTGGTTTTAAATCTATGAAATAATCTCCCTTATTAAATGACAAAGTTAGTCTTGTTAAGAGGATCGTCATTTATGGCTATAGCCATTTATTTCTCAAAATGCAAACATACAGGTACCTTTGGGTCCCTGCTAGAGAGGTGAATTCATTGTGTATGAACGCATACCCTTTTCTGCATATGGATTTCAGAAATATTCTACACTCCCCAAATCCTCTTCCCCTGCCCCGCTGACCCCTAAACCCACAATGGTGAGAAAAATAAGAATATCAAACACAGAAGTAATGCAAAAATAATGTCCAGGAAACAAGAACTTTTCATAAAACAACGTTTTTCCTTTCCTCCTTTCTTTTTTTCTTTCTTGTCTTTTTCGACATTGACACCCACATGACCAGAGACGTTTACTTTCAACAGTCCACAATTTGGAAATGGCTCGTATGAAAGTTTTTGAAAATCCTGTACTATATAAAGACATGGGGGAAGGGAGCTTTGCAGACTGGTCAGAGTTCACCCTGACAGCATATAAAACATATGGCCCGAAGCTCCATGAGATGTCTGAGTCTGAAATGCCGGTGAAGCTTAATAAAATATCAGCAAGGAATAGTTTAATTTTACAGCATTAGGCACTGAAGCAGTAATTTGAGTGGGGCGAGCTCTATTTCAATACATCAAAGTATACTATACTACAGGGAAGCTGAATATATTTTTAAAAGACACACATTCCCTACTCAGAATTACTTGACTCAAAAACTTTGCTTTCTAAAGGAGGATAAGTAGAAAACAGTTACGGTCTCCCAAGAGCTACCTGTCTTACTTTTTAAACTATGGATATATCTCCAAAGCTAGCTGATCTGTTTCCAGGCTAATGCTTTTACTCAGGGCATGGGGTTTCAGACAGACCAGAAACCAGCATCTGAGTGTGTGTTTCCTTCCTGACCACGGGGGTCCACCTGTCCAGTAGGATGGCTGGTAGGTTGGCTCCATCCCCTCTGCCTTCTGCCCTCTTTCTGAGCTATTTATCTGAGTCCTAGCATCCTCTCCTCTGCACTGTGACCTAGACATCCTCAGTATGAAGGGGGCTGCCATTCCACTTTCTACTCCGTTCCAGGCTCTGTCTTCAGTCTGGCTGTTCTAAAGCAAGCATGGCCAAGGGGCTTTGTTTGCATGGCTGTCCAAACACTAGCCTGGGCGGAGGGGCAGGAGGGGGTCCACGAACTGCCATGCTTCTCCTGCTACCGGTCTACAGATCAAAGGGAACTCTCCCCTTCCTGCCCAGCGATGAACAGAGGGCGGGCCTGCGGGGGCGGCTTCTGAACAGGGGAGCAGCCATGACGAATATGTCCGAGATCTGACTGATAGCAGCGTTCTGGGGATGGACCAGATTAGTGCTAACTCCATGCACAAAGTACCCTGCTTTCCTCACCTCTGCCCCAGAATGCTTTTCCCAATCCATGTCACAGGAGAGAGGCGGCAGACTGGTCCTGTCTTTCGGTGGCCTTGAGAAGCACGGGGCAGTGGGGAACTACAGGGGAGGCCGTTTTCCTGGATGTATTCTTTCCACCCAGTCTGTTTTGTGTAGGCTCTTTTAGGGCTTTTCCTTGGCTTGTCCCTTGGTGAAGGGAGGGGTCTGGGAAGAATAAATCCAGATCAAAGTGCCAAGGAGTTGAAAGACTTTGAAAGCAGGCAGATTGGGGTTCAAGTCCCTGCTCTACGACACATAAACTGAACTTTGGTGAGTGACTCGCCCCTCCTAAGACCCAAGTTTTTCCACAGTCAGATGGAGAAGATTCCACTCCTGGATTGGTGGAGGAACCCACGATCATCTCGAGGTGGGCACCCTGAATCTGAGACTCTTTCTTTTTAGGGACTTCCTGTGTCTGTCAGAGCAAGTCGACTTCTAGACAGAGAAAGAACTAAATAAAGAATAAGCTGCTAGGTAACAGTGCCTGTCACCGGTCATGTGACAGAAGAAGGAGGACAAAATGGGGAGCCAGAGTCAGCTTCCCGCTAATCCCAGGCCGCCGTCGACATTTGTTATCCTTTCGGATGGACTTCCTCCGGACCAGGTTTCATCTTCTTGAGCCCGTGGGCATGCTGTCTGCCAGAGAGTTTCATGAGACACCCTGCGTGAGGCCCCTGCTGGCCTGCCGCTCCCACAAGCCCACTGCAATCACAGGGAGCTGTACTGGGGGGTCACCCGTGTGTCCAAAAGCAAGACCGTGAAAAGCCTGTGCCACTCCCCCAAACCCCACCCCCAACTTTCTGAAATCCTGTTTCTAGTGCACACCATCATTTTCCTGTGCAAATGCAAAGGCCACAACTTCACTCCTTCCCTGAATGTCCTAAAATTGTGTTTCTGATTTTACAAGGTCATTTAAAAAAAAATAAAGCACTTATTTTTTTTATCACTGTAGAAAAATTACCATGTTCACAAGGACAAGGAGAAAACACCAAGTTTACATAAGATGTAGAAGTCCAGGGGTAGGTAGGCTCAGTCAGTAACTTCCTATGCCACGATTCAAATTCTCCTCTCAGCAAAATGGCACTTGGCTTTGTCTGCCAGACTTATTAGCCACATTTGCAAAGGGCAAGGATCTACTTCGGGAGCAGCAGCTAGGATTATGTTAGCATGATGTCCCCCATTGCCTGCTGCTGTCTGCCTTTGATGCTGGGCTGAGAAGGATTCTGAGGCCATCAGGGGCCTCTTGGGCCTACAAAGCAGGTAAGTGTGGCACTTATTTACCACCCTTGGCTGTTGGGTATGACATCCACAGTGACGTACACACGAAGCTCAGCTCAGGAGGGGAAGTCCTGTTGCACAAATGTAGCCTAGGAGCGTCAGCAGGGCTGGCTCGACCTCACTCACAGTGGACTCAGGCACCTGGGGGGTGGGGGAGTGACAGTTCCATTCTGCCGCTTCTCTGGCACTTGTGGAATGGACTCACCACAATCCCAAACTGTAAGTAACAGCTCAGGATATGACGAACTTGTATTCAGATTTCGTAATGCTTGCAAAATCAAGATCCTCTCCGCCTCTTCCAAGAAGCATTCTGAGGACGATGACAGGGATGCGTCTCTCCAGTTATGGGGAAGCAGTGGAGCTGTGAAAGGACCCCAGCCTGCGAGAGGACAGCACCTCCCAAAGTCATCACAGGGTGTACTGCAGGGCCCTAATCCCGACCCCAACACTAGGCAGCAGCATTCTCGCAGAGGCGTGTAGGTGTAAGACACAGCGCTTCAGTATTATTAAAACCCACTGGAAGATGAGGTGAGGGGCTCCAAACCAGCCCTTCACCCCTCCTCCGGCGTCCCTCCCCTCCCGCTCTGTGCTGTAGCCACACTGGCTTCCAGGAGCTCTTCAGGCTCTGGGCCTTCACTCTGGTCAGCCTGATGTCGTGTCTTTACCTGGAATGGACCTTGTCCCTCCTCTTCTCTGCAGTAAACCCTCATCCATCCTTCACATTGCAGCCCAGTGATAACATACAAAGGATGGTACCCCACGAGCCGCAGTCAGATCTGCTAACTCTGTTCTCTGATAGCACCATGTGCCTCTGCTCCCTGGGACTGTGCAGGGCTGTGGTTTCTCAGATATTTGTGTGGCTGCAGCATGAATGTCTGTCTCCTTGCTAGACCATAGGGGTCACTGGACTGCAGATCCACTTATTCTCCTGTCTTATTTTCATGCCTAGAAATCCGCCCCCCACCCCTCTGCCCCNTCTCTTCTCTGCAGTAAACCCTCATCCATCCTTCACATTGCAGGCCCAGTGATAACACACAAAGGATGGTACCCCACGAGCCGCAGTCAGATCTGCTAACTCTGTTCTCTGATAGCACCATGTGCCTCTGCTCCCTGGGACTGTGCAGGGCTGTGGTTTCTCAGATATTTGTGTGGCTGCAGCATGAATGTCTGTCTCCTTGCTAGACCATAGGGGTCACTGGACTGCAGATCCACTTATTCTCCTGTCTTATTTTCATGCCTAGAAATCCGCCCCCCACCCCTCTGCCCCAGGTAAGGAGCACTCAGAAGATACACTGGACATGAAATTAACAGCAGACTTTTTAGCGATGAGATGAAGACAGGGGTCAAGAATGAGAATCCCGCTAATATACCCTGTTTTTAATGTAAGAATGCTTTCACTTATAGGAGACATTTAAAGCACTAATAAGAATAAAAACTCCAGTTTCTAATAAGTAAACATGTACACTGCCCATTCTCAGGACTGCCTCAGTGGATTTAACCATCTTAGCTCTCACTCACACCCAGCAGTGGCACACAGCTGCATTTCCAAATGCCTTCCTGAGAGGAACAACTCAAGGCCATGGCCAGAAACTTATAAACATCAGCTGTAGCAGTGGAGAGCGCTTCTCGGAGTTTATTTTCTCCTCGGCCCTCATTAGAATCACAAATGAAATGTTGACAACACATGAAGGAGCCTGCTTGTTGAACACAAATGTTTCCACTCCTATCAACCTCGAAACTCTGATAGTCCTGCTTCCTGATGAAAACTCAGCGGCTCTGGGGAGCTGACTGCATGCTTTCTCTCATTACTCAGGGATGGGGTAAGGGGCCTCCTACGGGGCGGGCGGCGCTGGCTAGAGGAAAGATGGGTGGATGAACCTTGAAAAAGCAATAACACAAGCACATAGTAGGTGGCCAGAGGTGGGCTTCTTGGATGAAGTGAAAGGAGAAGAACATTACTCCCACACCAGAATGGGGA
Organism: Crocuta crocuta; assembly: GCF_008692635.1. Lineage (NCBI taxonomy): Eukaryota > Metazoa > Chordata > Mammalia > Carnivora > Hyaenidae > Crocuta > Crocuta crocuta. Next base: position 3,654,670 of record NW_027532166.1, read on the forward strand.
GCTGCCCTGCCCGTTATAAATGTGGACGGAAGCTGCATGGATGTCAACACAAGACCTTTATTTTGCAAAGGAACATCTTGCCTGAAGGTGCAGTCATGGGAGACCAAGAACCAACTTTCTTTTGTTTGTGGAACTGTATTGAGGACAATGAGATATGTCCAGCACAAATTCACTTAGATTGAACTGATTCTAGCCGGGCAACACATACATACGCATATACTTTATAATACAACAAGATGGTGAACTCCGTCACACAAACGAAATGCTCCTTTGCCTTAACTTGCTCATTTTTGTTCTAAACAGATTAATGTTAAGTGCATGAAGCCCAAGTGCCTAGTTGATACATGCCATCTAGACAGAATAATAGAGAAGATAATGGCTAATGTATATTGCTACGTGCAAAGTCTTTTTTCCTCCTCACATTCTTACATAAAAATATTATTTAACCTTCCCTGCAAACCTGCCAGTTGGGTTCCTTTGTACAGATGATGAAATTGAAGATCAGAGAGGTTAAATAACTTCTTTAAGTTCTCAGAGACAGTAAATGTTGGAGGCAGCCTTTGAACCTAAATGGTTTCATTCCATATTCCATGCTTTTAACGGGGACACTGTTCTAAAATGAAATGATGGGGCAGGTGAAGTCTGGAATAAGGAAAATGAATCCTGAACAGTCTGGGATCCATAACTAGTGGGTTACAATGTAAGTCCTGACTGAGTCAATTGTGTTTTCTAGAATATTTCCAGGCTACATGTATCCAACAGTTAACATAGAGCGAATCTTAGAAAAAGGCAAAACACAGATTCATTATTGTATCATAATGTACACACACTAAACTGTAACTTGAAAATATGAAAACACATTGTCATCTATTTCAGAACCTAGACTATCATGTTATCATAAAAGTAGAAGAGCAAATATAAATTCACCAAGAAGAACTGCACAAAATGCTCGTTTTATGTGTAACGTGAGTAAACAATCTAACATGAACATAAATTTGATTCCAATTTATATTCCTGGGGCAGAGACAAAAGCAGCCCATCAAAAGATCTAAGTAAAACAGTGTGTCAGTGCGAGGCTTTGGCCAAGCTTCCTAAGCTGCCATGTTTCTCGGTCTTTTTGTTTCTTTGTTAGGTTTATATCAACCAGCATCTGTCTGTGTTTATTCCACCAGCCGCATGAGCTCACTAATTACCTTTAATCATACTTATCTCAAATGCATCTTTATCTTCACATACGTCCCAAATGCAGGCAAACCAAGTGCTGGAAGGCTGAGGTTTGGAAGACACTGGAATGTGAAGTCTGTACTTCCTCTAACCTTGAAAATGCAGAGTGGATGGACCAAAAACCAAACCAAACCAAACCAAACCAAACAAAAACACCATCTAGATGTACATCTGCTACTGACCAAAGGACTTCTGAGACTTGGTTGCTGGAGACCTGGATGGTGTTAGGGTCCAATAAAGTCATGTGCAGTCTTCTCAAGGGTAACAGACTCAAGGTGATGAGATGATCAGCATTGACTCTGATCTAATAAGTAAAGATTGCTAAATAGCACCTCACAAACAGGTAAGTTCTTTGAAGGCCAAGGGTCAATGTGCTATGTCTTTTCTAGTTCCCATGGTACCTTAGCTCAGACCTGGGTTCTGTGGACTAGTGGACACTGGAAAGCACTCTCATACTCTTGGCCGTTGTCGTCCTTAGTTTTAGAGAGGTTGAAGGCACACATTTCATATCCTTTACTCCACCAATTTTATCAAATATGTCAAGGCCAGGTAAAGGGAGTTTAAATTCTATGGATAGGCACATAAACTGAATGACCCTAGGTAGCCCTAGGTAGGAATTTTTACTTTATCAAAAGGCAAGACAAAATGAGGAGGTATACATATCCTTCCCATCTTTACACTAGAGAAACCATATAACAGCCTTGATTTTCTACTGAGCGGCTCAAAAGGAAACCGTTCCTATTTTCCGAGTTAGGTAGAGCTTCCAGATAATTAAATTTGTAGCTTACTGTCAGAAAGAGCGGACTGTATAAAAAATTAGTAAGACACTAACTAAATACATAAAAGTATAAGTTCCCTGATTATTTTACTTAACATGGGTACTCATGATCTGCATATTTGCAATAAATATGCTTGACACCTTGAGCAAGTTACTTTTATGTGCCTTCATTTTTTGTTTGTTTGTTTTTAAGTTTATTTATTTTGAGAGAGAGTGAAAGTCCTAGTCGGGGAAGGACAGAGAGAAGGAGACTGACAGTGCAGATATGGGGCCCTAACCCGCAAACCAGGAGATCATGATCTGAACCAAAGCTGGACACTTAATTGACTGAGCCACCTAGGCGCCCCTACTTTTCTGTGCCTTAGTTTTATTGTTCATTCCTTCAACGTTCAACATTTATTTAACTAACATACTACATGGTATTATAGAAACTATGGGAAGAAATAAAAGAAACCATCTTAAGCTTACAGGCTAGTGAGTTGTCACATTTAAGTGAGATATTGCAAATAAAGGGTAGAGGCAGAGATTGCTAATGCTCTAGGATGCCTCGTCTTCCAAGGTACACAGTGAGACTACATTTCCCAGCCTCCTGTGCTGTTCGATATAGTCATGTGATTTCATTCTGGCCAATGGAGTGTAATCCCGGTGATAAGTACCATTTCTAAGCAGGGCCCATGCCTGATTCTTTTCTTTTCCCAGCTGATGGATAGGGTATTGGGAACTAAGAGGAAGGCACAGTGACAAGACCAACATGGAAGGAGGCTGCATAACTACATAAAGCCTGGCCCCCTGGTAACCTCAGTATTAGACTGCGCTAAGAGCAATAAATGAGTTGGGGTAAGCCACTGAGATCTAGAAGTTTACTCATTATAGTAGCTATGTTACATGAAGGATTTGTATTTAACCAGTACAAATCCTCAGCAACATCTGGCTCATTGTAAGCACTAAATAAATAATATGATAGCCGTTTAAAAATAAATTCCTAGTTCACTTGCTAAATGTTTTATAAAACCAAAGAGAAAAAGAAAAAAGAAATAAGGAAGGAAGGAAATAATACTGAGGTCTTTTATATAGCTCTGTATAAATTTTATACATGGGTGCCATTTGGTCATCTACAACCCTAGGGAAATATTTCCGAATGCCAAATTTCCTCCACAGCCAAACGAGATTTCTGCCTGGATTTACAGTGCCAAGGTCTTGCTCTGAGCTATACTGGGCAGCAGCTGTCACTTGGCCTGGCCGCCTCCCCCGCGCCAGATCACTGCAGCACCTGCTTTGGATGGGGGCCCGCTGATGGGGAGGGGGGAGGGGGGCGTCTGCCACAACTTTTACCAAAGCAGACATTAAAACTGGGAGAAATATTCCTTGTGTTAACAAGGTAGGTTTGCCTGTGGTGATCACTTAGCAGAGAAAGACATGTGTCACTTTGGGGGCTCATTCTCATGGTGAGGCAAGGGGAGCTCTAGGGACTCTACACCAGCACACAGAGCTCAGCCGGTCACTAAGAATCAGCCACCTCCAGTATTCCAGTAAACCAGATGCATCCGTACTTTCTACCTAAAGTCAGCTCTTCTCCTTTGTATTTTTAAAATTATAGATATACTACACGTTTGTTGTAGCAAGTTGAATATGCAGAGGTATAAACAGAAAACGTTAATTTCCCTCTCTTCTTAATTATCCCCACCTTCTGGGCAATTCGTATTATTAGTTTGGTGTCTGACCTTCCCCACTTATTCTATTTTCAGACAATCAATGCACATTTTTAGTCCACCTCTGCACTTCTGACTTTTTTTGTGTGACATAAATAGCATTGCACAATGTATATTCCTATTCAAATTGCTTTGTTTAACCTAACAATTTATTACGAATACCCTCCCGGGTGAATATATTTAGCTTTAACTTATTTCTAAAATATAGTTGTATATTACCTGGGAGAAAGAGCTGTTACCCATTTGCTGGATTTCAAGACATCGTTAATTCTAAATGTTAATAATTAGGATTTATTTTGTTTTGTTTTGTTTTGTTTTTTTGAGGAAGGTGAATTGTTAAATTGTTAAATTCCTAACAATTTGTACTAGGATGTGTTCTGACTTAAAATGGGCAAAAGCATATAAACATAAAATTATATTTATATTTACATTTACATAAAGCTAGGAAACTCTTGACATCTCAATGCAGCAGTAATGATAATATTATTCCAACGGTGTGTCTGAAGCAAGTTTCTACATAGGAAACTGGGCTCTGGACTGGGTCTTGGTACCAGGGACCCCACCGCTGGAGCCCTCCCCGCTACAGAGCAACCTAGCCTGACCCGACATTTGGCATCTCTGTTAGTCTTCAGCACGCACAGCTGTCTTGCCACTTCTCAGATCTGGCTCACCAAGGGACAGAGAGAGAAGGCGCTGCAGGCATTCGCATGCCAGTCACATTCCCTCCCTTTGTTCTCTGGGCTGAGGTCACATGGAATAAATCAATCAGACTCAGCATCCAAGTCCTTCAATGTCCAGGAGGCTTCCCCTCCAAGGGTGCCCTGCCCATCTTTTAATCGCCTATTAGAGTCAGCAGGCACAAAAAAAGAACCAAAGAGCCCCTTTGGGTAGTTAGCCTCTGCTCCCAAGAACCCATCAGCTCTGTCGGTTCTCTGTGTGTTCCCAGGCTATTCACATTTTAGGTTAGAGCAGCCAGTCCCGACTCTTTGGGAATAGAAGGAGATGCCACTTTTGATCATTTGCTCCGCCAGAACTGTGTTGTGCACTTAACATGTATCGATCCTTCTCATGTCATATGAGGTAGCTACTATCCGCCTTCTACCGATGAGGAAGCTCAGGCTCAGAGAGAACCTGTGGTTTTCCAAGGTCACCCAGCCCCAGAGTAGGAGCAGCATGAAAGTGTGCTTCCTCAGCCACACAGCCTGGCTATCCCTGTAGGTGTCACGACTGCCTCCAGTTTCTCTGCAGGCGTCCTGGCCTCCTACGCCCAGCTATGCTGTCAGTGCACTCATCTTGCCGAGGCCTTTGGAGTCCATGAGACTGGGACCTTAGTTGGACCCTGCAAGACACAGCTAAACAGCTCTGCTGTAACCCAAAGAGTCGGTCAAGCTCTTTGTCTGTCCTAGACCCCTAATGTCTTTAAATACAGACTCTTTCAAGTCCACTCAAGCATTCTGAAGAGAATGACAAGGTTTCAGACACGAGAACGTCCTAAAGATCATCCTTTCCATTGCTCTCAGTTTGTAGATGAGGAGACAGGCTGGTGGGTATGTGCAGCTGAGTGGGTGACTGTGGTGGCAGAGGAGAGTGGCAGCAGTGGCTAGGGGATGGGTTGCAGCAGGTCTTGCAGACTATGGCCTGTGTGCCGGCCCAGTCCTCCACCTGTTTTTGTAAATAAAGTTTTATTGGAGCACAGACACATCCATTTTTTCTTTAATAGATTGCCTATGGGGCGCCTGGGTGGCTTAGTTGGTTAAGCGTCCGACTTTCGCTTAGGTCATGATCTCGCGGTTCGTGGGTTCGAGCCCCGCGTCGGGCTCTGATGCTGACTGCCAGCTCAGAGCCTGGAGCCTGTTTCAGAGTCTGTGACTCCCTCTCTCTCTGACCCTCCCCCTGCTCACGCTGTCTCTCTCTCTCTCTCTCCTAGAAATAAATAAAAATATTTAAAAAAATAGATTGCCTATGGCTGGCTCTGCACTGTATCAGGGTTGAGTAGTTGTGACAGAGACTGTGTGGAGACTGTATGGCCGTCAAAGTCTAAAATGGTTACCATCTTGGGGTGCCTGGATGGCCCAGTCGGTTAAGTGTCGACTTCAGTTCAGGTCATGATCTTTCAGTTTGTGAGTTAGAGCCCCACGTCAGGCTATGTGCTGACAGCTCGGAGCCTGGAGTCTGCTTCAGATTCTGTGTCTCCCTCTCTCTCTGCCGCTTGCCTTCTTGCGGCTTTCTCTCTCTCTCTCTCTCTCTCTCTCAAATAAATAAACATTAAGACATTAAAAAAGTGTTTACCATATGGCCCTTTACAAAAAAATGTTCACTGATCCCAGGGAAGGACAGAGACACAGGTTCATGCAAATTATTGGTAACTTTCTACTTCTTAGAGTGTTAGGTTCATAGGTGTGCGTTATATTATGATGCGTTAATGACTGAATGCTACACTGGTCGTAGATCATCAAGGAATGATTTATATTAAATTCCGTGCACCTGGAAATACATGGGAAGGAGGGAAAAGAGGGAAGACAGAATGATTTAGCCCCTATTAAGATGTAAATGGTTCTCTGTTACCTACACCTGAGTTTCCTCCATGGTATCACTGGTGCTCAAAGAATGTCGGAGAAAAGGACAAAACAGAGCAGGCTGGGCAAAGTGGATTTTTCAGAGATGGGGAAAGATGGGTATACTGGGTTCTGTGAGACTGGAAGGGGCATGGCTAAAGGAGGCAAGGGATCCCAAAGGGCAGGCTCTTAAGGATGGTCACAATCCAATTTTTCAACCTCATTCACAAGGGTCCCCCTCGCTTGGTCCGACCAGAGCGGCACAAGGGTCCAAGTTCTTTTGTCAGGGTCTTCCTCCTCTCTGTCAAGTTGAGGCTGTGCTGCGAACTCTAGCAGCATAGAAGTCCTGCCAGGCATTCCTATGGGTAACTGTGAACATTTATTAAGGCATTTGGGGCCATGACATGCATTGCTTTCTTTAACTGAATCCTTGGAACAATCTTGTGAAGCCAAAAATATCGCTATCCCCATGTTAGAGATGAGGCTATGAGGACTCCAGATGGTGAGTCACTCACCCAGAGACATCGGGCTGGTGAATGGGGAAGCTGAATTCAAATCCAGACCCATATAATTCCAAATCCCACACTCAACTGCTCTATTACACTCCACGTCACGCTACCTCAATAATGACATGATTTTTACCTTCCTTGTAGCCACCATGGGCATGGGAGCATTTTGGCCTCACTGAGAAGAAGCTTCAGACACTAAAAACCCCAACTCAGCAAATGACGGGGGGATTTGTACATTCAAAGAATGTTGCAGTCCTCAGTGGGAAAGCTCCCAGCAGCTTCAATTAGGGAACAGCCACAGTTCATGATGCCTGGTGGTCACGGGGCAGCTTTATTGTTTTATATGTGAAAAATGAGGAAAGGGCTGGAACCTCAGCATCAGGGAAATGATGAAAGACTGAGAAGCATTTCCAAAGTCAGGCGAACTGAAAGGTCAATTCGGGGGGAGCAAGCAAAGGAGCAGCTGAGAAGTATTTGTGGCACCAGTGAGAAGAGACTGTGATGTCCACTAAAGGAAGCCATGACTATGAATTTCAGAGCATCAAGACCCTGTCAACACAAGCTAATCCCTACGGATGTTGGCTGAATAAGACCAAACAAGTGCACTGTGGAGACCGTGTCAGCCTCCAGCAGGCCAATTTGTCCTCATATTACACACTCTGCTGGCTCTGTTGCTAGACCCCCAGATCGAGGAGCCACGGTGCACGATGAGCATCCCCCCAACCCGACGGGGGTTGACCCAGCATGGTTAATAAGTCAACAGAATTCAGAAGCCACCACCGGATTAAGAAGGCAGTTTTATTTCGGTGCCCTGGACTTCAAGCAGATTAAATAATCAAAAAGCCTGAGCCATCGAGGTCATGTTTGAATGCTACAGCTGTTCACTGAGGTTTGACAAACATTCTCTCTGGGGCTCGCCGTCTGAATGGGAAAGGCAAGGATGATCTTGGGGAGGCCAACACTTTAAGAAAGAAGAGGGGGCACAATCAAAAGATCCTCTAATGGAAAACAATCCCAGCCAGATGGAGGCGGTGGAAGGATTGCTTCAATAAGTGATCTCTTGGAAGCCACAGCCCTTTTCTGCATTGAAGAAAAAGCACAAGCGGGATTCAGAAATAGTGAATGAGAAGCTGGGCTCTGAGTCTGCCATGCCCTCAGTTTGTTGATCTGCAGATCAATAAAGGTGGGCCACCGGTTCGGCAAGGAAGCCTGTGGAGACTCAGTCATGAAAGGTGAGCCATGATTAATCCCCTCCTGCCTTAAAAAAGTTCTCCATCTTCAAGAGGAATGGGGTCCCCTCCACAAGGTATCTGTGGGAAGCCTACTTTCAAGTTGCCTTTCTTTAAAGACCAAACAGATTTTTAAAAAAAGTCTCTAGTGGGGACTGTATGTTTGTGCCGTGTTGGGTCAGAAGAAGGGCACAGGGACAAATGTACTCAGCCATCATCAGATATGCAGTAGGCTTGCCGTGGCCCATTTCATAGAAAATACATTATCCCCTCAGGCAAGTGGGCGGAGTGGGACCAAAGGAAGAAGGAACAAACTGGCTACAAGCTCAGAAAGACAAGGCTTTTTCATTAATAGATTAGTGGACTCTGTGGAAAACCCATTCTCTGGTTTCAGATTTGATTTTCTGCAACTAATTGATGCCTGTGCCCCACAGTTGCAGTGGATGTATTGACTCTTCTCTCCCAGGAAGACGAGTTGGCTTTGAAAAGAGGCATTTAGGTTATTTGCAAAATTATAGAAAGGAAAAGAAGGATTTTGCTCTTTTATATTTCAGAACAGGGAAGGGGACGGTGATATTCTACATCCTTTGAGCTAAACTAAATGAAGCAGAATTTTTAGAAGACTCTCCAGACATCTTCCCTGTTGCCCTATGCACCGGTCACATCAGTAGAGGATTCAAAGGCCCAATGAATTGGACAGCCACATTGCCTATTTCCCTACTCAAGGCCCAAAACAAACAGACAAACAAACAACCTCTTCTAAGAGCTCTCTTTATAAGTAGACAACATCTTGAGTTTTAAATATTATTGCATGGCCTTGTGAATTCCTCTGCCAGTTTAACAGAATGTCCTTGACAGGTACTTGCCATATTTTGAAATTCAAACCTCAGGAACAAAACAGGAAGTAATGTAGCTACTCTAGAGAATGATCTAGCAGTATCTAAAAATCGTCAACCCATCATCCTCTCTGAACCTTGCAATGAGGTTCCTGTTGATTCTAGAGACCCTCTTTGTAATTTCTGCATGGTGAGATTGTCCCATGCAATGCCTCTCTCTCTGCAGCATCGGCTATAGTAAAGGCAAACCACAGCAGCTCAAATGCCCACCAGTAAGAGAGCGGCTAAATATTAAATCTGGTGTGGTATCACCACGGAATTGCTTACAGTACTTAAAAGAAATGAATGAACTATCTAGATATTTGCACGGATACATCAGTTTTGAGCTAACAGAGTAAATTGCAGAATGCGATGTGCCAATGGCTATATTTATGTAGAGTCTTAAAAACAGTATATAAAACATTATCGTGTGTGTGTGTGTGTGTGTGTGTGTGTGTGTGTAAAAGTTTGACAGGTGGTAAAACACAGTTGATAAGAATCCTGGCAGACTCTGGAACCAGACTGGGTTGAAATCATGATTCTGCTACTCACTATCTATGTGATCCTGGACAAATGATTTAACTTCTCTGTGGCTCAGTTTCCTCACCTTTATAATGGGGATAATAATGAAACCAGATTTACAAGGTCATGAGGATTAAATTTATAATATCACATATGTAATGCACTTATAATGGTGCCTGGCTTAAAATGTGAGCTACATGACTATTTGCTATTGTTGTTGTTATGAAGTATTGTTTTTTAAAGGCCTAGAGGGACACATTGGTGATGGTAGGGCTAAGTGGGGGGGCTCATGTTGGAAAACATCACTTGGGTGCTAATGAAAGGGATTTCAGTAATGCTTTGTTTCTTTAAGTTTAAAGAAAAAAGAGATGAAAAATATGACAATCTATGAATGACTGACAGAACTTTGTTATAGGAATATGGGTATTTATTACATGCTTTTGTGTTAAAAAAATCTCTTGAATAAAAAGTAGAGATGGCAATCATTCGTGGAACTGTACAGCTGCAAACATTAATATACAGGAATACTTTGAACCTACCCTATCCAATATGATTACCACTACCACCATGTGGCTATTGAAATTTAAATTAATTAAAATTAAATGCAAATAAAAATTCAGTTCCTTGGTAGTCACGTTTCAAGAGCTCAGTAGCCACATGCAGCTAATAACTACCATACTAGACAGCAAATACTGTGGAGATCATTTCCATCACCACAGAAAGTTCTATTGGACAGCACTGATCTGGAGCATACCTTTCAGAAATGTGAATATTGGATTGACCTATCATTTTTCTAAACTTCTGTCCTCATATAATTCTGCTGCACCCTACAACAGGCGTTGCCTCCCAAGAATTTTTTCCCCTTTCTGGTTGACAAGTCTTCTGTCTTCCGATTACTGAGCCACTAAGAAAGTATCTTTCCTGAGGCTTCTGGCTCTGGCCATAGCACAGAGTGTGCAACAGCTGACCACACTGGAGAGGAACCCAGTCCAGCCCGACTTTCCTAAGGATAGGGAGTGACAGAATCTCTTGTACAGGTTATAGAGTTAGCAGGCTCCAAGTCACATTACTTGTGATTTCAAAGGGGGAACAAATGCTGACATCACTTATAGATTGGTTCTTATCTCAATTTCTTGTTGTTCGTTGCAGGCGAACTGCTTCTGCTTTCCAGTGTGATCTTCCTGCTCCGGGTGGTGTGTGGTTGCCCTGTGAGGTGCCGCTGTCACTCATCCTCACATTCTGTAGACTGCAGCCGGCAGGGTCTGGCTGAAATCCCTCCCGATTTGCCTCCTCAGACCCTAACGCTGAACTTGCAAGATAATCAGATACACCAGCTTCCTGCTTTTGCATTTAGGTCAGTGCCCCACCTCAGGACCCTGAACTTGTGCAACAATTCCCTTTCAAAGCTGGTCCCCGGAGTCTTCCACGGACTTCAGCACTTGCAGGTCTTAAACCTAACTCAGAACTCCCTGCATTCTCTGGAAAGCAGGCTTTTCCATTCCCTCCCACAGCTGCGGGAGCTTGATTTGTCATCAAACAACATCAGCCACCTTCCCATATCCCTGGGTAAGCCTTGGGAGAACCTGACAGTATTTGCAGTTCAACAAAACCAGCTTCAGCAGCTTGATCGAGAGCTCCTAGAATCCATGCCCAGCATGAGGCTTTTATTTCTCAAGGACAACCTCTGGAAATGCAATTGCCACCTGCTCAGTCTTAAACTCTGGCTGGAGAAATTTATCTTTAAAGGTCAGTAACGTCTATCTGGAACTTCTCATCTGTGTGTTACCAGCCTAGGATAAACCTCGTCTGTTGTCTGCATTAGAAGGAACATCAAGGAGTGTGTGAGGGGCCAGTGTAAGCTTTTTCACACTGATGTCATTTCATGGTATGGCAAGAGAGGCAGTGAGTCATTAGAGACTGTTTAAATTCAGGATTTAAATGCACCTACAAATACGATACATGGAGATAACTTTCCACTTTTTGAATAACAGCATTACTTATCTGAGTGCTGCAGGCCCTTAAGGAGGGAAATTCAATCACCCCCTCAATAACTGCTCACCTCCAAAGTGGCACCAAATTCTAATTTTCAAGTGTGATCCAGCATGGTACCTCCCCTTGGGAGTTTCCTCCCATGTGTGCATCTACCAATTTGATAGCTACAAATCTTCCCTAAGATTATCCCTTCTTCTTTAGCAAATACCATTGTGATTGAAATCAGATGCAATAGGGACTCTTCTCTAAAGTTGTTTACTATTTCTTTACCAGATGATAAAATTAAAGCAAAAGAATCTAGAATATTAAAGATGAGGGCTATGGTCACCAAACTACAGCCCAAGAGTGAAATCCAGCCCAACTCCTGTTTTTGTAAATATATATTGGAAGACATCCAGGCTAATTTATCATGTCCTTAGCTGTTTTGCACTATAAGGGCAAAGCTAAGTAGTTGCAACAGAGACTACATGGCAAAGCTTAAAATATTAACTATTTGGCTCTTTATAGAAAAGTTTTCCAACCTCTTCTAACTCAATGCTAGCCTATGACCAATGGGAAATGGAGGCCCAGTGATGATCAGTGATTTCTCCAAGATGACAGAGTAGAAGCACAGATAAGAATAGAATGGATGACTGCTGGGTCTTGGCCCTACATTCTTTCCTCTATATCATAATGCTTCTTTCCTCTTAATTTTCAAGCATCATTCATTCATTCATTCCTATACTTGAGTGCCACTTATGTACCAGGCACTTTTCTAGGCAATGAGAAAATATGAACAAGAAAATCCCTACTATCATGGAGGTTACACGGTGATAACAGAAACAAATGTTAAATAAGATGACCAATAAATATCTAAGTTCAGACAGTGCTTGGTGCTAGGGAAACAATGAGGCAGAGTGAGGGGAGAGACAGTGATGGGATAGGGGTTCCACTGTAGACAGGAAGGATGGGAAAGCTACAGACATGAATTAGGGAATCAGTAGAGTCTGGATGGTTGCACTGTCACATAGAAGGAAGGGGACAGAACACAATGAGTTCAGACATACAATACTGAATTAAGAATCACTTTCAAAAATATAATAGCAAATCATCTTCAAGTTGACCTATGAGAGGGGATGTGTAATGTGGTAAAAATTGTTCTATAAAAGGCTGCAATTAAAACTTTTCACAGGTAGAAGAGAAGTGGCTTTAGTGATTGTGTTCTGACTAAATTCTAAGCATACACCAAACCATCGCAGAAAAAGAATTTTCATCAAAGAGCATTTCTTGATGAAAGATAGTTGCCAGGTACAGGACACTAGAAGCAGCATGGGATAGGAGAAAGCTCCCCCTACTCTGCCACAAACTCACAAACTTTGACCTTTGGGCAAATTAATATCCCTCCCAACCTCTCAACATCACCAGGTGAAAGCTGACAGAGTTAAGCTAGAGAGTTCCAGGAGCCCTTTCTGATTCTCAGATTGCACCATGAACAATATATACTGAATAAGGCAAAATAGATATTGGTCAAGACCTTATGTTTTTAAAGGCTACATAAATAAATACAAACACTAATGGTATTAGTCAGGATAGGCTGGTTGATATGACACCCATGTCAGTGATGAGCACAAGTAAAATCTGCTGCTTACTCTTGTTAGACCCAAGGGGCCTAGAGGTTTGAGCTGGATCCCACTTGGTGGTTCATGGACATAAGCCCCTTCCAGCTTCTGATGGTGCCACTTTACCACGTGGCCCTCTAAGGTCACCATCAAGTGGGAACAGATCACATGGAGATTAAGCAGGAAGTTTTGTGGCCTGAATGTGGCATCCCTCAGTTCTGTGAGCCAGAACTAAGTCCCCAGCCTGACTACAAAGGGTGGGGAAATTTTGCCTTCCTGTGGGCCCAAGAGCCAAAACATGTGCTTTGATGAATACCTACTAAATGTCTCCTTCACAAAAGTATGCACATAGATTTTGTAATTAGTTTTCCTCTGTCTCCATTCAAGAGTAATCAAATCATCTTCGTGTCAATAGCTAACTGTAACATTTATAGCTAGGTAATGTATTAAACACTTGACATACTTCATCCAATTGAACCTCACAGTGATCTTGTGAGATGAATTTCATTATTACCCTTCCCTCCCACTTTCCAGATGAGCAAGCAGAGGCAAAGAATGGCCAAGCAACTTGCTTAGAGTTGCACAGCTAAGTAATAGACTCAAGATTTGAATCCAATTTCTTCCAAGACACTGGTTAAGAGCTAATGGTGGCCAGATAGGGGATAATGAGGGCTTGGCAAGCTGGCACTTCTTGCATTATCAGCTGCTATGGACCTAGAAGGGAGGGGGGACCCTCAAGCTGTCATCAGCAGATTTGCCTTTTGGGGTCATGGCTGAGGAGATGGTAGTGGAAGGCTGGGAGGTAAATCCCAAGGACTCAGCTGCACAGGTGGCCAGGGAGCTCTTGGTGGCTATAGCATCGACTTCCAGGAATGTCCCAGCCTCCAGCCCATATATTTCCTCAATACCTTGGGTTCCAAAGCCATGCTTCCCACCCTAATATTGATCAGCAGGAAGCTTTAAACTGGAGAAGATAGTGTGTGAGTCTGGAGTAATTGGGTGGACCACCCCAGTCTAAGAATGGGTCAGCTGGTATAATTGCTGGTCCCATGGCAGGTAGCCTTTCTTTCCCTGGGGATGTCTCAGTGTTCTTTGGCCAGGTTAAATGTCATTACTTCTTCTCAAATCCCCACACTGCATTTCAGTCTCTCTGGCCTCTGTCTTAAAACAAGTTGCTGGGCAGAGGCATGAAATAGTCCATGAGGCAGAGATCTGTAGTCTCAGCATAGCCTGAGGGCACCTAGGGCTCATCAGGAGCAACCACCTTGTACCTCCTGGCTCTTGCATAAGAACTCAGGAAAAGGACAGGGGCGCCTGGGTGGCTTAGTCGGTTAAGCGGCCGACTTTCGCTTAGGTCATGATCTTGCGGTTCGTGGGTTCGAGCCCCGCGTCGGACTCTGTGCTGACTGCCAGCTCAGAGCCTGGAGCCTGTTTCAGTCCGTGACTCCCTCTCTCTCTGACCCTCCCCTGCTCACGCTGTCTCTCTCTCTCTCTCTCTCTCCTAGAAATAAATTAAAAAAAAAAAAATTAAAAAAAAAAACTCAGGAAAGGAGAAACTACTTCTGTTACCTTTTTGCTTTAGAGTTGGGGTTCTTGCCTCAGGGCATTACCGAAGAAGCCAGGAGGGACCAAAGAGACACTAGCCACAGGCCATTCAGTTTCAAGCAGTGGTGGCCAAAAGGTGTGGGTTGAATTTTTCCATAGCCACTAATCCCAGTGTGACCTGGACCATGATAATGCTTGTACTACAAAATGGCCCTATCTACTCACATAGCTTTGTAGGACTCTGCTTATGAGACCCAGACAATGGATGGAAGGCATTCCCCAAATTCTGAGGAGCTGTGCAACAGGTTATAGTTACACTGAAGTGACCATCTCCTGTGTGTGATTTTCTCATATAATTCCATAATCCACCTGTCATGTGGACAAAGAATCTTAACCTGGCTAAGAGTGTGCTGGGCTTCACAGCCGTCCTGGGGGAGGAGTTATGTCAGCTGGGGGAGCTAAGCCAGGGAAGCTGAACTGAGGTCATGCAATTCAAGTTCAGTCCAGTCAAAGGGCCTAACAGAAGGTCACTGTGTTAACTCCACTGACCTCAAGATGCTCCGGGGGGAGGGAGAGAAGGGAGGAGGATGTGGAGGGAGGCTGTGAGAGCAGTGGGAAAACCGAGATCAAGAGGAAGGGCAGGATTTGAGTGCTGATTCACCCACTGATGTCCTGGGTGACCTTGGACAAGAATTACCCATTAGAGCACAGTTGTGAGGACTTCTCAGACAGGACTTTGTAAACTATCAAGTCAGATACAAATACAGTGTTTTAATGGCAATAATCTAATCAGAGAGGTCAAATAGTAAATTAGTGGTCATATTTGGCCAGAATGAAATCTATTAGCTCAGTGCTCTTTCTAGAAAACAGTTACTAGGTACCCACATCACCCTCTGAACAACACTAGTCTACATAACTGAGGAAATCAATCACCTTACAGAGAATGGAAACTGGCTCTAATAATGTGCTGGAAAGTTCAGTACTCAAATTACTGAATGTTCCAAGACCCGAGGACACATTAATTGTACTTAATCCCATGAACTAAATTAATATTACTGTCAAAGATACACAAACACTCAAAAGGCCATTGACCTTCCCTTTTGGCATCAGTGAAGAGTGCTGGTAGACACAGCATCTTTGTAATTAATACATAACATCATAGCAAAGGACATTTATTTTATTTATCTATGGTTTCAGATTTCTGGTGGGACTTTGGTTCAGCAGCTATCTTGCAGGGCAGCGTTCTTTGGCTGGGGGTGAGTGGCCAGCACGTTGTGCCTCAGGTTGGCTTCCTGGTTTCCCTTCTTGTCAGCTTCTACAGGGCTCTTCCCTCCGCATTTATAAGGTAGTGGTGATTTGGATTCTAATGAATGCTTGGTCATACACAATTGTCCACTTAGTGTGTAGCATTTTTAGCAGTTAGCCAATTTAGAAATCCTAAAATCATAAAGTCCTTTGACTACAAAGGTGGGGAAAAAGGTATTTATAAATTCCATCTGCCTAAGTTTTTACAGGCTGAGGATTTGGGAATTCAGTCATACCAGGCTCTGTTGTCAGCCTTTGCTTTTGTTTTTTAAAGGGGGAATAACGGACAGTGTCACCTGTGCATCCCCCGACACCTGGAAGGGGAAGGACCTCCTGAAGATCCCTCATGAGCTGTACCCGCCCTGCCCTTTCCCTTCTCCAGGTGCGGGGGCCTCGAGGGTACAGCAGCTGGGTTCTGCCCGCCAGCCAGACCCCAGGTCTCCTGAGAGCCACAGCACGGGGCGGCGAGACCACTCGGAATGTGAGGTCAAACCCAAGCCGAGGCCAGTCAACCTGCGTCATGCGGTGGCCACCGTCGTCATCACTGGAGTTGTGTGTGGGATTGTGTGTCTCATGATGCTGGTGGCTGCCATCTATGGCTGTACCTACGCGGCTGTCACAGCGCAGTACAATGGGGGGCGCTTGGCTCAGACCGAAGTGACTGTGAAGATGGAAGGGAAAGAGCCGTATGACAGCTCACAAGCCTGAGACCTCCATCTCAAAGAGGAAGAACTACATTAGGCCAGAAGAAAGTGCCAGAGTAGGGCTGGTGCATTTACTGTTACCATTTCATTTCGCTTTTTTCAAAAGGAAAACAAAAAAAATATCCCCGGGGAAAATTATGTTGAGATTTAAAGTATACCATATTGAAACAGAGATGATACTTGTGCTCTGTGTCTGAGAAGTTACTGCAATTACTCTGTGTGGTAGAAGGCCCTACCCTGTGAAAGGGAAAATCTACCTTTCAGGTACTCTTCCCTGTCTTACGTAGCTTTAAAGAGCATCAGAAATTCAAACACACGCGCTAGTCAGCATTCCTGGGAGCTTTACGGTTCACTGGAAAACTGCCCAATTTTGAGTGCCTGGGAAGAGGCTGGCAATCTTACCCGAGGGGCACTGAATGCCTCTATAATTCAAATTCATGTGAGATGAGTGATACTTTTAGATGTTCTGCATGTTATACATTTAATGGGAGAGTCTGTTGGTTGGGAATTGCATCGCTTGCCACAAGAGTCAGATTATATTTAATTTTCTAAATCAGAAAACCATTTGGGGCTTTTGAGGCCACAGAGGAAGAGGAGGGTTCCATGTCTGGATAATGGGACTCAGGCCCAGGGTCTGGGGAAGTTTTCTGATGCGAGGGTAAATAACATGTAAACAAACACTAAGAGGACGGGGAGCTGGAGTCGGGGGGCACATGTTACCAGAAGGCTGTATCCACCAGACGACTGGAACCTTCCATTTATAACTCTTACAGCAGGAACACATTTAGGGTGGGCTGAGAGCAAGATAATGGCTTGTGTGTGTCTGTATCTACACACATAGTGCACTGAGTGCACAGACTTGTACAACCACACCCACACATAAACATACCCGGAGCAATCAGTTTACCCACTAATGAAATGCAGCCGCGGCAGGGTGGAAGCCAGCAGCTGTTGACCACCACCCAGACTGTCTACTCAACACTCTGGGATAGGAAGTAGGAGGAAGTCTGGAGAGAGTGGAAATTATCAAGAGACTCCAGTTAGGTGGCAGCAGCCATCCTGAATATTGTTTGGGCCGGGGTTTAAAAAAATCAGGTGTGGCCTGCCTTTCTCCATAGACACAGTCCTGAAGAGTTGCATGTAAAGTGAATTTTTGTAAATTAAATCATCATTTTAATGCAGTAGGGGAGCTCGCTATTTAAAGGAACCTTTCATGGAATCTTTCTGTAATGGCAATAATTGCCTCCAGGTTTATGCATTTTGTAAATTTGCATTTTCTCATGTTAGGTTTTCTTAAAATGTCATCTACCTGCTCTCTCTCATGAATCCCTAGCTCACGCTTAGAGTTACCTGTTAGTATTAAAATCATTTTACAGAGAGGAGTTAAGGACATGTCAAGCAGAGAATGGCAAATATAGGGTCAGCTGTCCCTCCAGAGGCCTTAACAGACATTGCTAATCAATCCCAGCACTCCTCCCAGCTGAGCCTTGATGCAACACAGATGCCTTCTTAAGACAGCACTATAGGCAACCAGAACTAATCAATTGGAATTGGTTCAAAGGATAAAACACATTTGCCATTCAGGGTACTGGCTCTACATTCACTCCTTCAGGCCATGTAAAAATCAGTTTGGATCCTAAATTAGTAGTCCGTTCCCTAACCTGGAATGTGAATGGGAGGTCCACACAGGCAGGAGTTATTTTCTCCCTGTCTGATGCAGCCAGAGCCTTGGCCAATAGTATAAAGAGGCCAAGGGAAATACAAATGAACCTACCAGAGCCCACCCTGAAGGACACACACCTATGCTCCCCAAATCATCACAGAGGCCATCTACACCTGCCCACATTGCCTCACAACTAGTGTGGGCCCCACATATACCACAAGCTAAAGATGGACCATCTTCTTAGAGCAGCAATTTTGCTAAATGATTTCCTGGGTTGAAGGGGTAGTATCAACTTTGATGTTAATTTTTTTCTGAATGTTAAAATAAACCTTGATATGTTAAAGAGTAGATTGACAACTGAGCATGGATTGTAAGGTCAAAAACAGACCCCAGAGAAGGCTGGCTTTCCAACAACTCCATCCCAAGCCCTGGTGACTCCTTTCTGCTCTGCCTAAGTCTGAGCACCCAGTCTAAGGACACAGTGGTTACTTTCCAGGTGAAAAAAATCATTCTTTCCCTTGTCTTGGGCTGTAAGTCCTTGGCCAAGAAGGCAACACAAGAAAGGAAATTTAGAAGATCGTTCTGTATGTCATCCCCATGTCACCAAATCTTTCCAGAGCTTGTGCTAGGTACCAGGCATGGTGAAGGGCGTTTTTGTGAGCATTGGTGATGTAATCCTGGCAACCAACCCCGAGATACCTGGGCAAATATTACCGAAGCCAGGAGCTACCCAGGCCAATGACACTATTGCCACTTAGGACTGCAGGTGCACAGTGTTCTGTCAGAGGTTTGGTGACACTGCAGGTCAACCCTGTCCCCTGCCCACAATGGTTACATGAGAGAACTTCCCATACACTGCAGAAAACCCTGAACGTGGCTAGAATCCTCACTCATCAATACCCAAGTCCTATTAGATTTCTATGTACAGACGATAACTCAGGCAAACAGATTCCCATTTTATGAATAGTCTAAGGAAAATGGTTAAAACATTGCCTATGTATATTCAGATTTCTATCTTTTGCCTACAGTCACCACAAACAGCAGTTGGCAATGAAAATAATTACTTACCCTGAAATGTCAACAGCCTCTCAGCACAGAAAAATATAAATCAAATTGTTTAGATTAACAAATGCAGAGTTATCACTTGTTAATATGAGAAATGAAATGTTTCAACTATAAAAAACATCGCAGATGAAAGACCCAATTTGCAGGGTATTCTGTGAGAACCACAAATTATCTTTCACAATGACTACAGCTCATGAGGGGTAATTTGAAAACGTCTCATAGATTATTTTCAGCTGCTTATTGCTGCTGTCATATTCATAAATTCCCCCTCTACAAATGCCCTTCTATCATAGAGCCTTGATAAAGGCATGTTGTAGACAAAATTCAGGTATGGTATGGGTGGATTCTGAGAAAACCATCTAAAAGATTTTCTCATCATACTTAGTGGAGCAGCATGACTACAGACCAGTGATTTTTGTCTTGTCTGAGATCACAAATTCACAATAGCAGGACCCAACAGATGCTCTAGCTGTCTGAAGTGAGGCATATAAAGAGGAAGTATAAAGAAGAGACCCTTTTGAGAAACATAAAAAAAAAAAAAAAAAAAAAAAAAAAAGAAGAGACCCTGCCTACTGGCAGGGCAAACTGATATCAGGTATCAGTGGCAAAACGATATCTGAAAAGCTTTTAAAGTTAAGGCAAATATCCCTGACTTGCAGGGAGAATGTCGTGCTTAAGATGGATAAAATACCCAATGGACAAGTGGGTGCTTTATTTTTCCTCACAAAAATGCAAGACTGAAAAGTGATTAACATGATTTCCTCCTGAAGATTCATAAAAGACAAGTCTCATTACCCGAATTAACCAAGTTACCCCAGAAATAAGACACTCTTGTCTTATATCCTAAATATCAAAGGAAGTAGATAAATCAATTTCTAAAATGGTCTATATGTAGTACACATTAATATCAGTATATAACTGTTAGAAACCTACAACTTTCGGGGCGCCTGGGTGGCTTAGTCGGTTAAGCGTCCGACTTTCGCTTAGGTCATGATCTTGCGGTTCGTGGGTTCGAGCCCTGCGTCGGGCTCTGTGCTGACTGCCAGCTCGGAGCCTGGAGCCTGTTTTTGAGTCTGTGACTCCCTCTCTCTCTGACCCTCTCCTGTTCACGCTGTCTCTCTCTCTCTCCTAGAAATAAATTAAAAAAACATTAAAAAAAAAAAAAGAAACCTATAACTTTCAACTAGAAATCAGGAAATAACTGTTTCTGGTTTTGTTAAACCCACCAGCGTATCCATTGCTCAATGTACCAGCAAATGATATTCCAAACCCTACATGGCATGTGGGATGTGGTTTATACGCATAACTTTCAGGAACTTTCAAGAGAGTGTACACGCTCATGAGAATGGAAGGGGCAGAGGGAGAGGGGGAATGAGAATCCCAAGCAGGTTCCATGCCCAGCACTGAGTTAGCCTAGGGGCTCAATCTCACAACTGTAAGATCATGATCTGAGTCGAAGTCAAGAGGCAGACACTTAACCAACTGTGCCACCCAGGCACCCCTCTTTCTTTCCTTCCTCTTTATTGCTCAAATTGCAATGAAGTCTCAAAGAAACTCTCGTTCCATTTGGAGAGGTAGCTTCACTGTCTGCCACTCTCCTTTCAGATTCTTTTTTTTCAATGTTTTATTTTATTTTTGAGAGAGAGATAGAGACAGCATGAGCAGGGGAGGGTCAGAGAGAGAGGGAGACATAGAATCTGAAGACAGGTTCCAGGCTCTGAGCTAGCTGTCAGCACAGAGCCCAACACAGGGCTCAAACTCACGAACTGTGAGATCATGACCTGAGCTGAAGTCGGACACTTAGCCGACTGAACCACCCAGGCACCCCATTTTTCATATTCTTAACTAGAGTATCCACATGCCTTACTTTTTACTCCATTGATAGTAAATTTCCATTTATTATCAGGATGTCACCAATTACAAAGACCTATCAAGAAGACCCAGAAAAGGAACTATAAGGATTGAAAGTTGAGAAAATCCCTAGAGAGCATTTAGCTTAGACCTGACAAGTTTGGGATAGCTGTGACCAGCCTCCCTACTCATGTTAGGCATTGTGAATAGATTATGGCAAATTTATCTTCTGAGCCCAACCACCACCTCAGCATCCTTTTAAATCTGTATTTTCAGTCCCCAGTACTGATCACCTAGAGTTAATGATAAAGATTAAACCGGTTTGGTACCCTGATATAGTACTATGTCCTTGTTTTACAAATGGGAAACAGAAGCATGGAAAAGGAATGGGACTTTTCCAAAGTCTCATTAATTAATTATTGGATTAATTAAAGCCATAATTAATGCCATAATTAATTATTGGCTTGACAAATACAGCTTCAGGAACATGGGGTTAACATGGATAATACAACCCAACCCCCATTATTCTTCATGTATTCTGTGCAAACCATAATATCAATATGAATTGATATCAAATATCAATGTGAACCACAATATCAGACTGTGGCATTATTATATTAATTGTAGTCCCACACTCAACATTTATTGAGCACCCAATTTGTGCCAGTTGTTTCCCAAGTACAATGCTTTCATTTTCTCTAAGCCTCATATTGACCAAAACATGTGGGCACTAGGAAACCATGGGTGGCTCAGTCAGTTGAGTGTCTGACTTAGGCTCAGGTCATGATCACATGGTTCATGAGTTTGAGCCCTGCATTGGGATCTCTCTCTCTCTCAGTGCAGAACCTACTTCAGAGCCTCTGTTTCCCTCTCTCTCTGCACCTCCCCCTGCCGCCCTCAAAAATAAATAAACTTAAAACATGTGGACATTTTCCTGCCACATTACAGATGAAGAAACAAAATCACTGGATTTTGGTTATTTGTTCAAGGTCACATTACTAGTAAGTAGTGAAGCAGGAATTTGGATGCAGGACCTGGACACTTTCTGGGATGTGACAGGTTTGAAGAGGTCACAGTTGAGATGCTTTCCTGGCACTGCTAGCACTTACCTTAAAAATGGCAAAGAAAAAAAACCCAACCAACAGCCAGTGTGCCACTGCAAAAACTCTGATCTCACCAAGAGCCAGGACCCAAATGAAAAGGCCATGGAAAAGGAAGGTCCTTATATTACCCACGACTCTGCTGAGCTGGAAAGGATGTTCTTAGAATGGGAATGGTAGAAACTCAGCCATAGTCTCTTGCAGCTACTTGGGAAAATGATGAAATTAGATGTTGCCTAATAAGAATTTCCCATTGAAATACTCATGAATACAATGAGGAAAAAAAGTTATGAGGATCTAGAAATTGAGAATACAGATCAATGATATCCAAGCCCCGAGGAGAGATGCCCAACATCCAGAGCAGAGATAGGGCCATCAAATAGATGAGTGGGATGCAACGGAAGAAAGTCTATATACCACCCATCCTTATGCTTGTGTCTTTCCTCTGAGACGGGGGTTTCTCAAACCAGAGGGAAACCACTTCTTCCCATGTAAGATGTCTGAGAACATTTAACTCCTACAACACCTGCCATTAAGACCTTGCTGTCTTCCTCCACTAAAGATGAAGAATCTCAGCAGTGTAACATACAATAGGATGATAAAAGGAAGACAGTACCATAAGATAAGCACAATCTAGGGGCTATAATTTTTATCTATTGTTTCTTACAAGAAATGAAAACTACAAATGACTTTGGTTTACCTAGGTAGTCAGATCACCAGGCAATAAGACATGGCATCTCTTACAAGTCCTACAATGCTCCACTATAGAGAGGACCTCTAGACCCTAGACATTTGTTTAGGGGCTGTGTCTGTCAACTATCTTTCTATCTTAGTCTCCAAGGCTGATCTGAAGTCAATAAGAAGGGACCTGTAAAGGGAGGTTATTCACTCTGTTCAGTGGCAAACACACCATATTAAAATTTTTCTATGTTTATTCATTTTTGGGAGAGAGAGAGACAAAGTATGAGCCTGGAAGGGGCAGAGAGAGAGGAAGACACAGAATCTGAAGCAGACTCCAGGCTCCAAGGTGTCAGCACAGACACAGGGCTTGAACTCACAAACCACGAGATCATGACCTGAGCCAAAGTTGTATGCTCAATTGACTGAACCACCCCAGGCACCCTGCAAACAACCCATATTTAAGTGGTGATTAAAATTAAGAAAGAAACCTAAGTGGAATCTACTAAAATATATTTTAAGAAAGGAACAAAAGCAGCATTGCCCATGAAATGCAGAAGCAGCATGGAAGATCTATTTCAAAAAATATTTTAGCACGATTTTTAAAGTTTCTGGATGGATTTGGTGTATATTATACTCACTCATATTCCACTGGCAAAAAGATGTCATATGGCTAAGTTCAGAGTTAAAGAGCACAGAATCATACAATGTCTAGTAGGAAGGCACAGTGAATGACCTGGCAATAGGCAAGGATATTCAGTCCCCTTATAAGAAACGAAGGAGGGGTGCATAGGTGGCTCCCTCGGTTAAGCATCTGACTCTTGATTTCAGCTCAGGTCATGATTTCAGTTCGTAGGCTCAAGCTCCATGGTGGGTTCCTTGCTGACAGAAGCCTGCTTGGGATTCTCTCTCCCCCACCTCTGCCCCTCCCCTGCTTGTGTGTGCATGTGCTGCTCTCTCAAAATAAATAAACTTTAAAAAAAAGAAAGTAAATAATTTAATTGCAAGCAATCATAAAATAATAACAAATGATAAAATGATAATGGCTAATAACAGTAAATACTAAGTGAATAAAAAAATAGACACATAAGTGATAAATGAGGTACAGAAGAAACATTAGGACATATTGAATCAGTGATATAGAACACTATTACAGGCATATTCATTCCTGGAATTCAAAAGAAAAAATAGAGAGGAAAGCAATAGAAGATGATAGAAATGAAGGAGAAATGGTAAAGAACTAAAATATGGAGGGGCGCCTGGGTGGCTTAGTCGGTTAAGCGTCTGACTTTCGCTTAGGTCTTGATCTCGCGGTTTGTGGGGTCGAGCCCCGCGTCGGGCTCTGTGCTGACTGCCAGCTCAGAGCCTGGAGCCTGTTTCAGAGTCTGTGTCTCCCTCTCTCTCTGACCCTCCCCTGTTCACGCTGTCTCTCTCTATCCTAGAAATAAATAAAAATATTAAAAAAAAAAAGAACTAAAATATGGATACTGGGTTTTCCCAATGAACAGATTAGAGCCTACCAAACAGAAGGAAAGAAAATCTGCAAAGGCACCTTTCCTGAGCTACAGAAAAAACTCCAATGATAAAGATCAAGAAAGGCTTCCTATTAGAGAGATTAATGGAAAAAATATTAAAAGTTAGTCTAGTTTATTGCTTGGCACATTAAAGTCTCAATCAGTATAAATTACAGAAAAAACACATAGATGAAACAATGATTTCTGGTAAAATTTTCAAATTTTAAAGAACAAATTAAAGATTCCAAAGTCTAGAAACCAAACAAAAAATGAAACTCAACACGGAACCAAATTGAGATTACAATTCTCAGATATGTAACCATTTAGGGAGCATGCCATTATGCATTGTTTTTGAAGAAAAATGGTTCAAGATCTACTTTAGTTGATCAAGGCATGAATTATAAAAATGAGGAAAGGGAAGAGGGAGGAGGAATGTGAAAATAATTGAAAAATGTGGAGTCACCATTCAAGTGCCGGCAATAAGCACCAAAATCAGTTAAAGTCCAAGTTACGTCTGACTGGTTTACTTAATATGGTTACAAAACAATGCAAAGTCAAATAATTTGACAAATTTCTAAGCACCTTCTGCACGCCAGGCAATTTTCTAAGTATCATAGACGAAGGAGAGAATAAGAGATTTAAAGCATATGCACCATGGAACTTAATATCTCCCAGAAGAAGAAGATAAAGACATAAAAAACTATGTATATCAAGTGGTGGAGAAGCAGGGGTGACAGGCACAGAGTACTGGGAATATGGGAGAGGAAGAGCTTCTGTTTTATACATGGTGATCATGAAATCCCCTCAGAAAATCGTTGAGCAGAAACTGGAAGGAAAAGATGGAGCCAGTGGTGAAGATATCTGGAGGAACTTTGTCCCAGGGAGAAGGCACAGCAGGTGCAGACGCCCTGACACAGGAGCACGTTTAATGTGTTTGAAGACAAATGTAAAGGTAATGTGGCCAAGTGAGCAAAGGTGGAGGCAGAAGGAGCTGAGGGTAGAGGGTAACGAGGGGTCAAATCATATAGGACCCTGTAGCTTGTGGCAGCTTTTAAGATGATTCTTAAAGGTACTCCTGCTCTTGTTGACTGCTTCTCCTTGAGGGTGGGCTGGACCCAGTGACTTGTTCTAGCAAACAGAATATGAGGTACACATCATAGAATATTGCTTTTAGGACTAAGTGACCAAAACACTCTGGCTTCCATCTTGCTTGCCCTCTCTTGCTTGTTCTGAGGAAAGTCACCTGTCACCTGTGGGTACAGTCACATGGTGAGGAAGTCAGGGGGGCGGCTCGCCAACAACCAGCTGCTAAGCATCCCATGAGTGACTGGGAAGCATTTCCTCTGTTTTCTGAGCCTTTAGACAAGACCACAGCCCCAACAATATTTTTATTGCACCCTCATGAGAGACCCTGGGCCAGTACCTTGATTGCAGCCTTTATGAGAGACCCTGAGCCTGATGACCCACCTAAGCTTCACCCAGACCCCTGACTCATGGAAACTATTAGATAATAAATGTTTGTAGCTGGATTCCATAATGTGAAAATTATAGGTGGCCTTGAGAAGTGCTTCACTGTGGATGAAACTTGTCTGGGGTGGGTTCTGGAGAGAATGAAGGAGGGGACATGTGGAAAAATCCTACGGCATAAGAGAGCAAGAAATGCATGACACAAATAAAATAATTCAATAACAAAAATAATTTTGGCTTAAAAACCTAACTGTATCAGCACAAATCTGGAAGTGGGTAGAAGTAGGCTAGTGAAGCAAAAGCATGGAAAATGACCACAAACTATGGTTTCCTTCCTTCCTTCCTTCCTTCCTTCCTTCCTTCCTTCCTTCCTTCCATCCTTCCTTCCTTCCTTTCTTTCTTTCGTTTAAAGACAACTGTACACTCCCATCGGCCTCAGCCTGTTCACATATAATTTGGTCTTGGAGTAGGAATGACAATTAGACACTTATCCTAGTCTCATGCAGAAATTTTCATCCAGAATAGAACCCACGGAGCTCTTGGTGGGTGCAGCCTTGGTGGGTGCAAGTCTTTGATCAGCACTGTCCCCCCTTTCCTACCACCAACCAGCCAAAGCATTTTCCATGAGTAAGAGAGTCCTTGGAATGACTGTCAGAGCATTTATGCTCCTACTGTGGACTCTGCTGCTGTCTGTCCCTCTCTTCCAAGGAGGGGAGATTCAGGTCGGCTCACTTTTCCTCTGTGGGCACTTCACTTAGCATGAGTCACATATTCTAGTCTTAAATAAGATCAAGATCCCAGCAAGGTCACCAGGAGATTTGCCTGGATAAAGGCAACTAAATAAATCCCTAAATCTCTCATGATCCATGCTGGGGGGAAAAATCCCATAAACTGTTTTCCACTAAAGCATGTGAGGGCATTTCCAATGCTCTACTGAGCATTATGCTGATTACACTGTTCAGAGGTTTATAAACTAGAGTGAAGATTAAGTAAATCACTGTCTTGACTGACAATGAGAGCATATATTTTTAGAAAGCTTAGGATCTTTGATTGGGATTTCTGTGTAACCACATGTACAAAAACATTAGGCACAACTGATGGGCATCTTCTGGTACATGAAGCTCTGTCTTCAACATTTACTTACACAGCCTCTGATTTCAATATCTACTTCATTTTTATAAAATAAAAAGATGTTAAATAAATGAAGGAACAAATCAGGGTTTTATGTTTTTTTTTTAAAAATAGATTGTGACATATTTTCATCCAAAGCAAGAGTTAGCAACCTTTTTCTGTAAAGAGCCAGGTATTAATTCTTGGCTTTGTAGTCCATATGGTCTCTAGCCAACTATGAACTCCGCCATTTTAGCAGGAAGGTGTCCATAGACAATAAGGGCACAGCGCTATTTCGATAAAATGTCATTTACAAAAATGTTGGTAGATATCAAAGTACTTATATCCAGAATATGTAAAGAACTCATATATCAGTAATAAAAAGATACATAATGTAATTTAAATATGGGCAAAGGATGGGAAAATAAATTTCTCTGATGAATAAATGCAAGTAACACATGAAAAGATGCTCAGCATAATTAGTTATTAGGGAAAGGCAAATCATTTCACACCCACTAGGACAGCTAAAATAAAGAAGACTGACAACAGCAAGTGTTGTTAAATATGTGGAAAAATTGGAACCCTCATACGTTGCTGATGAGACTGTAAAATGGTGGGGCCACTTTGGAAAGCTTGAGCACTCTTCAAAATATCAAACATAGAATTACCATATGATGCCAAAATTCTACTCTTGTCTATCTGACAAACGGAAACATATGTACACAGAAAAACTTGTACATATCCATTGCCCATAAGTGTTCATATCAACATTATTGAAAATAACTAAGAAGTAGGAGCCCAAATGTCCATAAACTGATGAATGGATGAATAAAGTGGTGTACAAACAATGGAATATCATTTGGAAATTAAAAAAACGAAGCACTGACACATGTTAAAATATGGATTGACCTTGAAAACATTAA
The DNA here is from genome assembly GCF_008692635.1 of Crocuta crocuta. Taxonomy (NCBI): domain Eukaryota; kingdom Metazoa; phylum Chordata; class Mammalia; order Carnivora; family Hyaenidae; genus Crocuta; species Crocuta crocuta. The sequence continues at coordinate 3,682,586 of NW_027532166.1, forward strand.
GCTAAGTAAAAGAAGTTGATCACACTAGGCCATGTACTGTGTGATTCCATTTATCTGCCAAGTCCAGAACAGGCAAATCCATAGAGACAGAAAGTAGATTTGTGGTATCCTGTGGTTGGGGTAGGGAACAGGATCTCAAGAATGAGTGTGTGTGTGTACAAGGGGTTCTTTGTGGGATGCTGAAATTGTTCTAAAATTAGATTGCAGTGACAGTTGCACAACTCTGTCAATACACTAAAATCCAATAGGCTGTACACTTTATGTGGGTGAATTTTTACAGTATGTGAAATATATCTCAATAAAGCTATAGGAAAACCAAACAGAATAGGCTGCAACCTAGATTTGGTCCCATGGGCTGCAGCTGGTCAACCTCTGGATAGCTAGGTACATGAAAGTGTGAGTTTCAAAGTTTTCTCAAACATGTCAATATACTGTAATAGCAGTTCCTATGCAAATTTTCACGGAGAACAGCACATGGCAATAAGCAGCGCCTAGTGAGTAGTGGCGGGTGTAGCCAACCATCATTAGAAGAACAGAAGTAATAGTAGTGATAGTTTTTTAGCAGCTACTCATGATTGANAACCCCAGGGGTCCCCAAAAGACAGATAGCATCTGGGTGAAGTAATTCTCCATTATTGATCAATTCTTTCCTTTTCTGTGATGATGAAACAGATCTCCATCTGTAAAAACGAGGCTGTTAGAAATCCAGCTGAAGCACCAGTCAGCCTCATTCTACAAGAGGGGCGAAATGGCCCTGGGCTCACTGCCAAACCCTCAGTTCACATCAGCTTTAATGCCCAAATCACACCACGACCTCAAAAAGAGGAGTCTTCACTTGCTGATTCAGAACACACAAGCCAGGTGTGAGGACCTGTTATCCGCGAGGCCTGTTGCTGAGTTTTGGGTGGAGGACATGTTGGAGCTTTTGATAAGGTTTATAAAAGGATGGTGACTCTTGGCAGTGAGTGTCTTGGAGAGTTAGCACGCGGGATCCAGTTTCTCAAATCTCTGGGCTATTTTTACTCCTGGAGCAGAAGTCCTTACCGCACCCCCACCCCCGGCTACTGTGGCATGCAGGCAGCTGTTCTCAGTGGCAGGCTTGATCTATGGCATAATTAGTAGCTACATCATTAATCCATTTCGATGATGTTTGCTGTTGTCAGTCATACTGGCTTAGACCTCTTTTTGTCCCTGCATTGCTCCTGTTTGTCAGCTTAATAAAAGGAAAAAGAGAGAGAGAGAGAAAGCAAGAGAGAGAGAGAGAGAGAGAGCAAAATGCCAAATAAATAGAACACCCTACCGTATAGTTAATATTTAGAATGAAGACCTTCCTTGGGTTCCCCACCTCTCCCTGGGTCATCTGGCCCCCTGCCCATCAGTTCTGCTTTAAGACCCTAGCAAATACCCCTGAAGCCTGAGAGACTTGTCCGTGTCTCAGGGTACCCACCTGGATGTGGCTACAACATGTGTGAAGGATCTCATTCAAGATTCCAGGACAAGTATGTTCTGTCTGCCTGCAACGCCCACCCACGGATCTTTGCAGATGGCTGAATCTCACCATTCAGGGCTCTGCTCATGTCAGGCCTTCCCTGACCCTCCTGATCCGGAGAAGCATTGCCCCCACCACACAGCCAAACATATATGTGAAGATGAGCATGCGTCTCTGCCTTTGCCACTGCCAGCCTCACCTCAGCTCTTTATCCTGGTCTATTCTCTATAGAGCATTTACCACTAAAGAAGCTTGGCTCCTTCCCCCCTCCCTCCCTCCATTCATGTAATACTTGTCTGTGGTCTGTACCTCCTATACAAATGGAAGCTCTCATTGGCAGCAACTCGGTCTTACTCGCTGTCTTCAGGGAGTGCTGTGGCATTCGGGTGGAAGGATTCTCCATCAGACAGCTGCCCCTCCACCCTCCATGTACAGCATGCCAACAGCACCCTCCTACTGTATCAACCAACAGTCCTTCAATACACCCCACAATGATGGCTAGGGTGGCTGTTCACAGCTGTATCCCCAGCACAACGTACGCGGTAGATGCTAGATATACATGTACTGAATAATTTAATCACACAATGAAGAAATGAGACAAGACCATTTATAAAGGGGCCCAATAAGGGAAAGCAGTGAATCTGAAAGCACTAAAAGTTGACGATTGCCTGTCATTCCTCAATCTCTCCCCTACTGACATCGTGGACCAGATAATCCTTTGTTGTTTGGAGGGGCTGTCGTGCACCTCATAGGCTATGTAGCGGCATTCCTGTCCCGGACCCACTAGATGCTGGTAGCACCCCTTTAACCAGATGTGACAAAAATGTCTCTACATGGAGTCAAATGCCCCAGGGTGGAAGGAAACTGCCCCTGGTTGAGAACTGCTGGTTTAATCAGTAAGTAGTAAATGTCTGCCAAGATAAAACATTCCCTTTACTCAGAACTGACAAACCAGTGGTTTATCTACGCAGACTTGATGCATAATTCCCGCCACACAGGATAACTCATTTATACCAAATATGCGAAATCCCATCAAAGGAATGTTGTTAAACTAAATATCCGCCTATAACATTTTGCCAACATTATTCACCCAGTTCTAATGAAGAGTACATATTAAATAGTCCACTCAGTTTAAATAACATATACCTGACAATAGCTAATGTTAATCTCTCTCCTAATTAGCTGGTTAAAATGAGATCTTCTGTCCTAATATCAAGCATTCCCCTTCATTATACTGTCTATAATTATGCAAATGAGACCACATAACCCACATTTTCAAATTTCCCCCAATGAATGGATTTAACATGGCCTGTGTCTCTCAGAGGCAGACCGGGAGGTCAGAGACCCACTCCCACTCAATTTACTAAAAATAATTTAATTTTACACTTTAACTCTGTTTTAAAAACTATTTCTGTAGGAAAACAATTCCTCTATGGTCTCTAATCTATTTTTTTTTCTGCTGATGGTCAGATCGGTTATTGTAACCATCACTTTAATACTCAGACCTCAGAAAAGACATTTACCAATGTAAAGATTAACTACTAGATCAGCATCCCCGCCTTTAGGATGGGCACTAAACAGTTTTTCTATCCCTTAAAATATCCATCATGGTCTGTATCATTATCAGTAGTGCATGGATTGGAGTTTTAGTTACTGCCTGCTTCTTAGAGTTTCAGTCAAGTACGGTGTTCCCATCGTCTGGACAATATAATTTGCAAACTTATGTTCCTACACAGAGCAGATGAAAATGAAGCCCATTTTCCTTGATTCATCTATTGAGCCACTGTTTTGACACATTTACCACACGTCAACCTTTGTGCTTAGCACTGGGGATAAAAAGATAATTGGGACAGTCCTCACCTTTGGAGAGTTTTTCCATTTTATTTAAGAAATCAAACTGGTACTAACTTGTAGAAGAGGTTTTGGATTTTGATATGCTAAAATTTACATTTTATTTATTTTATTTTTTTTTAAATGTTTTATTTATTTCTAGGAGAGAGAGAGAGAGAGACAGCGTGAACAGGGGAGGGTCAGAGAGAGAGGGAGTCACAGACTGAAACAGGCTCCAGGCTCTGAGCTGGCAGTCAGCACAGAGCCCGACGCGGGGCTCGAACCCACGAACCGCGAGATCATGACCTAAGTGAAAGTCGGACGCTTAACCGACTAAGCCACCCAGGCGCCCCTAAAATTTACATTTTAAAACAAATGCAAAAAAATCAGAATTCATTTTCTATTATTTAAAAAATCCCCAAATCCGAACTTCTTTAGAAAAACTGAGATGATGCATTGTGTATTTGTCAGAGAAGAGTCCAGAAGGAGACCTTCTGTGGTGTGGTGGTGACGGTGGTCAGACAAACTGCCCAAGGAGGGAAGAAGTTCCCTCCATAGTTATACCTTCCCTGATGATTCAGTTCTTCCCTCTGTGCATTTCTTTCCCTCTCTCTGTCATTTCCATCCTCGCATGGTAGAAGCAGGGCCTGTGACTGTTGGCCGATACAGCCCAGTCTCTCATTAAGAACAGAGTAGGGAATGAACACCATGATCTAGGTAATTTATGGAACTCAAGTCAGTAATAATGAAGTGAGGAAAAATGGGTTTCTACAAGTTCAATTCAATTAATTATAGAATTCTTATCGAAGATTAATCTACTACATTTCAGGTTCTCTATGGGGTTCTGTTCAGAGGGACAGGAGATGAAAATAACAAAGTCTTTTACCCTCAAGGACTTTCTAGATAATTGTCCCCCTTTTCTCTTCACCTGTCCTGTGTGGACATTGCTTTAAAAATAACTGCTACTTTACATGTATCTGGAGAGAGGAAGGGAATGTCATTATGGAGTCTGTTTCTTATTTATGTATATCTAGAGTGCCTGGTAAAAGAAGGAGGTCAGGAAATATTTAGTGAATGAATGAGTAAATGAATGAATAAGCTTGAAGATCAGAATAGGTCAGACCAAATTTTAGCATTTTCATACTTCTTCATATCCCAGTATTTTATTTTTTTTTTCTCATTTTGCCCCCAAATCAAACCAGAGTAAGGCAAGGGAGGTAATGATCCCAATGCTATTTTAAATAGAGCTTCAGAGATCCAAGACCACATATTTAGCAAGTTACAGAGTGAGCGGCAAACCTGTGTGGACATTTGCATTGCTAATAACAACAGAAAGATGGAGGAGAAGCTTGACATACATAGGAGGCCCCAGGGCTCTGGAGAGACTTGGTAAGCCAAAGAGAAAGTCCTACCACTTCTTCCTTTGCAGTGGGAAAGCAAGTAAGAAGATTCAGCACACTAGTGGCATCTGGAAAGCTGGCACGTCCCTCCAGAGAAGGACTGTAAGCAATGTCATAGGCCAAGAAGATGGATGGGGCCCATTTATGCACCAAGGCTGACGTACAAATGGAATCCTTCCCAGTTTGACTGCCCTTTCTTCAAAGATGTCATTGACAGATGAGTATCTAAATGTTTTTGTTTAAAAAAGAAAAGACGAAAGAAAGAAAGAAAGAAAGAAAGAAAGAAAGAAAGAAAGAAAGAAAGAAAGAAAGAAAGAAAGAAAGAAAGAATAAAGCAAAAACAAAACACAACAAGAAACTCTTTCTGTCCTAAACAGACACCGAGAGCCAATGAACATGAGAACACCCGATCAGGCTTGAGAGCAGGCCTTTAAAAGGTGTCCTTGATAATTATTTGCAAAGTTGTACACCTTTCCTTCCAGATATTTTTCAATTCAACACAAGGATTTCATTGAAACCCCAAATTACTGCCAGTTGGCCATATTCCATCTGCTCTTGGAGGCTCATTGGTGGGGGAACAAGCCTGATCACATATTCATCCTCACTTGCCAAAACAAGGCTTCTTCCCCAATTAAAATGACCTTTTCTATTTTAGAGTAGTAAACAATGTCTACTTAATTTGGGGAAAATATACAGAATAAAGTTACTGAAACGAATCACATAGTGACAGGATGGGTGAGTCAGAGTCAATGCAATCTGTGGGGGGTGCTGAAGAGGCCACTCTGCTTTTGGAGACAGAAAGGTCCTCTTGAGGTGATTGGTTTCATGGTGCCTCCTCCATGGCAGTGTTCAAGATCAAACCGAGCAAATCTGTTTTATCTTATACCTACCAAACACACTTTTAAAAAGAAGGTTAATAACTACCAGTTTTAACGGGTAAGTACTAAATACAGTTCCTTAGACAGCCTTGCCTCTTTGTCTTGCTCTGTAATTATCTTCTGAAGATGGGGACCGGTTGACACACACTGAGTAGCAGTAAACAGGAGGGTGTCTCTTCCACCCACTCGCAGTTGGCCAAACCACGTCTTATGAGCTGCCTGTGTTCTCTGGCCAGCTGTGTAACTCAACAGTTACCAGCATAGATCAGTGAACTTTTTGGAAAACTCACGTTCTTCTCCCCACTGGGTACACAGTACCCAGGCGGAGTCCACATTTTCCCCGCACTGAGCCAAACAGACATTTATGAAATAATAGGCATTTGGAAACATTTGAGCTTAGTGTGCAAAAACAAAAGACAAAAGTGGCTCGGATGGGCACTGTGATCTCCGGGCTGACACAGAGCATCCTTCATGATGACTTAATGAAAAAACTAAGGAAAAGGTTTTAAGAAAATTCCAAGAAGTCAGACAGTTTGCTCTGGTCAGACCACATCTTTGACAGCTGCTCCATGTGGCCCCGCTCCAGGGAGATAACATGCCTCCAGAACTAGCTGGCTGGGTCACCCTAGAGGTAAGCAAGGCTGACTTCCTTTGAGCAAAAATAAACCCTGCTGAGTTACATGATCCTGTCTCCTGCTTTCTTCAAGGAACATGAGATGCTAAGTGACAAAATTTGAAGACAGCAGCTGCGAATCCTCAGAGTCCTTACCTCCTGGCTGATTTAGTTACAGGTCTGCCTAGTTAAAGATGATCTACAGGTTATATACATAAGACAGTCTTCCTTGTCATATCCAACAAGCCAGTAATAACCAGGGAAACTGCCCCCAAATCTTTCAATCCCTGCTAATACAATTATGATGCATAGGCTAAGTCAGAAATAAAGTAGGGAAAGAAGCCCAGTGTTTTCCAGCCAAAGAACAGCCACACTCAAATATGTCCGCTCCGTTTGCATTCCTTCTCACAAATATTCAAGGTGTAGACACAGCAGTTGATGTTCAAAGTCCCCCTACTGTACAACTTACTGAGAGAGGTTGTCTGGAAGCAGAACAGCTCCCTTTGGTGAATCTAGCCAATATCAGGATGGGGTTTGGAGGGTCTCACCCGCCCACAACCAATGGATCCAACAATGTCAGAAATAGATGACGTGCCAGACAAGCTTGTAGACTCTGTTTTTGTCAGCAGCTGTCCTCAAAGGAGCGCTCGTGGCAGTTTCCAGCCCTTTCGGCCGAACACCACCAACGAAAGCCCCCAGCCAGCCATATATGTCTACTGACATTCTTGAGAGTGAGAGGGATGGCAAAAGCCAGAGACAGGGTTTCTTTGACAGTTGAAGACTCTCCATCATGAAATGATTTGGCTTTCACCTGGTCCCAAACCTGGCATCTACAGATACAACTTCAATTCCTCAGTAGGATGAGAGGGGTAAAAATTTTGGGCCTCTGGAGAAGGCACATTTCAGCTTGTGTGTGCTTAAAACAAACCCACACTTTCCTAGTATGCCCACTGTTATCCTAATGATGTAGCAGTGGGCAATCTGGAGCTTACTTTAAATGAGCACACTACCTACTTTCAAGAAATTCTCCTCTGCAGACACCAACAATTTCTTACTGGCTCAGAGTTTAAGAATAAGAGGAGTACTGGGAAAGATTTCTGTTGTCACATCAAACACAACTGGCCGTCAGAATCTTGAACTGGCGAAGATAACACCAAGCTAAGGAAGAAGTAGTTTTTAGTTTTCGTTTCCTTTCAAAACTTATTTTGTGAAGAATAAACATGCTGCATAGGAGCAATTCATTGGCCAGATAAATGGATGCCATGCTTATTTCTATTAATTGACTGAAATCCATCCTTTACCTGCTACCACAGGAGATTTCCGTTCATCCAGGAGCTGGATGGAGGTACTTGCTGTCACCACATTGCTTTTGTTGACTATTCCTGAAAGAGGAAAAACCAACAAAACACACACAAAAATGGATATAGTTGTGTGCCCAGGTTAAGAGAGTAATCATGCTGGCCCATGGCCACCAATTCTGCAGACTGTGCTACTGCATGGTTCCCCAAACCCAGAGTTGGCCAACTTTGTTAGGTCATAGGTGCTATGTAGACAGTCCTTTCAGCTGAAGGAATCAGTGCACTGAGTTATGACTGCCACACTGTGGGGTGGGGGGGTGGGGTGTCTGGCCTCTTTACATCAAAATTATTAGACACCACTAGAGGGACCACTTTTCTCTCTTGATTTGTGGTTACTAGTGACAGTGTTTACTTGTGTTAGTGATCACATTTACAGCCATGGACAGTTACATGAGATAAAGTTTTGAAATTATCTTACAAATTTGGAACTTTAGTCTCTTTTTGTTGGTTACAACTTTATTAACTTATAAAATTCTAATTTCAAGACCAGTTTTTCTTAGCAAAACCATTCTAATCAGGGATAGACTTGGCATACAATCCTTACTCCAAACTCTTATTCATGTGGTAACAATAAGGCATTAGTATGAAGACATTTTTGATTACTAACAATGGTTCCAATACCCACAAATTAAAGGACACTGAGCGCAGATTTCAAACCCCCTTGGTTAATAACTGTTAGCACAATGCTCACCTTATAAAAGGTGTTCGAGGAACAGAATCCAATTAAACTGGGAAACAGAGAGGGCAGACCTGAATTTGAATATGCTTATGACAGAAGCAACTGAGAATTTTCTCCTGGCTCAAGCTTAAGCAGTAATAAAAACCAGCTTCTTTTCCAATGTGTGCAGGTAATCAACACATGGCAGAAAAAATAGAGAGCTCCACCATAACACTTGTACTTGGTGATGTTACATTTTCTCTGAATCAAAAGGAAGAATGAAATCTAAGATGTTAAGTCATCCTTAACTTTACCATGAACAAGGCAAATTCCTTTGACAACCCCACTTGCCAAAAACCAATTCTATAACAGCTTTAATTAACCAGAATTTGTTTTTCCCAGACATAAGTCTCTGTGGGGAAAATGGTGAAAAGTAAAAACACACACCCACACAAGGGGCCATCACTCATAAGTACACACACACAGAACACTTCTGGGCTTGCTCTCATTTCTGACTGTTCCTTTTCCCTGTCCAGTTTGGAGCAAAATCCACCCTGCTAGAAAAGAACTTGATGCTTCCAGTCCAAATCTAGCAAGCTAAGTTCTTTTTTTTTTTTTTTTCTTAGAAGACCAAGAAAAAGAAAGGAACATGAGATTGCATGGTAAAAGAAGACGTCTGCAGCAAAATGAGAAAGTTCACTGTTCTCTTGGTTGATATTTTCAGCAATAAAGTGTCATCCAAACAAACATGAAGAGTCTTAGTCACCTGGACATTTGTATCTAAGGACACACATTGTGTGGTTGTGGGTACAAAGGAGTACAGACTCCAAGAATCTCAGTTTTTCCTGAAAGGAAACTAATTGATCATCTCCTCTAAAATTCCACCTGCTCAGGGAATTTCTACAAGAACATTTGGCCTTTCCTTGAGTATCTTCATTAGTAAGAGACCTTCTTCCTAATGCAACTAATTATTAGACAACTCTTGCCAACATGTCTTCTGCAAATTTTGAAAGCACTCTTCCTGAAGATGTGTTCATTCATGGAAATGAGCAAGTGCTAAGAACCAAGTAGGGGGCTTTGCACTAAGCACCAGAGAACTGTCAATAGGGCTGATTTTGGAATGCTTGAAAAAGACTGATATGGTGGCTCTAATATAAAACATAAGTATAGACTGAACTGTCTAAAGCAATCCAAGTTTATAGAAATAGGTCTTATTTGTCTCTGAAGTTACTACAATGCACAGTCAGAGCCTTTCCCAAAATGAGCACCAAAGACTATCAGCTGTATGAGACAAGAAAAAGCTAGGGACAATCAGAAAGTACTTTCAGTTTGTTTTACTTCTAAACATGGCTGAAATAAGTTAGTGTTCTTTTTGGGAGGGAGGTGAACTTAATCTTTTTTAAAACATTTTATATAAGTCTGGCCGGTTAGCTCAATGATTAGAGCGTGGTACTAATAAAACATTTCATATAAATTTTATTTATTTATATTTATTTATTTACATAAATTTTATAGAAAATGCTAGGACTAGGAAAATCACTGGTTATGTACTTTTCCTGGGTCACTGTAGCCCTCTATCAGGAGAGCACAAGTCTATACAAAAATCTCAGCTCTCACTCCTGCATGTTGATTTGAATTGATTTAGCTTCTGATAGGGGAATTGTGGGCCTACAAAGTGGTGTGACTCACTGAAGGTTCTGGCAAGGATGTTACGCATGCCTGAATTTTCTCTAAGTGGGGCTATGACAATATTTAAAAAAAAAATCTACCGAGAAGTTTGTATTCAAATTCCACACAGTAAAAAGTACCAGTCCTGCTTCCCAAAATGCTTTTTCCTACTTTGGTTAAGCAAAAGCTTCATTTTACTTGGGGTCATTATACTTATGGAACAGGTCAATGGTTCAGTGCTGGGCCAGTATTCAGCACTGGTCCTCGAGACAGAACTTGGCTCCCTCCAGCATTTGGATGGCTCCCCTACACTCTGCATATAATGCCTGGGCCAGCAAGACCAGACAGACAGAGTCCCACCTCCAACAAGGACCCCCACCTGTGCTAAACGGGATGGAGTAGACGAAGCTCCCTGGAATCTGCTCAGCGGCTCTTCGGTACCAGAGAGGGAAATGGTCTGCGTTAAAAATGTTCTCCTTGTCTCCAGCTTTCAGGAAATCCCTGGAAATGGAAAGGAATAAGAACATGTCAAAATCCACAAATAATCCAATTAAAAAGTGAGCAATGTACCTTTTCATTTTTCCAAAGAAGAGAGACAAATGGCCAACAGGGAAATGAAAAGATGCTTAGCAGTACTTACCATTAAGGAAATGCAGATCAAAATCACAATGAGCTATCACCAGACACATGTTAGGATGGGTATCATCAAAAAGAAAAGAGCTAAGAAATGTTGGCGAGGGCATAGAAAAAAGAACACTGGTGCACTTTGTAACCTGGAACAGCCAGCCACCATGGAACACAATATGGTGGGTCCTCAAAAAATTAAAAATAAGACTATCATCTGACTCAGCAATTCCACTGGAATATACACAACAGAAACAAAAACCCTAACTCAAAAAGATATTTTCCATTCACCGAAGCATTATTTACAACAGCCGAGAGATGGAAACAGCCTAAGTCTCAATCAGTGGATGAATGGATAAAGAGTAGTAGCATAGATACCACACATTCCACACAATGGAATAATATTCAGCCATAAAAATGAGAAAATCCTACCACTGGCCACGACATGGATGGAACATGAAAGCATTAATCTAAGTGAATTAGGTCAGACAGAAAAAGACAAACATTGTAGGATCTCACTTACACGTGGAAGCTAAAAACAAATGAGAAAACAAAGACAAACAAACAAAAACCAAAAAACCATCAAACTCAGAAAAAGAGATCAGATATGTGGTTACCAGGGGCAGGGTTTGGGGGACAGGGAACTACAAGAAGGTTATAAGACAACTGGGGACCATGGCAAACACTGCCGTGTGACCTATAATCAAGCTGTGACGAGAGTACATCCTAAGGTGTTCTCATCACCAGGAGAATTTTTCTTCTTTTCTTTTCATTGTATCTATATGAGTTGAGAGATGTGAAATAAACCTATTGCGGTAATCGCTTCACAATATATGTAAACCAAATCATCACGTTGTACATCTGAAGTGTATACAGTAGCGTATGCCAATTATTTCTCAATAAAACTGGAAAGGGAGAAGAAAGAGGGGGACGGGGAGGAGGAGGGAGGAGGAGGGAGAGGAGAAGAGGAGAAGGATATTGGCACCACTCAGCAAAGAAAAGCCAGATGCGGGTGCATCCTAATCACCTTTGTCAGGTGGAAACAGTGTTGGCTTTCGGAACTCCAACCTGCCTTTTTCAGTGCAGAGAGAACCTGTGTAGCATCGTGCACCCTGGATGACTCAGAAATACTCTGTAGAACTCCAGCAGTCAGGCTGTCTGTGGGTGAAATAATTTTTCCTAGTATATCCAGAATTAATTATCCTAGCATCTAAAAGCGAACAAGCAAAGCCTCCAGAAATCATATCACAAGACCAAAGAAAGGGTCGTCGAAAAGCTGTCTTGCCTTACAATTCATATGTGATCACATATCCTTGGGAAGATCAAATTAAGTAGATTTCACTCCTGTTAGAAAAAGTGTAACAGAGGTCGCAGTGGGCCCTGTGGACATCCTTGCTCCCTTCCTCCCTTCCCCCACCTGCTCTCCAGCCAACAGGACTGCTCTGGCCGTCTGTAAATGCCTCACCCTGCCCAGCCTCCCATGCCTACTACCCACAGTGCTTCTCTCTCTCCTGAAGCCTACCTGTACTCTCTTCCCCATTTCTTCCTTTAAAAATCATATTCCCTTCACAGTGTGCCTCAAATCCCACCTCCCACACCAATCCACAGAGACAAGCGCAAGCTCCTGCCCCACAGCCTTGGTCTCTCAGCCTTCTCCTTCCTTGGCCCTACCTGCGCTGTCATGTCTCCAACCCAAACCATCCAGCAGCCTGCAGTGTGAAGTTGGATCATACAGACAATGGAGAGAAATACTCAAATGTTCTCCATTGTTACAGCAGGGCTAAACTTATACGCTAAGTTGTAATAAGTTGGGTTATTAGAAATGACTTGACTTGGCTTCTAAATCAGGAAAGCATTCTGTAGTTGTAGGGTATGGCCAACCACGGATCTCTTGGTCTCTTTCTAAGATGCAAAGTTCATTCCTAGAGGAAGCCCATGCCATTGGAGGCCACTCTTAAAGTTCTCAACATGGAAATACACCTGCTTTTAACTTACACCAGTATGTTCTAATTCCTCTCGAAGGGCAGAGACATTATTTTTCTTGACATTTCCAGGGCCTGGCACTCATCAGGCACTCATCATGTGCTTAATGATCACATGATAAATCAAATCTCATATTCAGATAAGAGCTCCTCAAGTATTAAAAGTAATTTGCTGACCCTTTTCTAAACAGTATTTCTCAATTCTTTCAAATTCTGACATCAGTTATGGCCATGTTCCTATGTAAAGGCTCTCTGCTGTCACTCAAAAGGCCAACTGTGGAGTCCCGAGCAGGACTGAGATGGTGCATAGACATCTGAGTTATTCAGTGCTGGGCATAGGGAGTTCCAGGCATGATGTCATAGACGAGCTCCTCCTGGCACCGATATAGTCAGTGGTAATGCTTCCTGATCCTAAAATCAACAGGACTCACAAGTATTGAAATGTGACCTTTAGCTTTTTTTTTTTTTTTTCATTACACATGAGATTTTTCATAACCCTGACTGGGATAGGTGTGTGAAGGAGATGCTGCTGTCTAGTCCTAGGTGGGATGTGCAGCTGGCCTTCCACACTGGGCCATGGCACGACCATGCATTTTCACATGTGTTGGGATGCACAGAACCACAGGGAGGAAGGTGACCTTCTCATGGAGCAGTTAATGGTACCAGGAGCCCTTTTCCAGTCTTGGAAGGTGGGATAATAGCTTGGTTAGGAGGTTTGAGGTGGTTTTCACTTAGAACAATGGAGACATTTGAGGAAGACAAGCGACAGCCTTGAACACTGCATTACTGAGTGTCCAGCAGTGCTGCCCGGGACCAGACCATGCTGACACCAGGGCAGCAAGCAGGAGGCTGCAGGGCATGATCTCCATGGGCTTTGGTGTTCATACGAGAGCATCTGGTTGTCAGGAAACCTTGTGGGTCTCTGACAACTACCAAGTAGTGATTCACAAGGAAGCAGAAAGAGAGAGCCGATTGTATAGATCTCTGAAAATGTTCTTCAGGAAGATAGATCTTTCTGGATAAGATGAAACCTACCTCTAGATACTAGGAGCTGTTGTGGTGTTGTGTGAGACTGGTCTAGGTTATAGGCACAAATGAGTGACCTCGGGTGAGTTACTTGGGTCAATCACTGAGTCTCTGAGCCCCATTTACTCATCTATAAAGTGTCACCACAATTCTATCAGAGTTACACAACACAGTACGTACACTGAAAATGGCTCCAACGAGTATATGGGATTTTCAAGTCTCAGGAGCTTCTTTCGTTCTCTGTAGTTCACACAAAAGCTGTGAAGTGGTCATCGCTTAGACTTAGGGCCGTGGGGGGTGGGGAGCAGAACCAGATGGCAGAGGCTGGCATCACTGTTTCTGTTTGTGAGGCCACACTGAACACACAGATTCACTGCTGACACTGACGGGTACAGAGGCCTGGGACTAGAATCGATGTGCTTCAAAAGCAGATGGTGATGATAGGAAATGGAACTTCAGTGTAAGAGGCTGATGCCAGTACCAGTTAGCCCTGCAGCAGGGACTTTATATTCTCCAGCACTCTCCCCACGACTTTGCATGCCTTCTTTAAAAACATAGAAATTCTAAAAGCTTTCTAGCCCTGGCTAAGAGTATATCTAAATAGTTAGGCCTTAACAGATGCCTTTTGCTGGGATGGTATAGGCAGGTATAGGACCCTAAGACAATAGAACTCCTGGGCACCTGGGTGGCTCAGTTGGTTAAATGTCCGACTTTGGCTCAGCTCATGATCTCACAGGTTCATGAACTTGAGCCCTGCATCAGGCTCTCTGCTCTCAGCACAGAGCCTGCTTCAAATCCTCTGTGTCCCTCTCTCTTTCTCTGTACCCTCCCACTCTCTATCAAAAACAAAAAACATTTTAGGGGCGCCTGGATGGCTCAGTCGATTGGGCGTCTGACTTCGACTTGGGTCATGATCTCATGGTTCGTGGGTATGAGCCCTGCGTCGGGCTCTGTGACAGCTGGCTCAGAGCCTGGAGCCTGTTTTGGATTCTGTGTCTCCTTCTCTCTCTGACCCGCCCCTGCTCACGCTGTCGTTCTCAGAAATAAATAAAACATTAAAAAAAATTTTAAAAACATTTAAAAAAAGAGAGAGAGAGAACTCAAGGTGCTTCTATAAGAACCAATGACATGAGTTTCTTGAAGACAGAAGAATCATCTCATCCATACAGACATCCACGGTCTACTCACTCTGGGTCATGGTTATGGCACACGGAGCAGAGCTAACCCACACATGCAGATATTTTTAGCTTCTCAAACTGGTTTTACATCCATAGTTTTTGGCTCCTCACAAGAACCTGGGGAGATTTTTCAGGGGCACAGAGCAAAGGCAACGAATGGGATGAGCCAGGTGCATGCCCAGCGATCCTGAGGTGACCTGCAGGACAGACTAGCAAGGCACACTGTCTGGCTGTGACTGTTCCTCTGGTTTGTCTGTTTTAATCTCCAGACAAATAACAGGCTTCGTCTTGAGCAGGAGAAAGTTCCTGCATCTCCTTCTGCCTCTCTCTAGGTTCCAGAAGAAGGTGATGTGTGTCTTGTCATTTCTAGTCTTTCTAAGAACTTGCCATCTGGAAAGACAATTGGGCAGGGCTAAAGGCTGAAGAGGGCTTGGCACCATAAGGTCACAACTGTAGTCAATTTCCTAAATGACAAATTTGAGATGCTGAGAAAGAGTCCTCAAACAGGAAGTAAAAGCCAGTTCATGGACCATCTAAGAATCCACTGATTTCCCACTTACCAGACTTGGTTTTATAAGATCATATGGTTGGGGTCAGGGCCTCGTCTAAGAGGTAAGAGCACTGCTGACTGGGGCTTGCTTGGACAGGAGTGTCCCCTCCTTGGGTCTCTGTGGGGACACCCCTTTCAGATTGGTGGCTGGCCTGTGGCTTGGTCATTCACTGCCGGGAATGCATAGGTCAGGGTGTCTGAGGGCCCATGGTAATGTCTGAAACCTCCTCACATGCACTAGGCAAACTGTCTGAATCTCAGACTCCATTTGTCCCTCACTTAATAATGCCTCTTACTTCAGAGGGGAAAAAAAACCCCGAGAAACATTAATGGGGCCAGAAAAGACTTCCCAGGCCCACAACCACCTCTGGTCCAACACCAGTTTGAAGAGTTAAGGCCCTGTTGCTCTCTGAAGACACAGAGGCTGGCTGGCAGTGATTTAAAGTGCATCTGGGTACTAGACGCGCTGCCCAATTCCCATCTGGGTCTCTTTGGCAGCACAAGGAAATACCGTCCAACCCAAGTCCCACCGGATGGCCCACTCCTGGGTGTGGGGCTCTGCGGGCCCTCAGGCTCAGCGCAGAGGCACCGAGCTTTATTAAAGCACACACAAACAAATAAACAACAGACTTGAAACCCTGATTCTTGGACAGGCAGGAATCCCTCCGCAGAGCTGCTGAGCAGCTGAATGCCCTGGGGCCATCTGTCAGGAGTCCTTCTGGCTGCTCCCCCAGCAGCCCCTTCGTCGCCAGATTCTGCAGTGAGTCACCAGCACAGGAGAGGACTCCAGGACAGTGGAAGGAAGCCAGCAAGCATGAAGAACAAAGGGTTGTGGAAAGGCCAACAGGCAGGTGAGCACGCACGCCGGGGGCCCCCGCGGTAGAACAGGGAAGAACCATGTCAGCAGGCCTGGGGTGGCCTGAAATTTTCTCTACTGATGATACAACGAGACACTTAAGCGTCCCTTGACTTTCCCATTTCAGGAGCTCCCTGGGCCCCTGCAGAAGAGCCTGCCTACTTACTGGTTGGTGAGTTGCTCAGCCCCAACAAACAGGTTGATCCTCGAGAGGCCCGTGCGAGTGCCGAGGAAGGCCACCTCCACGCCCTTGTCAGAGTTCCTGAAACACAGCAGCAGACAACAGGGGGTTGCGTCCAGACAGTAAGCAGATGATGGCTTTTGCATCTTAAGACTCACTGCATGTTTTATGATATAGCAGTTTTGAAACCTGAAATTTTAAAAGAAATTATAGAAACACATACACATACACACACACACACACACACACACACACACGGCCACATGCACCAAGCACAGAACACAAACTCACCCCCTTACAAAAAGTGTTTTCGGCAATTCTTGCAAAAAAACTAAGAACTCCATTGAATTCTGAGAACTCAAAGCATCATGAACAAATGCACCCCCATGCTCAATAGATACATCTTTATCTTAGGGTTCTGGGTGCACATTCAGAAGAGCAGCCCGGAAGGGGAACTACTTTATGGAGAGGAAGAAAATCCTTACATAGAAGTTTTGCATTGATCTCCCAAATCCACTCTTGGTCCTGAAACCATTAGTGGAATCTGGCATCAGTGACAGCACCAGCTGAGCCACTGGATCAGGTCTGCAGCGACCTATAGCCTGGAAATGTCTAGGATCTGAATTCTCCACCGTTTGAAGTCACCGACGAGTAATTTTACCAGAGCACAGGCCTTATTCTTACCACTGTCCCCAAAGAGATGAGTAAAGAAATGGCTTCTTCAGGTCCCTGCAGGATACCATGCAGAAGACCCCTAAGAATGGCCTTAACAAAGGAAACTTATTTTAAAATCCACTGAAGGAGGGTCTTTCAACTTTCAAGGCAAAAATTTTGTGTGTTCGGGATATCCACAATGCCTACTTCTTCACAAAAAGCAAATGGTCTTTCTTCACAAATATATAATTTCATTCTTCAATAAACCTATGAAGAGAATACTGTTTCTTGAATTTGCTTCCCTTCCCTAAATGCTAGTAGCAATTTGATTTGAAGCACTATCCATGTCATCTTCAATATAAGATAATTTGGTTACTTGATCTTTGATAGTAGTCAAAGTGGCCAATACTACCTTTAAGTACTTAAGGGGTGAATAAAAACCAACACTATGCATTTGTTTCTGCTTGCAGCCTACCCAAATTGGAAAGCCAGGCTGCCCAATCAGTTACAGATGTGGACTACGAAGCAAGCTACCATTTTGGAAATCTTTAGCATGTGTTAGGAGTGAACCAGCAATCTTTGCATGGGATTTTGAGTTTCATGAGACCTTAAAAGAAACATTTCTACATTCACCAGAGAAAGCAGTCACAGGAAAGGTTTTGACTCTTTCCCAACCTCCCAGGGAATAGGAACCATGTGAGTAAGCAGTCCAAGGACACCCCCAAGCATAATGAGAATTGTAATCTCTCTTTGGAGCTCCAGACTCCTATATTGAACTGCCCACTTCTCATCTCCACCTGGGAGACTTAAGCTTAAAACGTCTAGGAAAGAACTATGGATGTGCTCAGTCCCAAATCTGCTTTTCTTTCATTGTCTCCTGACCTAGGAAATGGTACTGCTATCTACACAGGTATTCGTGTTGTAAATCGGAGAACAATCCTTGACAGCTCAGCCTCCCTCCCCTCACTTGGTGGACCCATCATCGAATCCTCGGCAGTGGTGGTGGGATCAGGGGGTGCCTCACTTCTGAAGCATGCCACAAGTGGATCTTTCCTCTCTGTGCCACAGCCACTGCCTTGGTCTAAGTGGAAAATCCCTTGGAATGCTGTAGGAGCCTTTACTTTTGCTCTTATCCCATTAAACTATGTTCACATAGCAGTAGGAGGATATTCTTTAAAAATTCAAATATGATCATGCCCTTCTTAAAACCTTAAAATGTTCTTCTTAAAAATCGTTCAGTGGCTTTCCAATACTCATAGTATAGTATTCAAAATCCTTCACCTAACTCCCAAGCTCCTGAGCCATCTAGCCCATCTACAGCCTCATCTGCCCACATCTTCTAGCCTACCTTCTAGATTTCAGTTCCGTTGGCCTTCTTTCTTTCTTTCTTTTTTATTTTTTAAATGTTTATTTTTGAGAGAGAGGGAGAGAGCACAAGGGAGGGAGGGCAGAGAGAGAGGGAGACACAGAATCTGAAATAGGCTCCAGGCTCTGCGCTGCCAGCGCTGAGCCTGATGTGGGGCTTGAACTCACGAGCCGTGAGATCATGACCTGAGCCCAAGTCGGAGGCTTAACCAACTGAGCCACCCAGGCGCTCCCCCATTGGCCTTCTTTAAATTCCTCAAATGTGCCAAATACTGTTGTACCTCAGGACTTTTGCACATGCTATTCCAGTTTCCTTAGAACTAGTTTCTAAGGAACTAGTTTCTTCTCAGAAGGGTCTTCTATCTTCCATCTCCACTCTAGGTCTTGTCAAATCTACATGTCCTTACATTTCTTTCAAAGCAGTTATCAATTCTTAATAATTTGGTAAATCTTAATAAGCTGGACTTAATGCCTAGCCCAGCTCCTGACGTACAACAGACATGCAATCAGTGATGCATGAATGAATGAACGATAAAGGAATGAAAATAAGAACAGAATGAATGACTGTCAGGATAGAAGAGAATATACAAAAGGCAAGGTAAAAGAATGAATGGAGCTAATAAAGAACAAAAAAGGAGAGAACTAAATAATGTGTGACATGAAAGTATAAACAAAAAGGAATGTTCTTTCTTTCTATTTTTAATCTTTAATGACCTATTAAAATTAGTAAGATAATTGTAACATTAGTAAGCTGCTGAAGACATTGGCAAAAGCCACCACTGCCCAGCCCCCTCTCCCCGTGTCCTCTGCCTGCCACAGAAAGAAAACCACAGGGTTATATCCTGACACCCTCATGAAACAGAGCTCTCACTTCCCCATCCTACTTACAACCCGGCCTGGCCCAGATCCCAAGTCCCCTCCAGACTGTGAGGTACGGGGGGCCATGCAGGGCAAGAAGCTAAGCGCTCCTGCCTCGCTCTCCCTTGCCAGTGCCCCTCCCCCCACCACCAAATTTNCCGCTAATCTGCTCTAGCTCTTGTGGTTTGGAGCTTTGGGGAAAATTAAAGCACTTTAACACCAAGCTCCCCAAACACTTTAGTTCTTTAAACCATAACCATATTTCGGACGGCTTGTGGGGAAATGGCCAGGAAAGGGGGACACGTGCAACCACTTACTCAGATTTGTTGAGGGCAAGACTGGTCCAATAGGCTTCAATGGGAGCGCTCACCACGGCATCAAAAAGGACTTCTTGTATCAATTCTTTATCACCTATTAGGAGGGACAGGCTTGAGAACATGGCTGTGGCTGGGCCCCCAATGGGGTCAAAAGAGGCGNTGACGCATTAGGCATTAACCCCCCACCAGCAGAAAATATGGGACAGTTCTGACAGCTGATACACCCGCAGTAGAGGGGCCCCCAGAGCATCCGGATGAGACGACAGTAAACAGAGAGTCTCAGGCATGTCACACTTCACTTTTCTGGCTTCTCTTCCCATCTAGGAGTTCATGCCACAGACCAGCATGCCTTAGAAAGTTTGCTGGTCCATCCACATTTCTGTCTTCTAACTGAGGTTCTTCAGGGTCCTGCTCCCAGTCGTTTGTAAGAAGAGAAAGGGATGTGATAACTAAACACTCCTGGGACTTTTGTTTTGTGATTCCTTCCATCTGGCTGGTTTGTTTGCTTGTTCCAATTTAAAGCAGGAAATCTGTCCCTATCCAAAGAGGGAATCTTGCTGGGGCTCTGTGGAAGGGGCTAAGGAGTCGGGGATATCATGGGTCCAGGAGAGGCATCAGAGCCCTCCAATCACTCTGCAGAGGGGCTGACTAACTATCACCTACAGCCGGCCAGTCCTCACCTTGACTGCTGGCCAACAAGACAGTGGCACTTTGCTCTAAATGTAAAAACTAAAAATAACTTATTACCAAAAAGACAATGGACACAGTGAGATAGTTACGTAGTGGAATGCCACATAGTAGTTCAAACAAATGCACTACAGGCAGATGATCAACATAAGTAAATCTCAACAATGTAATGAGTGAAACACAAGTTATAGAACAATACATATATTATATCCTAGGTAATATATATCATATATAAGTTTTAATATACAAAATAATGAAAATAATGGTACATACTGTTCATGGATACATATATATGTATATACACATGCAAATATACATACATATATACATATCTATATATTACTATATGTAGTAATAGTATAACATAATAATGTAATAATATAAGAAAATAATGTAACAATATAGGTAATATAATAGTATAATTGCCTGGGAGTGACATATATGGGAGGCTAACTCTCTTTGGGATGGAAATGGGACCAAACAGGAGACTCAGGGGCTTTAACATAATGTTGAACATAATGTAATGTTTCATTCCTTAAAAAGCACCTAAAGGAAATATAGCAAAATATTAATATTTGATAAAGCTGGATAATAAATATACATTTAAAAATATATCTCTATACCTTTGGGTTTTTTTTTAATATGTCATTCAGGAAGTCTAAGAAACAAAATAGGCTTATATGATGTCCATCTGATCTTTTCTCTACTAGAGTGTGGCCTCAAAAGTAAATCTGTTTCATGAAGATGCACCTTAGACATGAGATAAATGTCCTTCCCTCTCTCACAGGGCTGCTGTGCTTATTCTAGGAGACGGCATATGGAAAGAGGCGCTCACATCACTGAAGAAGTGGTACCTGGCAAGGGCAGAGGCAGGTGTTGTGCTCACTGCTGGAGAATCTCTCCTCGCCCAAACCAGTCACTGTACTTACATGCCAGTCCAGGAACCACTCTCGCACTTGGTGAGCATCAGGTCTGCCGCTCTCTCCCTGCCCACTCTGCACCGGCCACTGGCCATTTCTGACTCACTGAGCTTCCTCAGATGCCCCATGGTAGGAGGAGAGGCAGCAGCATATATATCCCATGAGGCAATGTATGTCCGTGATGATCCCTTTCTGGAGGGAAGCAGACCTCGAGTAGGGCCTGAGATGAGACCAGTCCTATTTCCTGCCCTTGTTTCTCATTTGTAAAATAAGGGAGCAGATATTCACAGTCCCTTCCCAGTGGGAACATTTCCATCTTACTCAGGTGCTTGACTTTAATGGTCTAGTAGGGGGACAAGGTCAATGCAAAAGGTTAGAATGTGACTGGGGGTTCTGCATGGCTTCCAGTAGCCCCTGTTCCCCCTCAGGCTCCTGTAGGAAGCAGACATTCAGCTGGATTTACTGGGAGTGATCATCTCTGCGAAAGCAAAGCTTCCCTGGGAAGCTGAGGGGGAGTATGGTTTTGGGTTCACTCTGTACTATGGCCACACGCACACACAGTACACTCACATTGGAGCAGAGGTTCTTTGCCTTTGAGGTAGAGCTTGATGGCTTCTAGCTGAGACAGATGACGGTGCTCTGGGTGTAGGTCAGTGTTGCAGTAGGACCTAAGAATATGACATGGGCCAAAACAGGAACACGTGAGTATTTGTGGCGTCGCCTTCCTTTGCCTTTGAACCGGGAGAGGTAAGGAGGGAGAAGAGATGACTTGATATCAAGGATGGCAACTAATATCCATGCTGATGAAGGATGGTTTAATTCTTACCATTCATCTGCCAGGGACACATCAGGGTGCTCTAAGTCATGCAGGCCTGGAGATCAAGCAAAAGGGGTTAATGAGTACGGATCACCTGCATGGGGCACAAATACCCCTCATCTCTCAGGTGATCTAAATGCTTGAGGACAGGACCATTGAGTGATGACAGTAGGCACCAACCCCAAGGATATCTGCTCATGAAAAGGGACTCTGGACAACAGAAACAAGGCAGAACTCTCTCCCCATTTCCATCTCCTTCGGCCACTGCTGTCACCTTCCCTGGCTGAGTATCCCAGGAAAGCCCAAACTCCATGAAGATAATCGACACACCTGAGAGCCCTGAGAGACATGCTTAGTATGTTGGTGGAAACACTGGTGCTGGAGCCCCACACGGCGGGAGCAGGGAGCTGGTCTGGGCCACTTAACTCGTGTGTGAAGTTAGCAGGTTACTTTACTTTTCTGAATGTCAGTTTCTTCTTGTGCCAAACAGGAATAATAATAGCCTCTAACTGATGGGTGGTTGTGAGGGTGAAATGATAGGTTGAATGATATGAAATTGTCAATACTCAACTGTTTTTGACCAGCAAAAATTGCTAGTTGTTATAGGATCCTAAGCACAAATGCACCATTGGTCCAGAAAGGTAGCTGGGACAACTGGGGGTTGCATGGAACTGGGGAGTTTTTACAGAATGCTCCAGACCACTCTAACTCTGTGAAACCACTCTCTTTCATTGTACCTTCATGTGAGTTTGTTTTGAAGGCTCGTCACCAGGCAAACATTTGTGAGTGATGACCTCAGGAACTCAGATGATGCTTATATAGCCTGTTTGAGGGTGTCAGAGTTTCCCAAATGGCCAACAGTATCTTACTGCACTCAGGATACCAGCTTACTCCTCAAATACAAATGCAGAACAGAAATAGCCAAATACTAGATCTAACACACCTAACACATTTAACTCATCTACTCTAGATGAGTAGATAGATACCACATCTACTGATGACTGATAACGTGGACATTAATGACATAAGCTAATTTATTAAACAACTACTATGTTCTTTCTCTTTGTGCATGTATATGTGTGTGTGTGTGTGTGTATATATATATATATAGTGGTATACATATTACTAAACATACTATTAGCATGTATTTATATATATGTGTAGTAGATACGAGGTGTCAAGGAGGTTCAGTAGAGAAATAATTTCAGCAAGTAAAACTATAACCCATACCTTCAGCCTCAGTAGCAACTCCTTACATTTTGAACAATGTCTACCTGTTGACCACCTATGTAATATATGACAGTGGGAAAGTATGTTGAAAATTCCCACATTCTGTGGGGCAGCATTCTTTATGAGAGATCCTGCAAAAGTGTGGTTGCCATCCCCAAGAACCCCTACCTTCTTCAAGAACAGAGCAGAACAATAATTGTGCCATGGCCCTTATATCAGGACCCTCTACCACTTGGTCCAAGCGGAAGCAGCTTTCTCAGGCCCGGGTACTCAAAGTTGGCAGGATTGCAAGTCCTCTTATTTACACAGGACCAACAGAGAGAGGAAGGTCTGACCTCATTTGTGTGGATAACCAAATACTCTCCCCCTTGCTGGGATTCAAGCTAATTTCTTGCATGGTGATTCTAGTTAGTTCTGTGACCTCTCAGCCTAATAGCTGTGAAACACACAGGGTTCTAGAAGGTGATGGCTAAAGAATGACCCAAAAGACAATGCAAAACAACTCTGTGTGTGTGTGTGTGTGTGTGTGTGTGTGTGTGTGAGAGAGAGAGAGAGAGAGAGAGAGAGAGAGACAGACAGACAGAGAGAGAGACAGAGAGAAAGAAAGAGAAAGAGGCAGGCCTGTGTACTGAAGATTGGCTAAGGAAATGGACACATGAGATGCAAACAATCTATTGATAACCTCTCTTTCTATTGTTCTGACCATGGGCTGTTTCCTCAGTTCACCTCAGATAGTTTAGACATGAATTTTCTGGCTTCATGGGCAGAGATATTCACAGAACCACACATGGCTCATACAGTGAGAAAATTCTAGAAGTTAAAAAAAGTGATTTCTGAGAATACATCCTGTTGAGTATCTTGCCCAAGTTACAAAGTTGCCTGCTCTCTCTTACGTGTGTCTGGGAAGAGAGACCATGTGATCGATTAGCTCTGCAATGGCCACAATGAAAGCTTTCAATCTCCTTTCTAGTCCTAAAGATCTCACAATGACTTGTGAGACAATGATCTCACAATGACCTGTAAAACAATGAACACTACCTGGGAGCAGACCAGGAAGTTGGCTATGAAACTTGGCCTCTCAGGACCACCAATCTCTTCATTCTCCACTACATCATTGGAGTGAGCCCTGAGGTGGTCCAGCTTCTGGAAGTTCACTACATGCACTTGTAACCAGCTCAAACCCATTAGAACTGTCTTGTAACCAACCTTCCTGCTCTTGGCCATACTTTCTGGGGACACCCAGTGAGACCACTGGTCTGGTCCTGCTCCTTCTCTGTGGAGAAGCAAATCCTCACCTACACTGGATGAGAGACTTACTCAAGGCCATTTGGGGAGAGGAAACTTTCAGAGGTCAGCCTCACCCCTCCCCTGTGAACTGGTGATACTGGGGAAGGGAGCTTCTCTGAGCTACCGGGTTGTTGTAAAGGGCAGAACAGGTGTGGCAGTGGTTTAAAGGTTTCAAGGGCTGTAACAACTACTACCATTCACTGGAAGTTTACGAGCGCCCATGCTTTATGAAGACAAGGGGATCTGGGAATCTCAAGGTGCTCCTTATTCCTTCTGACCTAGGTACAGCATTTAAATGATCATATTTTCCCCCTTGGACCTGGGCTGCCTTGAAGCACAAATGTAATCTGTGGCTCAACTGTGTGGAAGACTAAGGCTTGCATACCTTTGTTTTCATTTTATTCCCCCTGGGCTTGAATTTTTATACTACTTGGTATTTTCCTTGGTTGTGATTTTTTTATGCATGAGAAGAATATAGTTGGTGGATGATCCTACGAGTTGGCTCAACAAGATTATGGATTAAAGCAAATACAAATAAATGAAACCATAAGGAAGGCCACTCCTAGTGGGGATATTCCCACCATTCAGAAAGCAAGCTTAGATCAAGTGAGCAATAAATTGAGTCAAATGCCCAGGGATTGGAGTCAGGGTTGAACAGATGAGCAACATCTTTGGTTAACCCAATGGCTGGATCTGGGGCCTTCTCCCCACCGTAAAAGATAAAATGGGCCAAAGCATCATCTTACCTTCTTCAATGGTTACATTCCCTCGGAAGAAATATTTCCCATGGCCTCTGGAGAGCGCCACACCTAAGCTGTGCAGAGAAACAAAGCAGACCTTGAAATCCACGGCATTGACTGGAATAGACTTGTGGGTTAACTTTTTATTTTCCATTTTCACATTTCCACTTCATGTTCTGTAAACAATTTTTCCAACAGTTTACTTTCAAAACCCCACTGATTATAGTTGGTGTTGGTTTTTCTTAGGTTCAATCAGCTGCTTCAGAGCAATTTCGGATTAGAACTACCAGCAGCCATTGGCTGCTCTTGCTCATCTTGAAAGAGGCGTGGAAAATGCCTTGCGAGATGCCCTTGCAAGAGCCATGTGCCCTGCTCCTCACCACTGTCTGATGCACTCCTGCCCTACATTCAGCATCAGATGGGTCTTTCCAGACCCTAGATCTTAGGATTAGGGAATCTTTCAAGGGCTAACATAAAAATTGCCACTACCACTAGAGTGTAGCCATATTATTGCATTGTGAGCATCTGTGCCCAACCCTTTCCTTGGTCTAGTAGATTTTTCCAACTCTATGAGCTTGATTTAAGCTCCTTTCTAAAATAAGAGAATATATTTTGAAAACACAGTCTCTTCATTCTGCAAACCCACTTAGCGGACATGTGTTCCCTTGCTTGCTTTGCTTCCAAATGCAATCAAACTCACGATCCCTGGCAGTCTATGACAGCGATGCTATCATTTATTTTTCAGATTAATCTACAGTCAGTAAATTCTTTCTCTCCTTAGCTCTGTGAGGTACCAGTTCGGGAATGTGAAGCTGCCCCACTGAAATAACTTCCTGCAAAAGTGTTACAGCAGTAAGGTCACAGGAGCGGGAGACTACAGAATGCCACATGCACGTCTGAAGGCAGGCAATGGGGCAAAGCCATTTTTCAGGACCGTTACAGAGAAATAACAGGATTCAAAGGTGGACAAGCACAGAAGTACACTTCAGAGAAATTAAAATGGAGGCACAACACATAGGGATGGAAATGCTACTTCCTAGTTCGAAGGCCTGTTTTTTTGATCATGGAAATAAAAGGTGAAATGGAACTCACTGGGCAGCAAGTTAGATAGATGGTTAAGGAACCTGGTAACCCTCTGAACTGGTCTCTCCACCCTTAGTTGGAACCCCCAAAGCTTATTTGCTTGATAATGAGATGCAAAGCCATGACAAATTGAGTGAGTCTTCCTAGGTGAGCCTGAACCATCTTCCCCCTTCTGGAAAACAGAAACAAAAGCAGCCTGGGAAAAGCCCCTTCCTCACTCTTTCCAGCCTTTCGGCAGGGTGTTTGGTTATCTTCGGATGACGAGCTCTGAGAGCATCAGCAGGTTTTGTACAAACACAAGTGATGGATCTGATGGAATGTCCATGTATTATGGTCAGCTCTACCTGAAAGGGGTACCCTTGATGTCTGTATAATAGTAGTCATTTGTCATCACCAAAACCCGTTTCTAGATTGAAAAAAAAAAGTCGTAGAGAGAAGAAAACATGGTTAGTCTGCTAGGTGACGTTTTCAGAAATAAATAAAAATAAATGGACACGCTATGATCACGTTAACAGTACTACATGAATCTTGTTTGAGATAAGTAAAGACAAGAGAAAAATGATCTCAGCGAAAGATATTTATTCCAGATAGAGCTTTCAAAGCTAATTTTTCACAGTGGTTTGTTTTAAAGTAAGCAGCTAGAATGTTTGAGAAAAATGTACCCCTTTGTCCACTGTCTTCTTCACCTCCATAGAGAACTTCCCAGTCTTTCGGTTCACCATGGCGTTTCTTAACTGAAACAACAGAAGGAAACTGGTATTAGTCCTTCCCTAGGTTGCATGCCATCTGGCCATCTAGCATCCTGCAGCTTGGGAGCACATTTGGTGGTGTGTGCCAAGGAGAGGTATCACAGGGCTGGGCCGTTTCCCCATCAGATCGTGGGCACTTTGGCGCTCGGGCTGCATTCTGCACTCAGCCCTCTAGAACAGGGCTTCTCCAGAGTAAACATCCAACAGCTGCTATACCAAGGGAGAGAGGCTAACAACAACAAAAGACTTTCCACTTCAGTTTGGGGTGCTCGTGTAAACCTTGGGGCAGCACCCATGAAAAAGCCTGTACTATGTGAATGGAGCCTGAGAGTCAGAGAATGAAGTCCCAGCAACCACGAAAACTCTCAAGAGGGCAAGAATGTCTCTGGGGACAAGTTATGTTTTCAAAAAGGATATTCGTTTGTCATGAAGAAATCATTTTTCAAAACATAATCAAGTGAAAGATGTTTTCCTACATAGTATTTTTTATTTTAAGCCAAACCATTTGGAAGACAGGGATTCTCTTTCTACAGCATGAAGCATCTTCAAATGCTCCCAGAGAAATTGGAGCCAGCTAATGGTCTCACTTACAGTAACGTACGGTGACAGGGCAACCCGGTATCTGAGTTCTGGGGGTCCCATCTAGGGACAGTGAATCCCATGCCCTCCTTCCATCCTTGGCTGACCTCTTCTAATTATGCGTGGCCCTTCTGTGGGTTCACAGAAGGACAGCAGACGCAGTGATGAAAGATGTGCTGTCGTGGGCACCAATGGGGGATGAGGGGTATGCCATTTAATGGAACAGGAACGGATGCTAACATGCCACACTTTCCTGGCCTCGTGCCTGTTTTTTTTCTTTCTTTCTTTTTTTTTTTTTTGTTTTTCAAATTCTCTCCCTTCTTCTCTCCTCTGAGGAGCTTGACTAAGATCTGGCCGATAGAAAACTGTAATGTTTGCAAGTAACCTAAATTTGATTCAGGGCTGTCTAGATTCGGGTTCACATTCCCGTCTTCTGTGAGAGAGTAAAAAACATAATTTTTAGCTGGAGGCATGTATAAAATAAAACATATATTTTACTCTAGATATTTTTTAACAACACATAATAGGCATTTCTGGAAATATTTTCCCATTTTAACTTTTGTGGTTTTGGATGGGGAGAGCTGGTCCTAATTAAGTCTACTTTCTAACTTTCAAGAACGGCTCGATTTATCTTTAACATGGTTTTCATTTTTCCTTTTTCTGGTGCCTGCCTAAAGCCATTTGGGACCTTCCCCTCTCACATTCCCCAGGCAGGTCGGAGATTAGGTAAGCTGCTCCATGAGTCCGTACCACCCCGCACCCATCCCCCAGTAGCAGTGAACAATCAGCATCATCCCCGGATGGCTCCAAGGCCAAGGTCACTGATACTCTCTGGAGGCAAATGCTTGTATGATTAGTCCGGTCTTTCTCTTTTCTTCAATTTTAATGAAAACAGATTACACTTACTGAACACCTACTTGTGAGGCAGAATAGCACTATAGTTAGGAAGTGACTCCGGAGCCAGAGCTTATGATCTTGAACAACTCACTTACCCTCTCTGTGCCTCAGTTTCCTTTCCTGCAAAATGGAACTAATGACAGCACCCAACTCACAGAGTTGTCATGAGAAGGAGATGCACTGATATTTAGAAGAAAGCCTTGTCCACCCCAAGCATCCAGCACATGTTAGCTGCCTCCACTATCATCCCCACCAATCACTGTCATTGCCATCCTCTTCCATCCCTTTGATGTTAGACCCTGATCAAGAGCTTAAGGAATCAGAATTCAAGCTTGGGTTTGCTTGACCACAGATGCCCATGCTCCAAACCAATGTCTTTTCAACCTTTGACTGTGAGTCACATAAGAAATACACCTTACTCTGTGATGCAGTCTGATGTCTCTTATGTTAATAAATTTCAATGCTTGTAAGTGCTGCTCATGAACAAATAATGGATTATGGGATCCCCCCGCACCCCCTCCCAGCTCCCATGTTAAAATTGTGGCTCTTCACAACCTGTGGGTCAGCACAAACTGAAAAATTGTCAGCCCACGGTAAAGAGAAATACCTCAGGGTATCAAGACTCAAGTCTTACTGGTGACACAGACTACATTCTGTGACCTCTCTGTGGCTTCATTTACTCCTCTTTCATTCATCCCATGCAAAGTGTTGTGAGCAAGGACGCCCAGACCTCAGGGATCCTGTCAGGTGCTGTATATCTGTGTTGACCAGTCTTATAAAGCCCAGACATCACTTACAGATACTGTCCACTGAGCTCTTACTACGTGTCAGACACAGGTTTTAAAACCCTCAAAATAAGGCACAATTATTATCCTTGTTTTACAGATGGGGAAACTGAGGCACAAAATGAAGAAACTTGTCTACAGTCATACAGGCTCTCTGTCCCTTAAGCCCATGTTGTTACTTTGCTTCTCAAAGCAAAAGAGGGAAAGCATTTGGACAAATGTAAAGCATTAATATAAAACTGTATAGCATGAAGACAAAAATAATTTATGTTATTTTGAATTTTTTAAATCAAAGAAAAGTTTTTAAACTTGACCATGAAACAGTCTAAGGTGTATTTTTTTTTAAGATTATTTATTATTTAGAGAGATATAGAGCACATGCGAGTTGGGGAAGGGCAGAGAGAAGGAGCGAGAGAATCCCAAAAGGGCTCTGCGATGACAGCGGGGCTTGATCCCACGAATAGTGAGGTCGTGATCATGACCTGAGCTGAAATCAAGAGTCAGATGCTTAACTAACTGAGCCACCCAGGTGCCCCAACAGTCTGAGGTTTTATTTTCCAGTAGACTGTCCCATTAGGGGGTGACAGGAAGGTGGTTTCCGTCCTTGTTGCCACAAGAGGAAAGGGGATTTTGTACTTTTTCAATGGACTGAGTGGTGGGAACAGCACCGTGAGACTGGAACAGTCTAGAAATGTCACTTTTCCATCTGAGAAGAACAAAGGTTTGACCCCCACACATCCTATGGGAAGCCAGTGGCACCACTGCCCCAGGGACTAGCTTATAAGACAGGATGGCCGAGGTACACCCAGAGCAGAGACCAGAGTGGCAAAGAAGTAAGGAAGTTATACATCCCAACCAGGCCAGGAAGGGTGTGATCGACGGTGCTGCTCAAAGCTGTCCAAATAGCCCTTGAATTTGCCACCAACTGGATTATAGCAATGCTCAGCTGGAGAAATGAACATGGCCTGGTGGAGGAAAATTCCCAAACAAGTTTGGGTGTGCCCATATGTTAGCATGTCATGTAGTCATTAAAAAAATCACATGTGCAGATGTTCAACTTAATGGTGTCAAAGAAGAGCAAATTAAAGCATCAATGGTATACCTTTCTTTTGTCCTACCAGATGCAAATGTGATAATGCAGTGACATTAAAGCAGCTTTCATCATAGCGTGGATGATAAAATAAAGGTCAAACCTCCTTAAGCTGAAAATTGTTTTCTGGGGATGGTGATCAGGCTCCCCGGACAATGAGAGCCATCCTCCTTCCCCTGGCCCTTGCGTTATCCAGGTCAGGCATGCCTCCTAGAGCCCCCTGTGAGTCTGTCTCTTTCATCTGCACTCTGAAGCTGAGGTGGCTTCACTGACCATTCAAAGCACCCACACTCGAGCTGGTGGTCACGCTTCTGGTCCCACTGAGAGCCTACAGCTCTTCCTCCTGTGTTAGGGCTCATTAAGGAGGTTTCCCCCAGATATTTGCTGATCACCTTAGGTTTTATGTGTAATTACATAATGACAGCTCATCTGGCTAATGGTGGCTTGTCATCCACATTGGAACATGAGCCTCACCTTTCCTGGTGCACAGGCAGCAGGCATGTCCAGGCCCCAAAGACATGCAATCTGGGCCAAGCCAACAGATTACAGGGGAAAGGAGAAGCAGGAGATAAACAAGTCTATCATTTCCATGTATGTGTTTAACCAGAATATGAAAACAGACTCAAGGACAGAGCATCTGTGCAACAAAATCAAAAATCCTCCCTCTCTCTTAGGTGGGCTGTGCTTGGTTTGGGGACCTGGGCTCAAGCATGAGCTGCAGAGACACTGGAGTAGGTATAAAAAAGAACAACCTAAATGGGTACAGTTCTCATAAAATTACATCAGGAGAAGAGGTTTATGGGGCTTTAGAAGGAAGAAACGCAAAGGACACTTTCCCCTGACTCAGCCTAGGTAAGGAGAAACGTGAATTGATTGGAGGGCCATAGACAAGGCTCACACTGCAACACAAGGGATGTCAGTTGGACCGGAGGCAGAACTGGATAGACTGGTATTTGCAACCACACCCCATGGTAAGCTCTTGTTCAGCATCTGGGCACAAGGACTCCCCATCTTTGCTGGACCACTCAGGGGAAGATACTATGGGGATACTGAGTCGCTGCTATAGACTTCAACTCTTGGGTACAAGGGCTCTTGTGATCACAATGTGGTCAAGAGCTTTGGGGCCAGACTGCCTGGGCTGGAATCCATACTGTGAGCCCATGGACCAATGAGTCCTCTGTCTCAGTTTCCTTACCTGCAAAAATGAGGATAGCAATAACAACTACTTCGAAGGACTGCTGTGTAGAACAACCTAGTTCATCCACTTATAGTAGAGCTGGCTTGTAGGAAGAATTCAAATATATGTCAGTTACTGTTATTTATATTAGTTTTTTTTCTCTTTATAAGAATAATCACGTTCCCTGAGGAGAGTTTGAGAATGACTAAAAGGTAACAGAAGTAAGAAAAATATCCTCACTTCCTTCAACCTTCTCTGGAAATTTATAACCAAAGAATAAACACCATTTTAAAAGCTACTTTTCCCTTCCCAGAGGTGAGCAACACTAGTGATTCAGGCTGGGCTATGGATGGCTCAGCCTCCCTTCTTGGCTCATGGGTCCCCAAAGGTCTGTCCTACTCGCTGTATTGGTGATGTGATGCCTAAGTCACTGGAGTCTGTGCCAGCGGTTCTGCTCAGTGGTTTCTAATTTCTTTCTCTTTAAAAAATTTTAATTTTAGCCAGTCTATTTTGCACGTGTTTTAATAGTTTATGTGATCTCACATCTTTTTTTTGGAAGGACACAAGGTCTATGTTATAAATACTGTCATTTTATTCAACAAGAGCCATACTGCCAAGAGAAGTAGGATGCTCCTTCCAAGAAGTTCTCTGCAGCTGGGAAGACTCAAGCTGCTTCTTCCTCAGTGGGCCCTGTTTGCAAGGCACTTTCCCCGATCTTAACCAAAAGCCTGCCCTCTGCTACTTACAGGCAAACCCCAACAGTGGACATACAGGCATGGTGGATCTTGTGTAGACTTCACAAAGATGCTTTGTATGGATTCCAGTATTCTCCAATCAATGGAGTGCAAATCTCTAGGAGACAAATGGTGACCTGGGTTCCCCCAGATGCACTGGTGGTGAAGGAATTCACGCTTTGAGGATGCCATGTTCCTCAAGGAGGCCCGAACCAGAGAGACAACAAGAGACCAATCTGAACAGAGTAAGAACACTGAACGTGTAGGAGAGGTGGGAATTCTAAAGGTGGACACCCCCAAACCCAGTCCTGTGAGTCAAATGGAGGTGAAGAACATGTACCAGAGGCTGGGAATCTGGGAATCTGAGGAAAAAGATGATAGGGCAGGGAAACCACTATTAATAAGAGTAAATATTAGCTCATTGAAAATTAAATGGAGCACAGGTGACAGATAAAGTGAGCCAAGTAATAAATCTCTTCCAGTAACATCCAAAGCAGAAGTGAGAGCCTCATCATCTCTGTGCTCAGGAGTGGAGGAGGACCTGTTCCCTGTGGGAGGACTCCGAAGTAAGATCAAGCATACTCCAGTATTGCCTCCCATGTTAATCAAAACAGATGAGATGAAGTTGATGGAGAAGCATGTTGACAACAAGGTTCCAGCCTTCTGGAAAAGGAAACCAAAAGGTCCCGGGAAGTCAAAATAAAGCAACTGATAAAGATGGAAGAGAAAGGAAAACAATGGAATGCACCCTTCAGACACTCATGAGACAATTTAGCAGCTGTAAGTCCATGGGACCTTCATTAATCAAAAGGTTCCCTGAGGATTAATGATGATGAGAATGGTATAAAGAATAGCCACCATTCATGGGCCCTCATCACGTCTGCACAGTGGTGTAAATACCTTTTCATCACTTGGCATATTTACACATTTAAGATTCACAACTGATGTAGGTACTATTATCGTCATACTCATTTTACTGGGGAAAAAGAACAAAAAACAAAATTGAGGCATGGAGAAGATAATTGCATGCTTGGGACCAATAGCCAGCATACAGCCAATGTGGGCTTTGAACCCAGATAGGCTAATGCCTGGGGGGTGCCCCTCACAACTGAGCTAGCTGCCTTTTAGTAAAAGCAGGTTGAAAAGGGAGGGCATGGACATCAGGTACAGTACAGTGTAAAGACCCCAACGACTATGTTTAAAAGAATGAGGAGGTGTAAACCCTACCAGATCATTGAGCTGACCTGACGTCAGGCCACCGGTCCTTGGGAAAAGAGGGCAGGCAAAGAAGTTGCTTTTTATCAATGAGCCATTATTTTGACTGAACTTGAGTTTAAAGAGTCTTAGTACAGATGAAGAAGGAAATCGGCTAAATTTCTAAAACAGATACACTTCTTGCAATTTATAGGCAAGGAAGAGAATCCAAGATTTACGCTAGCTGAGATGTCCAGGGAGTAAAGGACTTGAAGAGAAGAAAAATGACAGCCAGAGAACCGTGATGCTGGCCATGTTTCTGAAAGGCCTGGGAACCCAGCTGAGGAATCCAGATGGTTCCCCTCAACAGCTCTGCAGAAAGCTGGACAGACTGAGGGACAGAAACATTGCTGTCTCAATAGCGAAACTGCAGAAAGGATCCTGGACAAATCAAGGAGGGTGCGGGCACAGAACCATGACTCTGCACGGAGACACCACAGAGAAAGGAAAAGAGCAAGGATCCAGGCAGGAACTCATGGGAAGTGACAATTTAATTAAGGACAGTCTGCCTACATTCATGCAAAGGCAGCCATGTCGAACAAATCTGATTTATTGAGGAAGTAACAAGAAGACAGACAGGGTTAAGTCTTGGGCGTAAGGAAAGCTTTTGATACAGTGCCGAAGGCTGAATCTGTGCGAGAAAGAAGCATGTGCGCTGTTGCAGTGTGGCAAGATGGGGAAGGCTGTGGAGGCCCAGGAAACACACTTCTAGCCGTGCAAATGGGAGGTGGGCGTGCTAAGCCCAGGGCTGCTCTCTAAAAACAAAGGCTGGAGCATGGTGTCCTGACAAGTGCATTGTGGTCCTGACTTTGTGGGGGACAGAGTCTTCTGCTGCCCAGTCAGGCTCCGGCCAGGCTCCCCTGTGGGCAGCAGGTCCCATAAACTGCACTGAGGGAGAGTCTGGATTAATCCACATCAGGAGGAACCAGAGCCTGGCAAGAGATGGTTTTGGCCAAATGCACAAAGTAGGCAGGTGCTGGCCTATCTGCAATTGTTCCAACCAGCACAACTCCAAATGCCATCCAAAGGGCCCATTGTCTCGATGTCCCTGCAGCGGCCACCTCCTAGGATAGCCTCCAAATACAGAAATGGGTAGAGTGGAGCTCCCTCCTCATCAGTCACTTACCACATCATCCCGGTCTTCCCACTCTACCTCCGAGAGGTCAACACTACTGTAGTTAGGTTTCCTTCGCTTTTTTCCTTCTTCGTACTGGCAGGGAGAGAAGGAAAAAAAAAAACATTTCCATGAGATGATCATCCAGGGCAGCCTTTATCTCCCCAAGCCCCATTTCTCTGTGGGGACCATGAATAGAGAGATATTGGTGAGAAGTCCAGCAGGGTGCAGTCCTAGGGGTTTTAATAGCAGGGAAGCTGAGGCCAGTTGCTCTCAGCTGGTAAATAACAAGCCAACTCTACTTGATATGAGTTTACCCACTGGGCCCATTGGTTCCAAACACACCAGAAACAAAGCAAAGCTTGCCCTATGCCTGGATGGAGTGTGTGTGGAATGGGGGAGATCCTTCTCTACTCCAAAGTTTTAAAGCCCACCCCTTCATGACATAGGAAAGGGCTTTGTACACAGTTTACCAAACATCTAGTCATATCTCTTTGTTGCATAGTTCTCCCACCCCTACCTCGTGTCCCAAAGCTACCCCATAACTCCTTGGCTAGGAGACAAAAGTACTGATCTCCACAGTTGGGCTCAACATCCTGGTACCATTTTGTAGACACACAGAACCTTCTACTTGCTATCACATTGTCCACAGCAGTACTGAGCTAAGCACAGCTCTTTTACCTGGAGTAGATGTGGGTATTGGAAATCACTGTCAGATTTAATGGCCATTAGGGCATTCCTCTGGAAGAGCTGATGAGTGCATTAATAACTGGGGAAGTGGTTTTCATTTTTTCCCCCTAAATCACTAGTGTTAGTCACCCTGCAAGCCTGCCATTTTACCAACTGGATGTTCCTATGTCTGGATGGTCCTGTGTCTCAGGACCTTTAATGCTGGCTGTTGGGATGTTTATAACGTAGGAAAGTCTGCCCTCTACTGCAGGCTAAAGATAAGCAGCCCTTGTGCAAGATCATAAGATATGGCCAATGGCATATTGGAAAAAATATATAGGTATATGTAATTTTTTTCTTTTCTTTTGTCTCTAAATTGATTATCTTTGGATTGAATTGGTAAGATTTTAAGTGAGATGCAGTGTCACTGCAAGTGTATTAAGATCCCCAAACCACAGGTTACCATTGTGGATGCTGCTTGGCTACTGGGGAGACAAGGTGCTGAAGGCACACAGGCATGAAGGAGAAAGTCACTGGTGATGTTTTGAACAGGTCCAAATGAGCCCCTGGTGGAACCCAGGGGACAGAGACCAGAAAGGGTAGTCACTGTGGGGCCAAACAGGGCCCAGTGGTTTTCCTCCCCTCTTGTTTTTCCTGTTAAGTATTTCAGGAGCCCTGAGAAGTCTTCAGAAAGCCCACTGCACCACCCAGGAAGGCTGCATTGGCTCCGAGAGGCAGTAGGCTCGGATCACCCAGGTCAACCACCCTTCCACTCCCTGCTCTCAGGTTTTCCAATGAACAGATGTTCACGGTCAGTTTTACAACATCGAATCCACTGCAGATGAAGAGGAAGGGAAGTGGTTCCCTGAGAAGTTGCTATAAATGACAACAGATTCGCAGTTGGATCTTGTTATGGAAAGTTCGTGTGTTCACAAAAGCTCTGGCCCTGGCAAGCACCAGGCTGGAGCCGAGTGAGAGGAGCAGGAACGAGGTACATGGGGTTGTCACCCATGGCTCACAGTGAGAAGGTGATGGGGAAGGGAGTGCATGATGTTAAGTAAGACTCCACATGTCCTTTGAGCAGCTAAAGTCAGACATTCTTGGGCCTCTGTTAACTGTCTAATGGCCCCCATGTTCCAATTCACTAAGAACCCCTCCTGAGACCCATGAGGTGCCCCAGAAGCTCACACAGCCCAGCTTCTGGCCACTAAGGGCAAAGTCATTACAGTTTCTTGAGCCACGTACCACTAGGTCTACACTGTCTTTTTGTGAGAAGCACTTTCTTTGGTCATTACAAAAAGCTCCTTTATTTATTTATTCAAATACATTTATCAGACACCTAGTAAGGACCAGGTACTAAGGATTAAAAAAGCCAGTTAAATAGCCTTTCTTTCTTTTCCAAGGACTCACTTACAGTTTATCATCCTTAATTCTGGCCCCCCCAAAGGTCAATTTATTGCCCACCATGCATATTGGAAAAGGGGCCTTCACAAGTTCAAAAATGAATTCCATGACACATTAGATAAGATGATATAACCAGTGTGTGCAGGAGACCCCCACTCACCCCCAGCCCCCGATCAAATTTTCATGGCTGAGCATGATGTTATTTCAGCCTCTCCTAAAGAAACTCAAAAAGACTGCCGAGGTCCTGAGCACCAAAAGTGCCCTCATCCTCAGCAAGTATCCACTTGTCTTTTGTTAGACAAAGTGTTTCTGCCACTTAATGGGCATGTGATCTTGAGCAAGGGCCCCCGTAGCTCCATGCTCTCCTTTTCTCACTTGCAAAATAGAAAAACAATAGTACCTCCGTGGCAATAGTAGATTGAGAGAATTATCTAGATTCTACTGTATATACATTGACAAACACATTCCTAGCATAGAGTAAATCCTTCATATGCTAGTATGATTCCTGAGACCAATGATCTCATTGGCCAAGACACAGGCTCACTGTATACAGTTGGCTTCTATGTCCTTTCCTTGAAATTAAGGAGACCCAGTCAGTGATTCTGTGGGTCACTGCTCCGTAAACCATAGGCAGGAAGGAGGTGTATGTTGAAGATAGTTGTGTCAGACAGTCACACTCATGCACCTCCTCCTGGTGTGTATCTAAAGGATCAAGACTTGCGTACTATATACCTCAGCTGGGACTTGAGACTCTCCCAGGAGAAAAATCCAGATCTGTGCTAAAGAACCCAAGTCCTTTCAGATGGCATTTGGCAATTCTGTAATGCTCAGAGAAGCCTGGACTTCTGGCCATTCCTGAATGTCAACCATTCAAGAAATTCAGTACACTGCACTTCTGATATCCAGAAAACCTGGAGAGTTTAGAGCGTGAGGTAAATAAACATTCCCAGTGTATTGGTCCACAAGCCAGTGAGTCTAAATCATTTAATTTCATTGAATGAAACAATGGAATGCTGGAGATACTTGCTCTGGGACTCCATTTTAGGGATGCCTCTCTCTCTCTCTCTCACTCTCAAAAATAAATAAACATTGAAAAAAAAATGCCCCACCACAATGTCTGCTTAACCAGGTATGTGAAGCTAGTCTGAAACACTTCCCATTTGGATCTTTGTTAACAGTCTCTCTTTAGAGATCAAGCAGTAATGTAGCAGAGTGTGTCTCCAGGACACAGATTGATTCAGAGCTGGGAGGCATAAATCATGCCAACCCCAATGAGATTCGATCTGGGATGCTTTCCTGGATTTATCTGGATAAAAGAGCTGTGCATCCACTAGCATCATTAAGGTGATAGGACATGAACTTGGGCCCCTCATAATCATCTCTGCTTCTGCTTGGAGAGAGCCTTCATGAGAATGAAGCCAGTGCAGAGAAAGCAGAGAAGAGACAGGAAGAGAGTCCTGAATACATGGTTTATGTGCCTGGATCAAGCTGTGCCTGAAATCTTTATGTCTTTAGATGTTTCAGGTACAAACACATCCTCTCCACATTACCCTCTTCCCTTTTTAAACATGTTGTTTTAAAGCTGGCTTGGGTTCCAAGTGTAAGTAGTCACTGGAGTTCTGACTTGTATATATTTAATGCCTGTATCATTTTTTTCCTTGTAACTGAACCACTTTTAAAGTACATTTTAAGTGAAGTGTTCCTAACCGTTCTTTAGGAACATGTGATTTGCAAAATACCTCACTGTTAATCAGGATAGACTAGTGTGTTTGAGCACGGCTGATCGCCTATCTCTACTCTCCCCCTGAGAGGACACATGGGAAGCCACAGTGTAAGAGTGACAGAATGAGGAGTAAATCTGACTGCCAGGCCACATCTCCCCTGTCCCGTGGGATTCAGCCCGCGACACATCCTGGACCCACCAGCCCCACTCCCTGTTTCCCTGCGTGAGGATCTCGTTACTGGGGCTGAGGCATCGGATATGGCATTTGTTAGTGTATCTATAAACTGTAACTTCCTTTGAAAATGTGATTAACGAATTGCGAACGGTTTCCAAAGGTTTATAAACAGATACTTTGAGAGCCACGGGTAGGTTTGTAGTTTTTGGTGCCTGTTTTATGAAAAAAATATGTGGGGGAGAATTTAATAAGGAAAGATATTCTGTGCTATGAAATACTTTGAGGTGGAGTTTCAAATAAAGGCCAGATGTGGTGAACACACAAACCAGCCCGTGGCCTAGGAGGATGGGACACGATGGGCACCCATGAGCAGCAAGCTGGAGCCATACGGGGGCTGCCTCATGTGCCTGAACCTGCCAGGCAGGGCTTAATTGGCTGCATGTGAGTGTTCTTGTGGGTTACCTAGAGACAGACTTTGGAAGCATAATGGGATGGGCTGAGGTGATGGCCATGTTCATGTTGGTTTGGAAAAAAAAACAAAAACAAAACAGAAGAAAACAAAAATGCCTTTGCTTTTCCTGTGTTTTTTTTGGGGGGAAGGGCCAGAGGAAATCAGCTACACACATCCACGCAGCCTCTGCAAAACGAATACTGTGTATGCTAATAACTGATAAATTGTACGTGCCGCTCCATGCTGCCAACAGGAAGGAAGGAGATGGGGGTGGGAGGCTCACAACTGGAGAGGAAGAAACCTTGCCCAAAGCTAATGCCATCTGCTGCAGGGGTGTGGCCAAGGGCAGAGAGCCAGCCATTGTCTGGGCAGATGTTCTCTCCCAAGGAAAGCAGGGTCCTCAGCTGGTGAACACCTTTGCCACTTCCTGCGAGGCCTGCATCTCCTCTTGTCCCAGGAGCTGAAGTGGTCCTTTCAGGAGAAGGAAAGGAGGCACCTCTTCTTTCCTCCATGCACGAGAAAGCAGGGCCTGATGGCCATCGGACGCTTCATTCCTTCACTCCTTCAGCCATTAATTCCCTCATTTGCTTGTTTACTCACCCACATACCCCAAATACTGTTGGATACTGAACATTTATCAGGCCCTGAGCCAGGCCCAGGTGAGCCTGGGGAAAGCAAGAGGAAGCTGTCTGAGAATGGCCATCTCCCACAGTCAGGTTGTAGATAGTGGTTCACCACTTGTCACTCAGGGCGGTCAGAAGAGCAGTTAATAGAGGCGCCCTAGGGTCAGACTCCGGTTCTCATCACACACACGCTGTGTGCTCCGGGCTGGTGTGTGTTTCTCTGAGCCCCATGTTGCTCGTCTACAGGATGGAGGTAATAGCATTCAGCTCACAGGGCTGGAATGAGAAGCAAACGGGCACAGACGTAGCTGTATGTCTTGACAAATAGTCTTGAGAAATGCCCACTCAGTAAGCGCCAGTAACTGCCAAGGTCATTACTGACTCCTGAGATGCGGCAGCACCTGCCTCAGCCCTGGAAAGTAGGCTCATGGGATCAAAGGTCTCATAATAGTATGGTCGTTTTAAAGAGGCAGTTCAACCTGGCATTGTGGTCCATTCTTCTCAAGGTCGAAAGGGAAGGTCTCAAACAGGACGCAGTCCCAAGGCCAGGTGGCCAGGTGGGCCTGTGACAGAGCAATAGCCTCTTCTCTAGAATTTGCAAATCAAGGTCTCTGGCTGCTGTGGTATGTCCAGCCTTAGAGGAGATGGCCCCAGGGAAGGAGAGTCTCAGTGGAGGCTCAGTGAAAAAAGAGTATCAGCTACTCTTGTCTACAATCCAAATGGTTACAGCTTTTGCTATTTTCTAAGGCTTTTTTTTTTTCTATACTTTTATTTATTTCTAGGAGAGAGAGAGAGACAGCATGAGCAGGGGAGGGTCAGAGAGAGAGGGAGATACAGACTCTGAAACAGGCTCCAGGCTCTGAGCTGGCAGCCAGCACAGAGCCCGACGCGGGGCTCGAACCCACGAACCGCAAGATCATGACCCAAGTGAAAGTCGGACGCTCAACCGACTAAGCCACCCAGGCGCCCCTGTTTTCTAAGGCTTTTTTCCTCCCCCTCGATTATCCATGTAACAATTGCTCATTGTCGAAAAGGTGGAAAATACTGAAAAGCGCAAGAATTGAAAAAGAAAATATTGCACTCACTATCACAATACAGGCCAAACAGGGATCTCCACCCACCATTCTGCTAACTGTTCCCAAGGGAAAGTACTTTGAAGTAGTTACGGTTTTCAGTTTTCTAAGTTCACTATTTCTCCAAAAGGAATTCATAAAATGTAGCAACCAATCTGTTCTGCTTTCCAAGTGACTGCCTTTGGCAAAAAAAAAAAGAAAAAAAAAAAGAAAGAAAGAAAAGGAAGCAACTGTTTTCTGCTGGCCACCTTCCTCGCACCTCCTCACATTCCTCAGGAAGAATGAATGCCCTTCTTCTCAGCATCGTGCTAAACACTGTGCATGTCTCCATGGAGGGATGATAGCTTCACAGATGGGCAAGGGCAGAGCCCAGGGGTGCAGGCCATGTGCTCGCCTGGCAAACTGGCAGTGGAACTGTGATTCCACCCCATCATTGCCTGGTGGCTCAACCTCTGGTCTTCACCACACTTTGCACTGCCTCCCTTAAGGGTGTCTCAACTCGGATGGCGACCACCCACAGGACTGTGCGCAGTAGGCATACTAACGGGTGTAGAGACACTCTGGAAGCCAAATCCCACAAGCCACTTGTGCCTCCCCGTTAGATGCCAACTCATTCAGGTTGCCTTCAAACTGGGTTTCACGGCCATCGATGCCCGATTCAGTAGACTGAGAACAACTACGATATACTGAGTACATGGAGCTGGGATCATGCCGCATGCCTCGTACATACAACACAAGGCTCAATAGCCAACAATGGACTCCGAGCCTCAGCGAAGACTTGTCGTATCCGAGGGTATCATGGTAGCTAGGATTTCCATCAAAGCGGCACTGGTCCTTTGATTGTACGACCCTACGTGGCTCAGAAGTTTCTAGATAAGTTTGATGACTGGATGACACAGACATGCCAGGGTAGAAATCCCAAGGAGTCTGTACGTGGGGATAGAATCCGTGTTCATGGGAAGATGAGAAGCCCAGATACACTGGAGGGAAGCAGGGAGGGCGTGTCTAAAAGCAGCCGGAAGGTGGGAGAGAGGTAACAGGGCATGTCGAGACAGCAAGCCTTTTCCTTTTTCCACCAGGTACCCTGCTCTTATTAATTAATGTTTTTAAGTGTCTCAAAGATGAAAAGTTCTACGTGCTCTCCTAGTGTGATTACAAAATCCTTTTGATCGCTGTAAAACTAAAGCAGCCTTGGTATTTTTTAAAAAAACAACAATTAACAGGCTGCTTTGAAAACCCAAATGACCTTTATCTTAATCAGTGTCCTCTCAGTGGCGGTGAGTCACACCATGGTGTGTGGGGAGGAAGTGGCCTCGCTCTACTGGCGGTTTTGGAGGCTTCTGTGTGGCTGATACATGGCGGCTGGATGTAAATTCCCATTCTCAGAAAGCCAGTCTGTCTTGTAATAGCAAGTGAGCCATAAAATGAAAATGGTGCTGAGTAGTTGGGGCAGGAGATTTGGTGCCCGCACAGGGACTGGGAAGTGAGGACTCTGACCCAGAGAGAGGGGAGCTGGCCGCAGGGGTCTGAGTCAGGCGAAGGGCTCCTGCTAAGGAAATACCAGCCCTCAGCACAGAAGGAAGACCACAATGCTACCTGCAAAGGAAAGGTGTGTGCGGGTACCTGGAAGACAGCCCCCTGATTGGTTAGAACACTCTGGACAAAAACCCACACTACAGTTTTCTGGGCAAAGTTCAGGACAACCTTCAGGATGAATGTCAAAGTTCCAAACAGAGTTGCCCTGAGCTCTTGAGCACAGACACTGCCATATTCCGAAGCTGATTTCATATAAAGCTTTCAGACAGCTGAGTGGTTAGGAAATACTATCCAGAGTAACAAGAGGACCTCTGTGATTTGAAGGTATGTCTGTGACATTTGACAATTTTTTTTATGCATTTACAGAACTTTATTTGGCATTATTCCCCTGAGCACTTAACTACATTAAAAGACCTTTGGATATTGAAACGTGTCAGACTGTTTTGAACATGTACTGTAACTGGGCACCACGAACTACAAAGACAATGGATTTTTTTACTCACTCAAGTGAAATTAAAAAAAACAACAACAACCCAGCATCAACCAACAGTGCCACAAAACCATGGCATGTTTGCCTTCCAGTGGCGCTGCAGAGAGCCATTCACACAGAGACAGCTCTCTGATGTGTGGTTTCCTCCTGTGGTCAGGGACGTGGGCCTTCCTAGCCTGCCACCCCTGTTCCTATCACCTCTCCTGGCTCAGTGCCTGGGAGAAGTATTCCAGTCCCATTGTTCCACCTGGAGGGATGATGTTTGGACCAGAGAGCCCTCTCTCAATGTTAAGGTTTTTGTGCTAACTGGCATGAAGGTCAGGAATGGCAATGAATTTGTAAGTGGAGGAAATAGAGGGAGGAAGAAAAGAGGGAAAGGAGTCCTTTCTTCCAAGCCAGCTACCATTACCCTTGACTGGTTTATGCCTGTGATGATATCAGCCTACATCAGATGGTTGAGCCTTCACCAAAGGTGTGTGTGTGTGTGTGTGTGGCTTTATTTAGAGGGATGTGTGCCATGATAGCTTTATTTTGTTTCTCTTTTTCTGCTAAAAGTTTTAAAGATACTGTTGAAGGAGGAGAAGACAAAGGGATCCATTTCTGTGTCTACATCTTCCATGGAAGTTTCTCTGGTCCTTCAGCAAGAGTGTGTCTCCCTTCTTCCCTTGGGGTGGCCCTTATTCTGCACCTCCCTGAGGACACGGGGTTTTGTGGCACAAACATGCACATGGCCAGCTTTTCAACCCATCTGTCCTCTGCCCCTAGTCACATCCTGATCACCAAACTGAACAGGTTTCCATCCATCATTAGTCCATCCAGCCCACTAGATTGGTGACCCAACAAAATGTTTAGGTTTGATTTTTTTTTTTCAGATGATTCTGAAATACAGTCATAGTAAAAAAAAAAATTCTGGATGCATGATGGTCTGAATAAGCCCGAGGGACTTCTGATGTCACTCATGATTCATAGGAAAACCAAAGATCCCCTGCAAGGCTGACTCAGTCCTCTGAGTCTTACACTTGTCTGTGATCATGGAGATGTGGGCAGAAGCTGAAAAGGCAAACAGATTCAGAAAAAGAGGCCAGTGGGCCAGGCAAAGTAACCAGGGCTCATCAAACCACCATATGCGTTGCTTCTATTTTTTCTTTGTCTCTTGAAATTGAGTCATATCTCTCCATCCCTCTTGCCATCAACTTAGTTTCAGCCACCATGATACCTGCCCCCCTGTTGATGAAGGTGAGTGTCTGCTAAGCCTCTCTGCATGGACTTCACCCCTCTAGTCCATGCTCCAGGGTCCAGACGGGATTTCTTCTGCAACCAAAATCGCCACTTGGCCTGGAATCCTCATGGCTCCCCATGTCCTCTAGGATGATGTTCAATGTTTGGGATGTCACAGTCTGCATCAATCTGCCTCTGCTTGCTGCTCTGACCTCTCTCTCTTCACTTCCTGCCCCTCTCTGTATGACTCCCCAGCTAGACTGAGCTGGCGGCTAACAACGTCATTATCATCCTTGCCTTCATGCTCTGTATCGACGACTCCAACTGTTTCCAACACCCTTCACCCCAACTCAACATCCAGTGGCTCCTCAGGACTTGACACAGACATCATTTCATCTGGGAGGTCCATGCTGGCCAGTGCAGAGTTGGTTCCGGACCTTCCTGTCTTCTCCTGAGCCTCCTGTGGTCTCTCTGTCCACACCCATCACACTGGACTGCAAATTAGTTGCCTACTTGCCTATCTCCCCAACTAGGTCCCAAGATCTTTAGGAAAGAGGCTATTTCTCATTCGGCATTGAACCTGCAGTGCCCAGAAGAGTGCCAGGCAGAATAGATTCACCATGAATATTTGAATATTTGAATGAGTAAACAGAATCAATGAACAAATTAGGATGTGAACGTAAGT
Source organism: Crocuta crocuta (assembly GCF_008692635.1). Classification (NCBI taxonomy): domain Eukaryota; kingdom Metazoa; phylum Chordata; class Mammalia; order Carnivora; family Hyaenidae; genus Crocuta; species Crocuta crocuta. Next base: position 3,727,261 of record NW_027532166.1, read on the forward strand.
GAATATACTTAATGAGCACATGTAAACCCACAGTATGGGTGTGGCCAGTTCTAGACCTTTTGTGAACATGAACTCATTTAGTCCTCAAAACACTCTCAAAAAGTAGGCACTATTTTTGTGCTCATTTTTCAGCATAGGAAAACTGAGGCCAGGGAGGTTGAGTAACTTGCCCAAGGTCACACAGCTGGCAGGCGAGGCTGAGTCTGCTGCTCTGCCCCATGGACAAACATGTACCTAAGGCTGCTGCCTGGTGCCTGCCTGAGATGTGTGCTGTGAAGACACAACTTAAGATGTTGTGATGGCAAAGCGACCTGGGTTCACAAACAACCAGCTCCCTGCCATTCTACACTGAGCAGAGCTGAGCTTCAAATTACTAACTCTCAAAGGAGTCTTTCCATTAAATATATATGAATGTACTGTTTATATCTGTATTTGAGCCTGGATGAAGCAGGCTCCATGGAAGGAGTATCCCAGTTGTACGACTCTCAAGCTTGCTGCAGTACTAGAAGCCAGGCAGATGCTTGCACCTGCCCCAGTTACTCCCTAACCCTCTTCCTGGAATGCAGACAGAAATTCAGAAACTCCAGGTGAGGCCTTCTGTGAGAAGCAGGCATTTGAGCCCTTGGGCTTTTGATTTGATTTGAAGTACTCTGTGTGTGTGTCTTCCTTCTAGATGATGTTCTAGACTTGACTTTGGCAAAGTACATTTGCAGGTCTGCCTAGGGCAAACTGTGTGCCTCTGTCTGTCAGACTTTGGTTTTCTAGTGACAGGGTCCAAATGGGAGAAGCCTCTGTGGCTACGGTAAGTGGAAATGGCAAGTGTCTCCTTGACTCACTCCTCGGGGTCTCTGCCCTTCCAGGGTGCGACAGACACAGAAAGCCTCTCATTTCAACTTTGAACCCAGAGCTTTCTGGGTTGAGGCTGGCAGGCCAGCCACTCATTTGGGATTTCTGGCTATGGCCAGCTGCACGAGTACCCCACCCTTGTGAAATTCCCAGCTACAGGCTAAGGAAATGCCGACCATTGAGTGGCATTCTACTATGCTATCAACTACTGGGGGACTCACTGGGGCAAGAACAGGGCCAGATCTCATCCCAAGGAGAAAGGGGCAGTGAGGCTGAAAAGGATTTGAAGCAAAAGCCCTACTTGGCTTAGGCAACTACTTTCTTATCCTTATATCCCAACTGTATTGGTGTTCCCCTTCACCCTGCAAACATCCATTGAGGATGTGGAAGTGGCACCCAGGAATAGGTTAAGAGATACAATGAAGTGCAACGGTCAGTCCAGTGGTGGTGGGCATAATTAAATTATCGTGCCCAAAAGCCCCTGGTGTCAACCATTTTATTTGCATTCTTTGGGTCTTATCAGTTAAGATTATGTAAAAATGACAGCTGCTTATAATTATTTGGAGGTTGGAACTGCAATAATTAAAACCATCTGCCTTTATCTTACCGCTACCAAACTTAACCCCGAGAGGTTGGGTCTACTGAACTTCAAAGAGGGAAGTAAGAAATAAAAGAAAACTCTGCACATTACTAACAAATTTCTTGTGATTCATTTAAATGTATAACCAGTTATTCCAACAGCCTTCAAACCTTTAATTATCTTTTAAATATATATAATTTGGGACTGCTAATTAGATAGCAATTTAATGCTCTCATGGGGATTCAGATGCACTGTCTTTCTAAAATGTAAACTCCGGGAGGAATAATCATTGGCATTCAAATGATTGAATTCTTCAGTTATTCAAATGAGTGTGGGTATTTTCACTGTTGGAATCATTTGAATATTCTGCTGTCGCCCCAGCTGTAGGGTTTATGGGACTCCTCAAAGAGCAAAGAGTGGGGGGGATAAGACTAAGCTTTCTCCCTGGCCAAGTGCAGCCCTCTGGAGAAAAACCTGCGGAGCATCTTGGGGAAAGCCTAACAACACTCAAGCAGCTCAGTTAAGTCTCCTCTGAGATACAGATGGTTCTGTTTTCCTATTTTAAGGAGGAGCAAACTTTCCGGGAATTTACAGTTATGAAAGCTTTAATGCTTGCTTCGCAGGCGCTCTCCATGCTGGTCTGCCTGCTATTGTCTGGGCAGTTAACATTTTAATTAATAACTCCCTCCCTGCAACAGGCTGCTGCAGATGGAGGAGGGGAGGCCTTCACTCTGCCTTGAGCTTCCACTTCCTGTGTATTCCTACCCCCGTTGAGATGGTCCTTTAAATTATATAAAGATGTGCATCACATGCAGAAAAGCAATTGATCAACTGATGACACTGGGCAATGATAGAAGCCAGCTCTCCCATCTCAGACTCACAATACGGCGGCGGCAGCGAGGGTTTGCATTCCTGAGCCAGGGGCTAGTAGCTAGCAGCTGAGGCTCATTTCCCCCACGAGGGGAAGGAGGTGCAGACAAATCTATAGGAATTTTTAAGAGATCATTATTCAACACATTGCATGTAATTACATTTTGATGAGCTTTTTATTGCTAATTCATCATCCAAGATGGGGCACTCTAGATATGAAATTAATCTAGTAAAACAAAGGTCAGAGCGTGTCCAGTGTAAAGAAAGGCTTTGTCCTCATCAAATCCTTTTGCCAAACAATAAAGCAGTAGAGAATGTTATCTCTAAACCAAATTCCCTTCGCCTACCCTTGATTATTAACAGCACAAAGCCAATGCTCCCTGGTACTTCTGAGCACAAATGTGGCTTCTCCAAGTAGGCTGGTGTGATGTGAATTCATGAGCAGGGGCCTGAAATAGAATGGAAAATGTGTCTGATGGCATCATGTTAATGCACAGGACTGTGTGGGTGCACACAAAACTGCATTTGAAGCTCTAGTCTACAGCTAATCAATTTTTCCTGAGAAACAACAGTCCGCTGGTATCCTGGCTTGAGTTCTCTCTGAAGCAGTCCCAGAACCCAGGATTCAAGGGCAAGGTTTTTACTCCGGAGGGGTTCTCAGGAAATACCTATAGGGATGCGGCAGTGATTCAGAGACAGAGATGGGCAGGTGGCCAACACAAGGACGTGAGCATCATCAAGCACGCGAGCACCATGGGCAGCCAGAGCCTAATCCCACCACGGGGCTCTGGGAGCTGCTGTTGAGGAGCCTCCTCCAGAGGAGATCCCACCTGCGAGGTGGGGGTGCTCACCAGTCTTTGGTGGAGGCATGCTAACTGCCTAGCACATCTGGCTTGCTGCGTGCCTCAGAGGAGTGCACCCCAGAAGCCGGAGGAAGTCTTCATCCAGGTGCTGGATGCAGGAAGCCAGGCTGGTGGGTGTGGAAATGGCAGGAACTGAGGGGACATGAGCAGAGTGTTAAGGACAAGTGCTTCGCTGAGCTTCTTCCCAAGTAGGACCTTATCACTCCCCAGTGGCCCAGTCGCTCCCCCTTGTGCTTTGGATGTCTGTCCTAAATCCACCGAAAGATCCCAGACTCCGCCATATTGAACATGCTACTCCTCAGCGTCTTCACTTACACTCTTCCCTCAGCCTGAATGAGCCTCCAGCATCTCTGCACAGCGATTCTTCTTCTTCCCTCAGGGGCTCAGTTTAACAAGCCATTCCCAGGAAGGGCTCTCCCTGACCATCCAGCCAAGGGAGGTGCCTCTCCCTAGTTTTTGTTTTCTCAGATCCTTGTTTCTTTTGGAGAGTTTATCTGAAATGTGTAGTGCTTTTTATTTATTTGTTTACTTACAAGCTTTAAGAAATCTCCATGAGATTGTAAACAGGAAAGGAAGGGGAATTACGTCTGTCTTGTTTTATCACTAGATCCTGGGAATCTAATAGAGTGCCTGGCACAGGGCAGTGTCCAGTGAATACAGGCCAGATAAGGGAATAGTGGTAGGGAGGGGAGGGAGGGAAAGAAGGTGGGGGAAGAAGAGAGGGAAGGGAGGGAGGGAGGAAGAAAGGGAAGGAGGAAAAGAAAGGAGAAAAGAAAGGAAGGAAGGGAGGGACTCAGAGGGAAGAGAGGGANGCTAGTGATGCATCTGGTGTCTAAGGGCCCTTTGCTGCTCCCAGCTGTGCTGGACTGGATCACAGACTGTGACCTTGAGCTTCTAGGCTGCAAACCAGCTCCCCGCAGCCATCTCCAGCCACCCCTTCCACAGCTAGACACCAAGTCCTTTTATAAGTTTGATATTTTGTCAGTATTTTCACCCTGGTGCTTAATAATATAGTGAGTCATCTGTTTCCTAGATGTGAGTCTTCTCTCCCCACTTATCTACCATCCCATCTCTTGTACGAGGTATCTCAGGGGGCCATGCATATACAAGAGGGAACAAAACATAATCTGATCAGCATTTAGGTTGTTGGCCATGCAAAGTCAGCAAGGGGCAGATGTGTCCTGATATTTCTGATAATGTAGTGCCAAGCCCAAACTCAAAGGCCTATGCAAGAAGCCTGGTTGGACAGGGAGAGACCTCTTTGGGGAGGGTGATGGGGTGGAGGGTGCAGGGGTGCACACTGTGGGTTCCCTGAGAGCTGAGGCCAGGGCCACACCCAGCAGAGGCTCCCAGACTTGGGGATTTCACTGCTGTTGCTGTGAGCAAGATACCAATTCTTAATCACTTGGGTAAAAGGGGAATTTACTGGAAGGTATAGGGAAGCTCTTTGCTCCCACTGCATTGAGAAATAATACATCAATGAATATGAATGAATGAATAAACAAGGAACTGATAGAGGGTCTCTTGCTCTTCCTTCTCCTTTTCCTTCCTCCTTCCTTCCCATTGCTTTCCTTCCTTCTTCCTTCTTTGGCAGAGTAAGGACTTAAGAAAAACAAACCTTCAGTCTACCCTTACCTTTGTATCAGTGGGGCCCCAGCAGGAAGCACATGGCATAGTCAAGCTGGCTAATTAAGGAAGGTTTAATAAAGAGGCTATTGTAATGGTGTGGGCAGGGTGTAGGAAATTAGAAGAAATGGTGTGTAGTCCCCTGAAGCCAGCAGCAGTGGAGATCCTTCTACCACTCTTCCTGAAGGGACAGAGGAAAGGGCACTTTCCACACCCTGAGAGAGAACGCCACAGAGACAGAGAGGCTAATGTGGCTTTAGATTGGGTGCGGCCAGTCCTGGGGCACAGGGCTGAATGTGCACTCCGACCCCACCTGCCTCTACCTCTACTGGGTGCCTCCCAGGAGCCAAACCCCACCCACTGCCTGGCGCAAAGGGCAGCCACTGAGTTCCATCCAGGGCAGTGTGCATGGCCAGAGGGCAGAGGCTAAGGGGAAACTGTCTGCAGAAGCTCAGGGAGGCTTTCATTTTGTGAATGAATGTTATAACATCGCTTCACAATTAAGGACATTTTTTCAATAGAGTGGGTTTAATTTTATGAAAAATGACCAGGCACGTGTCATTGTCCATAGTCATCCTTTGGTTTGGTTTTGTTTTCCCCTAAAGACTGACCCAAATTTGCTGTCTAACCAACAGTCCTTGACCTAGGCATCAGTTATTCCCTCTGAGATGGGCACCACTGCCCTGTGGGACACTGTGAGGACTTAAGAAGTCAAAACACACAGAGATGCTCAGCCTGGAGCCTGGGTCCCCGACCCACTAAGTAACTGCTGCCTTGTTACCGCCAGCTCTCTGCTCAACCCTATCTATGACCTGAGTGTCCAAGCACACACCCAGCACAGGACTCGGGGGCCCCGACAGAGGCTGTTGAGTTTTTGAGGTCTGTACAACAGAGGGTAGCTCCCAGCCCACAGAAATTCTGGCACCCATGACCTGGCAGAATCCCCAGACTCTCGAGGTATAAGCATCTCCCGTGCGCGGCTGCACTTCTTCCACTCCAGCGTCCAGACCAGAGCAGTTCAACAATTTCATCAAGAGGAAAGCCATGTAGGGGTCTGTTTTCTCTTTTGCCAAATGATGTATTTCAAAACGTACAGGCTTGCTACACGGGGGTCACACAGCCTTGTTTATTTTTTCTCAGAGAACACACTCCTCTGAGCAGATACACTTACTAGGCATCCCTTAATTTTTTCTTTTAAACTAAATGTAATGGATTCAGACCAGGACTAAGCTGGAATCGCTGGGCTGTGTTCTGAGAATGTGCCACTGTCAGGGACGCCACCACCGGAGGGGACCCGGCACAAGGCGGTGCCTGGGCGCCACCTACTGGGTAGTCTCCTTCAGTTCATCTGCTGCCTGAACGAGGGCGATGGATGAGGCTGAGAAGGAATTCCAGCACTGGGGAGGAAGGTCTGTTCAGCTAGGTCCACACCTCAAACACCGACGATGGGGTACTGCTGGTTCTGAGACGAGAGAAGTCATGTGTCTGGCGAGGTCTGAAGACAGTGGTCCTGGGGAGAGTGTGGGGTCCTGGGCTGAGTGGGGTAAAAATGTCCCCTAGCGTGGATTGTGGATACGGTTGATGTGCATGCCGCCTCCTTTGGGAAGCCCTCCTGCATTTCAGGGCACCTTTTCTTGAGAAAAGCAGACACTCCCACTGTGAGCCCATAGCTCTTCTTGACTCTTCTCACTGTCAGGGAACTCTTGCTTTGTGCAGTGAGCTTCTGTGGGCAGAGGCACGTTTTTACCTGTTTCTACACCCCTACTAGCTAGCAGTCTAGCTAGCTGTTGACTCTAGGAACATCCGATGAAAGCTTGCAGGCAAGCAGGAGGGCAGAAGGAGGGACAGAAAGAACTGAGGGACTGACCAATCACATGTAATTCAATTTCTGTGCCTAATATAGCAAGGACTCAAGAAATGTCTGATGGGTGAGTGTGTGGTATCTGCACTTCTCATTTATCGTGGGAAACTGGTACTCAGACATGTAGTCACCAACATCAGTCAAATATCATCAAAATCACTCAACAAATATTTACTGACCATCTTTTCCGTGCAGCAGAAAAGTCCCAGGAACCCACAGGGACAGTAGGGGAAAAGCTGAACACATCAACCTTTCCCACGAGTGATTAGTGATCTAATGAAACTATAGCAGGGGCCAAGATGTGAAGGTGATGATGGAAGGGTGTGGCTCCTCTGATCCAGGAGCAGGGGTGATATCTAGATGAGGCCTGGAAGGTGAGAACAACCTGCCACCAGTGTTTGGGATGAGATTCAGGCAGAGAGAAGAGGTTCAGAGCAGGAGGGAGCTTTAGGTGTTGGTGGAATGGACACAAGGGCCAGAGTGTGGCCGGAACACAGGTGAGCATGCGGGAAGCCACACACGCTCAGGCAGAATGGGGAGGTGGAGCTGGATCTGGCAGGGGGCTGGGGTCACAGCCAGGAGTCAGGCTTTTACGCTGCATGCCAATCAGAGGCGCTCCCATGACTGATGTCTTTGACAGCAGTTCCTGACCTGCACAGTGAATAATGCCACAGTGAGCAGGTGGTGGGGACGGGCAAAACCAGGTGCCCAGAGAGGACCAGAAAGGGGACAGAAGCCCTCCGGGAGAGATAGAATGAACGGTGGCCCTGACCAGGGGGCAGAGACGGAGGAAGGCTTGGGGCCCGTTTTGGAGCCAGATGCCACAGCACATGAGGGGGGGTGATGTGGGGAGGCCACACCCACACCTGCTGAACTAAAAAGAACCCTTAGCATTTGCACTGAGTAGGCGTGGATGGGCAGAAGAAATGAAGGAAAATGCATTGAGGTGTTTCTGGTATAAGGATTATCCACAATAAAACCAGGAGATGTGTGGGGGGAGAGTCGGCCCTTGCATAACTGAAGATCTGCATAATGATATAAAAGATCACATTTGAACTCTGCATCGATATTTTTTGGAATGATACAGAATCTCTTCACATGGTCCACTGCTCGAGCTAGATCAGGTGGATCTGGACAGGGATTCTAATATCAACCCTCAACTTTTAAGCTCCTATTTAAATTGGTGTTTGATATGTGCTGTCTCCTTAACATTTCACATATGTTTACATGTGCCTGTATGAATGTCCACTTGATTCCTCAGGAAAGGGCTGCTGTGCAAGAATATTTCTGTTTATTAGCATGTCCGTGTGTTGATCCACATACTCAATGACCTTCTACAAGGGCCCATCCATTTGTGCAATAGCAAAAGGACAAAGAAAAACAAACTGCCCAGATGCCCACAAGATGCCCAGATGACCAAAGCAGCAGAATCAACATTGAGAGTGGGACAGTCAAGGGGTGACCCCAGGGAAAGGCTGGTGAGGTCTGACAGACCTCAGGCTGTGGTAAGTCAGTGGCGAGGACAGCAACACTGAATTCCTGAGAGCATGGAAAGGTTCTATAATCGGTTGGGACGATGATCTGCTTATCTGCACAGTTTAGGCTCCTTCAAGGTGACCGTGAGTTTGATGGAACAACAGAAATGGTCAGGGTATCTGAGTATTCTGATTTAGGAAATCTGACAGCTCAGGCTCACCAAATGTGGCTTGCGCCTCCCACCCACCGGCGTGTGCTTCACAGTTCGGTTTAGGAAGTCCGCGTGGCTTAGATGTGAACTCACACAGCTGCAACTGCCAGAAATGCATGGCCAAAGCCAGGAGCCCGTCTGCCCTGGCCATCAACCTTATGTTCCTGAGTTCTGAACAACTCCCCACTTCCACTCTGCAGCTTGGGAAAGAGGGGCTGAGGCCACAGGGGAGGGGGAGAACTAGCCATCCACTGTTTGCACAGACCCCAGGATGGAAGAGCAGTAGGGGATGGTGGTGGTGAGATTGTTCCAACCCACTTGAAGGAAAGGGGAGGTCCTACCATCCATTTTGTGTAGAAGCATCCAAAAGTGTTTGATCACACTCTAGACCTGAGCTGTCCCATATGACCACATGTGGCTCTGAAGCACCTAAAATGTGGCTCGTCTAAACGAGATACTCTGAGAGTGTACAATACATGTCAGATTTCAAACATTAGCATGAAAAATAATGGAAAATAATACCGTAATAATTTTTTATGGATTATCTATTGAAATTATAAGATTTTGGATATGTTGGGTTAACTAAAATACATTCTTAACTTAATTTCACCTGTTTCTCTTTTGTTTTTTTAGATGGAGCCACTGGAAAAATTTAAATTCCATAAGGAGTCTGTTTGTGGCTTGCATTATATTTTTACTAGACAGTTCTAGTCTAGACAGATTCTAACTATAATCATCCAATGCTGACCCTGTTATTCATCCATGTGGCCTCTTGGTCACCGCCACCCTCCAACCACTCTGCCTCCCATTTCCTGAAGATCCAACCAATGGAGCAGAATTCAGCACATCTGACTTGATCTGGGCTAGGGTTCCTGGTTCTGGAACTTTCTAGATACCTTACCACTTTATCAATGAGGGCCTCAGCTTCCCGTATATCACATGGGGATTTCCGCCTTTCCCCGAGAAGACCAGAGCTCCTCAGCCTGGCATGTACAATTGTCTACGATCTGACTCCAGGTACACCTTCCTAGGATCATTCCCACAGACACTCTTCCTGTGAGTCTCTGGGCCTTTCCATAGCACCTACTCCTCAGTGTCCTATCAGATTAATGATTGAAAGCTTTAACACATATAAACACTTAGTAGAACAGTAATAGACATCAATGAATGTTAGAAAAACACACTAAAACCCAACAACAATGATAACAAACATGCAAGAATGCACTTTTCCCTAGTACTATCTATAGTTACTTGCCCACCCAGCGTATAAAATCTTACCCATCCTTTTAGATTTTGAGTTCCTGGTGCCAGGACATGTCTCTGTAACCACCTCAAGCAGCTTGCTTGGGCCTAGAACTTAGTGGACGGCCGCAAACACTGAAGGAAGGGATGAGGGTTTCTCTCCACCATTCCCACCTCCTGTCCCATCCACCAAAACACCTAGTGGCTAATGCGACTGGCAAATTTTCTTCCAGAGTAGAAACCCGCCGGCATCCTTCCCCTTCTCCTGGGCTCTCAGGCCCAGAGCAAACAGCCCTTGGCAGATGTCACATGGTCTCTGTGGAAAGGAGTCCTAGATTTTGCGTGCCCGAGGCTTCTCTGTGGAATCCTGCCTGTGCTGTGGCTGCTGGAAAGGACCCTTATTTGTGTTCTTTTGGTGGTTTGACCAGGTCCACATTCCAGGCCTCCTTGGGGAAGGAAATGAACTCAGATGACCCTTTCTTCTAAAATGCAGGGGCATATGGATCACTAAAATCTCAGCAAAAACCAGGTCATGCTAAAGGCAGCACCTTCCCAATTTTATTTCCCTCAATGCCCTATTGGGCAAAAGAAAAAGAGATACAGTCAGGGCTCCACATTAAAAAACAATCCACGAGTATTTGGAAAATAAAGCGCAAGAAAACTAAATCTAATGTTTGTTTATTTTTGAGAGAGAGACACACAGACACACAGAGTGCGAGTGGAGGAGGGGCAGAGCGAGAGGGAGACACAGAATCTGGAGCCAGCTATGAGCTGTCTGCACACAGCCCGAGTTCATGACCTGTGCCAAACTGAGATGCTCAACCAACTGAGCCACCCAGGCACCCCAAGAAAACTAAATCTAGCAGCAACTCTGCTTTGAAAATATTTTTAACCTGAATGTTAAAGAGTGGTAAAGCTCCATAAAAACCTTCCAGATGTCTAAGAACTACTCAAACAGCATTCCCCAAGGTCTAACTTGAGTCCCCTTGCTGTGATGTTGGGCCACTCCCCCCCCCCCCCCCCCAACNAGCGCCCCGACCCGGGGCTCACACTCCGGGCTGCTCTCAGCAGAGGCCCGCCCAGGCCGGAGCGGAAGGCTCAGAACCACCGTGAGCCTAAGAGTCCCTCAATGGGCCCCCCCCCCCCCCCCCCCAAGAGGGACCCGAAGACAGCCACAGCAGCCCCTGTGCTCACACGGGACCCAGAACACCTGGCAGCAGGTAACGTCTGTTGCGTGGACACCAGTCTATCAAGTCACAAGGTGGTAGCAAGAATAGAGTGGCTAAGAAACACCTGGAGAGAGACCAAGGAGAGCCCAGTTATCAACAGAAAAGTATTATTTTAGCAGTTTTGCCAATTAAACCAAAGCAGGCCTGCTGAGTGAGGGCTCCTATATCTGAGCTGTTTTTGGAGACGCTTCATGATTCACACCCAACTCACACAAGATTAAAGAAAATACTGGATAAAATCAAGCCAAGCATTAAGTTCAAGGGAAAGATTTTATTGGACAAATTAGAAAAATATTGGTATTGTGCTTCAGAGAAACCCACTTCTTTCCTCTGGCTACAGGGGCAGAAACAGCCCCTGTGGCAGATGGAGAGGGAATCGGAGTTATTTTAAGTGAGCGTGCGCCATCCTCCTGTGCTGGCCACAACCCCGTGCTCACACCCGCCGTGCTAATCTGGCAGCCTTGGCCAGAATCAAGGAAAATGAATAAGGATTCGATTATGCGGCTGGGCTGGGGAGAGACAAGTCTGCTCCCTGCCCCAGTTAGCCAGGGAGGCTGCTGGCAGCTGGCCATCCTTGGCCATGTGGGCTAAGTCTGACCAGGGCAGAGGAATGGCGGGGGCAGATACCAGGTTTCCAGGGCAAGCTCACAAGTTACGTTTCTCAGAGGGACCCAAAATAAGTGGAAACGAACAGTGGCTCTGGAGGGGCCCTTCTCTCTCCGGAGTCCCTTTTATATGCTGAGTGGGCTGGTGCTTAGGGAGAAGGGGGGGGGGGGAGCATTCTGCTTCCTTTGTTGGGGCAAACAGAACCGAGATGGACAGATCACTTGTTCATGCCAAAGCCAGCAGCGTCCCATTCATGCACACGGACACCCAGCTAGCCTAGCTCTCATTCTGCACTTACCACAGCTCCTGGTATTATGTTTATTGCTACTTTACAAACAAACAACAATGAACTTTAGCTTCCTCACCTGGTAGGGCTCTCAGAGAACCTCAGAGAATGGTTGCTATCTGCTTTCCAGAGCTGGCCTTGAAAACAGTCTGTATGTGTGTATGTGTGTGTGTACACGATCACTTGCCAATCCCTTCATGACAGTCTGAAGCACTGAATAATCAGAAAGGATCCTCAAGATCCTCCTAAGCCTCCAGCACCACTATATACTCCCAACCTTTATAGTAGCTGAGCACAGATTGACAGGACCCATATAACATAAAGAAGATGAGGGTATAACCACCGTTGTCGGCACCATGTCCCAGGGCCAGCTCTGTCACCCAAGGCTTTTGCATGCATTATCCCATTTACTGACAACAAAGCTATGATATATACATTATGGTTATGGTAGGATCACAAGAGAAAATGAAGCTCAGAGAGGCTGTGTGACTTACCCCAAACCACACAGCTAGGATGTAGCAGGACAAGAGTCAAGGGCAACATATGTGTTGCTAAATTTGAGTTCCTCCCACTTCACTGCTATCTTTTGCCCAGGAGGAAAATGCAAAACTCAAGGCAGAGTCAACATCCACTTATTGATCACATTCAGAGGGATTAGTTCATGTAATCCGCAATGGCTGGCATTGCTCCAAACCTCTTCTAAGTATCCCATGGCCTCAGGGTCAGAGATAGATAAATGACTTGGCCATTCCTTATGTTCTCATCACGGATCAGCTGCAAAATGATTCATCTGGTTTGGATTTTCACAAGTGAGATGCTAGGGCATTTGCTTGGGCCATCCTGCTTATGGGAACTTGACCTTGGCTATCACTCCTGGTGAAACCGTTCAATGCAGTGTTTCAGCAGTGACAAGAACAGAAATGATTTGTATCTGGGAGCATTTGCAGTGTCATGGGATGAGCAGTGCTGACTGGTTGCCCTGTGTTTCTAAAAGCATTTTGACTGCCTTCTCAGTGGCCACAGCTCTGAAAAGTGCATCAGATGGGCTGTTTGCAGGCAAACTGCTTGCTGCATGACCAGGAGATATACAAGACCAAGAAGGCATTAAGTCAACTGTGCAGATGGGTGCTGCACTGCCATTGCTGCAAGGAGAGAGCAGTTACCTTGGTGACTTCGGACGTCTGGTTCCATTTCATTCCTTTTTAAAAAGCTGATAAATAGGCAGCTAATTCATTCACTGGCAGAGGATCCAGGTTTGATTGTTTTATTGACTCTGCTCCACTCCAATTTGGAATAAATAAGCACTAGGAGCCCATACTCAACCCCAGACACGTAACTCCTACCACCCCTAACGGACAGCCCTAACTGAGTGGCTTGGAACTGGGTAACATGTAAAGCATTTTAGACTTCACTATTATTTTCAGACTTAAATAACCTTAAGAAATTAGTAAATTTTTCAATCTGACTTTTCAGTAATTCTGAGTTCCATTTGGAATTAGCTGACCAGTTAATCCTTTTCTGATAAAGAAGACTGTTCAAATCAAATTTAATTACCAAACTTATTACCGTAAGTCCCATTTTAAAGCATGTATATGGGATCCACATGATATGGCCAGAACTCCATTAATACCAGGATGATTAGAGCAAAGTTGGATGATGATGCCGTACAAATATGAGCTCTTTTCAAACAACGATCCACGCGAGAAACAACCCGACCCCCGCAATGCTGCACTGACAAACATTTGCAGGGCAGGCGCTGCTGCTATTTGCTAAGCGTGATGAAAGAAAAAAGGACAGGTGTGGTGGCTGGGCGCGAGCAAATGCGTGTGTATGTTGCTAGAGAAAACCACCTACACCTTCTTATCTTTCAAAAGCAGAGTTTACAATATAGTTTTTTATGATTTTACATCTTTTGTAAAATTAGCTAAACACACTCAAACCCAAAGGGTTGCCCTTTCAATACATTGCAACTGGTCCAGGGACAGCAAACACACGAGCGCTGCCCCTCCACAGTCCACAGGGGGCAGTGTCAATGGGCAGGGGCCACCCCCACCCCAAGCGAGCCTGGCTGTCCTTAGGACTCCTCCGCAACACAATGCTCCAGGCAGCCTTTCCCCAGGGATTAGGGTGGACAATGACACCATGGGCTGTCCTGGACATGGTTGGACCCCACTCACTTCACACATCAGTCATTAGACAATGCTACTGGATATGGCTTAGGCAGGGGATGGAGAAAATCTCAACTGTTCCAATTAAACAAAAAAGGTATTGTTGAATACCTTCAACACAGGAGGCACTGAGCTTAGGCCACATGATTTGGAAGCAAATCCCACCATAATGAATTTCTAGGGATCCTGGGTCTAATTGGTTGTGTCCAATGTAACCTGCAATAAGTATGTCTCATTGGAGTGAGAAGAACATTTGTTATATGAAGGAATCCATTATGATGGGCTTCGGGCTGTCCAGAGTTAATTTTTTTTCCGTGTGTTGGCAGATGTGAAATCAATCAATAAATAAATAACAAATAAATAAATGCACATAGATATATATTGATTTATATATAAAATAATGAGTGTAAGTATATTTATCCTACATTACTTATGTATTATGTGTCCAAAAACTAGTTATAAACTATTAAAACAACCTTTAGGAGACAGTGGTATAAATTGAACTTGTAAACACCAGTGCAAAGTGTCACCACTGTAGAAATGAAAAAAATCTTTTGAAATCATAAAAGGAGAAACACAGAAATAGGTACTTCTCTTACCAGTGGTCTGAGTTCTGGATGTGTCAGGATATATCCATTATTTGTGATCGCAAAGGCATAACCGTGAATCCCTAACTGTAAGAAGTGAGAAAGAAACCTTCATTAGCTGGCTCCCTGGTGAATTCACAAAGCATAAAGCAGCCCGGCATTTAGTAATTTACAGCTTAAACTTGGCATTCATAACCCTTATCAGCACAGTATTTCATTAAAATGAATGCAAGGTGCTGATCCTTGACATTTGGTAGAAATGAAGACCTGTCACAGGATAAGCTCAGCAAATAGCACAATTTAAAATGTCATATCCCCATGTTGGCATCCAATGGCCTTACTTTGATTTATTTAAAACAAAATAACTCCATTTTTTTTTAAAAGGAAAGAAAGTAGCTGACGTTTCTGGTAGGACCCTCTGTTGAAGCAAACAGAGTTTATCAACCTGGGTGTCTTCCATCTCCTGATAAGGAGGCCCTATTGGATTCGCATCTTGACTTCCTGCAAGTCAACACCCAAGGGGCCACCTTGAGCATGCCCTAGGTAGTCCTCTTCCATTATTCTTCAGGGAGAAAGTGTCCCCACCAGCCTATTCAGGAGCCTGCCAGCCCTTTTTATATCCTTTCGTCTTTAAATTTCGAGGCTGCCAAGCTTTTCCATGCATGCTTCCATCGACACAAAGCCTGAGTAATTTTCTATGCAGAGCCTCACTTAATTTATGTTTTCTGACTAAATGGGACTATGGGAAATAGTTTGAGAGCAATGAAATGTTTTATTAGCTTTAAAAAGTATGTAATCAAATTTAACACTGCACTTATTTAAATAATAATCCCGGCTTTTTGACAATATTTCTATTACACAGTTGACTGCACCCATTGGCTACAATAAATTTACCTACAAATCATTCATGTATTAAAATGGCCCCTGGCATAAAACCCATACTGATCTCTCTCTCTCTGAAGAAAGAAAATGTAACCCACTTTTGCCAGAGCAGTGAAAGGGAAGAGGAAAAAATATCTTCTATTTTTTTCCAACAAGCTATTTCATAGTTCTGAGCCCTCACTGTTACTTTTCTTTCAAATTGTCTGCCACTCACATTCTTGAATATGATACTATTAAACGATCCAGACAACAGAGTTTACAAACCAGGAATGACCCTGTCTGCTTGTTAGCTTAACGTCAAGGTGATGTGGAATTAACTTCAGAGAATTTAACACCAACAATTAAAAGTTTCCCTTGCATTACACAAAGCAAATATGCACTTGGTAGTCAAGGGCAACAGACATTTTCTTCTGGAGTTACCTTTCACGGCAAGTCTTAATAAGATTCTACAAGACTCTAATGATAAACTATATTTCATTATGCTGTGAAAGATAAACCAGAGATTTCCTATCCTTTGAGATGTATATCGTCCCTTTCATCTCGTCTCTTGGAAAAATGTCAGACACAGTCAACACTGCATTAATTACCATTATTACGTCCCAGTGTAATACAGGCTGAGGGGTCAAAAAGGACTCAGAGAGTTTGACTTTTTCCATTAAAGGCAAAAGTGGTATTCAAATGGAAATTGAAATTCAAAATTTGACCAAATAAGTGTTATTTTATTGTCTGCTAATATATTCAGTGCCTTCTAATGTACATTACTTCAGTTCTCAGTTTGCTTGTGGGAGGTGATACTCAGGAAAAGGTAGAACTCCCTGTATATGCTCTCTTAATGCTCTCTACTTTTCTTGGATAGTATTAATCAAAATTACAATAACTATTTCTGAGGTTGATCATAAGGAATCAAGACCTCCACTGAGCAAGGCCTTTGATTATGCAACACTTGCCTCCCTATCTGAATATAGGTTCCATGATGACCAAGGTCAAACCATGTGGCCAAATTGGTGGTTGGGATGGAGGGAAGAGGAACAAGGAAGGGAGAAAGAGGAAAAGGAGAAAGCAGGAAACAATGGAGGGAACTGACTGGAGCAAAGATCCCACAGAGCCCACCTTCTCACCCAGGGCCCTCCCCTCACCGACAAGCTGCTCTCTCTGCTACCTCGTAGTCCGTTGGTGCCCGCCTACTGGAATCTGCCTTTGCTGTGCCCTTGTCTCCCCCCAAGATGCCACTAGAACAGAACTCCCTTCTCTACCGTGGCCAGTGGACTCCTGACTCTGGCCATGCCCTACAGAAAGCTCTCTCTTGAATCTTCCCAGTTGTAGGATCTGACCGCCTTCCCTCCTGACTCTCTCTATTCCTCGCCCCATACACCCAGGTATCCTCCTTTTCACAGGATCCTCATTCTCTGTCCACTCTCGACCACTCTTTCCCCACAAGTTTCCAACCCCAGGGCCCCCTATCTGCTTTAGCTCTCTCCCCCAATAAGCTTCAGCAGGTTCCTGGATGCTGAACCAGCTGTTCAGGTCTGTGCACCAGCTGTGGCCTCTCTCCTCGCTGGTGGATCCAAGTGTCCAACTGTGTGATGGGCATCTCGACCCGGACATCTCCCAGGTGCCTCGGAGTCACTCAGCCCAACATGGCGGGTGCTGCTCTTTTCTGCTCTTCTCTTTCTGTGGGAGCACCAGCCATCCGCCTGGACTCCTACGTTAGAAACTGGAGCATCAGCCTTAGACTTCTTTATTTCTTTCACCCCCAACTTCTTGATCCAAGTAATCGCTACTTTTTCTTGCAGAAATTATTCAGATTCAGGGCTGCTTCTCCACCCATCCATGTAGATTTAATGTGATCAATTTCCACAATGGTCTTAATTGTTCTTCTTGCCTCAAATAGAGGCCTCAACAAAGTCATCCTCCAGACTGCTCAAAGTCAAAAGCAACACTGACCCTGTAGCTCCCTTGAGCAAAACCCACTAAGGGCCCCTTTAATGTGCAAGATAAAATCCATGGGCTTATCCCACGGATAAGGAGGTCTCCTGGGGCCTGGCCCTACCAAAGTATCCATCTCCACCTCCTTCTATTCATTGCCTCTTAGGGCACATGGCACTGACAGTTTTCCTCCCACCTATACCTTTACTCATATGTGCCAGCTGTCTAGAGCACCTCTGCTCCCCATCTCTCCCAGCTAATGCTCACCCATTCTGTAGGCTCAGCATCAGGATCATCTCCTATAAGAAGTCCCTCCTGACTCTCCCCATTGCAGCCTCCTTTCCATACCATGTTTCCATAAACGCTAAGAATTTTCCCATTACTACCTTCATCCTAACGCATGAGAATGGGACACCAGCTTTTCTGCCTTTCAACTCCTGGCTGGTTCTTTCTCTCCTCTGCCTTGTTCTAAAGGCAGTCTCTCCCCCATTATGATGGGCTCTTCGTGGGAATGGAGCACGTCACTCATCGTTGACTTCTACAGCCCCTAGCATAACATCTGGCACACAGCAGGTGCTCGAGTTGAGGGTCACACATACTGAAGACATTAATCACTTTAACAAAATATTGTCTAGTTCGTCTTTACAATTTGAATTAAAGTAGATATTAAAAATGAACAGAAAAAAATGAATCAAAAAGAGGAAGCTGATGTGCCACAGCGGGTGCAGTCGGCCTTTCACAAGGCTGTACCTGAGAAAGTCTTCCTGACATTCAGACACTACCTGTTGAAAACCCTTCTCAAGTGGGTGGCATGTGGCTATAACCTAGTGCAGCCGTAAGAAGAGAAATCCTGAGTCAGCCTCAAGACACATTCTGTGGATGAACCTCTCAGAAAACCAAAGGCTTATAGTTAAGACAATGTCCAGCCTTTGTTGTTGGCCGTGCATCATATCCTGATGAAATCTCTGATTTTTTCTCATCTGAAGTAGAACTAGTCTTCCTGTCTGTTCTCATGTGCAGTCCCAGAGAGTAATAGGAACAAATCAGACACAAGGCTTTCTAGTACGTGGGGCTGCCAAAGGGCCCTTGTCCTGAAACACGCTCTCCTGGAGGCCGGGAGCCTTGTGGATCAGCACCCCAGGGAACAAGGTGCTTCCCTTCCAAGTGCACAGACTTTGGGCTAATGAAGTGAACCTAATTATAAAATGGCTCATTATGTTAACAGAGGCTGTGGTGTCTGGAAGTTATTGCTGGGGTGTCTGGAATTCTTAATAAAAATTACAGGAAGTCTGATTGCTTGTGGGAAAATCTATGAAGCTAAGGGAAAAGAAAGAATTCTATCTTCTGGGAAAACCCCAAGAGCCAAGTGCTGACTCATCTTTACAAGGTGTTAATCAGGACGAAAAGGTGTGATCCACACTCTGATCCCTGGAGCTCTCCTCTCCTGGGTGAGAGAAGCCTGTTCAGCCATGGCTGTCCCTAGCTGATGTACCTCCTTTTCCCAAGGCTTTTTGTGGGAACCAGAGGAGGGACAACCTAGGTTAAAAGTAGGTTGTACCTGTGTCTCCCGTTGCAAGCCTGACCCCTGGGAAAGCATGAAATAGAAGTGCCTGTATTTTAGGCCCTGTGGTTAATTTTCTGTGGCCAATATTCCCCTAATCTATTGTTATACTTTATTTCATTTATCTTTAATTAGCTGAGTTATGTTGAGAAAGTTATTTTAAGTATCCTCAACTAAAAATGGGACTAAGCAGTACCCACTTCAGCGAACAGTAGTAAGGATTCAATGGGAATAGTGCATATAAAGCCCTTTTACCATACCAAACACATAGTAAAAGGTTCAATGAATGTTTTATTGTCTTATTTTATTTCAACTACTATATTATTTTTAGTATTTTAACTATCATTTCAACCATATTATTAGTGCCATTTATTGTTCCTAATGTTTTTAGGGCAATAGCGGCTAACATCATGGCTTGCTAGCTGTGAGACTTGGCAAGATATTTAAGCTTTATGTGCCTCAGTTTCTTTAGCTATAAAAGGTGAGTAATGGCAGGTCCACCTAAGGGAGATAATGCTATAAAGAGCTCAGCACATTGCCTGGTAGAAGAAACTCAGAGGAGAGACTGAGGCACAGGGCCATCACTATTACTAATTATGTTCATACTGTCTTGATTGTTGGGCATCTATCAAGCAGTGGCCCTGAACTTGGGTTTCTACATCTTCTTATATGAAATAAGAGGTGTCAGGGGGCACCTAGGTGGCTCAGGTGGTTAAGCATCTGACTTCAGCTCAGGTCATGATCTCGCAGTTTCGTGAGTTTGAGCCCCCCATCGGGCTCAGCATCAGTGGCAGCATGGAGCCTGTTTGGGATCCTCTCTCTCTCCCTCTCCTTGCCCCTCTCCCACTCATGCTTTTTCTCTCTCTACCTCTCAAAATAAATAAATAAACCTTAAAAAAAAGTATAGGAAATGTTTGCCAACATTCTGTAAAGGTGAGATCCCCTTCCTTAAACACTGAGCCAGTAATCTTGGGCACCCCGGTTTGGGGATTTCAATAAAAGTAAGATCCACTATCTTTAGGTGCCTCAAATCCCTCCCTCATTCCTGTGGCTTTCTGTCTCTAGGGGAGCCACACAGTTTTCAACACTTGGTTATGTGGGTTTTGATCAACCAGCTGTCCTATCATGCTTCTGGAAATCTAACTCCAACCGTAAAAGCCTTGGTGGTGCATGAAGCTGGTCATCAGTGGCTCTGGATGGCAGGAGGTCAAAGGGCCTTTGTTATCTCAGTAACGCCAAGCAGGAGTATTCTTTTGCTAAGGAGGTCCCCTTTTGTGGGCCTGGACACCCTATTTTAGCTTAGAGTTCATTTCCTTTTGTTATGAGGGTGACTTTCTAATTCTGTCAGCTAAATGGCATCAGCATATGGGAACAGACATGACTTGCTTGTTCAAAGAAGTTTCCTTTTCTAGGAATGGAGCAGGTGCTAAGGACAAGACAGAAAGTGCTAGAAAGAGTCAGAACTTCTAGTCTGTAGGAGGGGGAGCATGGGCTTCTGCATGGTGGCCACGGTGCTGGTGTCCATGCTGAGAGAAGCCCAGAGGGGTGTGGCGCAGGGGTGTCCATCATCCCAGGCTGAACAGTCCGCATGGTCCTCACTCCTCAGCTGCCTGTCATCTTCCCGCGCACAATTTTGCTTTCTTAAAAACAAAACCCAGAATGTGGGTTTTTAGGTGGCATGCAGAGCTGGTATGGAACTTACTAGGCCAGAATCACTAGTGAGAGCCAGCCCTTTCAAAATTTCTTCCATCATTCCAATTTATCAGAAAGAGAGTTGCCACTTAATATATCTTTAACACTTGCCTTTTCATACTACCTTAGAAGAGAAAAGAACAGACCTCAAGTTCAGAACCCTAGATTATCAGGCAATCATTTAATACTATTTTTTAATTAAAAAAACATTTTTGGGGGCTCCTGGGTGGCTCAGTCAGTTGGGTGTCCGACTTCCACTCAGGTCACGATCTCGCAGTTTGTGTGTTTGTTGGGCTCTGTGCTGACAGCTTGGAGCCTGGAGCCTGCTTCGGATTCTGTCTCCCTCTCTCTCTGCCCCTCCCCTGCTCATGCTCTGTCTCTCTTCATCTCAAAAATAAGTAAACATAAAAGAAAGCTTAAAAATTTTTTATAACATTTATTCATTTTTGAGAGATCGAGACAGAGCACAAGCGGAGGAGGGTAGAAAGAGAGGGAGACAAAGAATCCAAAGCAGGATCCAGGCCCTGAGCTGTTAGCACAGAGCATGATGCAGGGCTNTGAGACAGAGCACAAGCGGAGGAGGGTAGAAAGAGAGGGAGACACAGAATCCAAAGCAGGATCCAGGCCCTGAGCTGTTAGCACAGAGCATGATGCAGGGCTCGAACCCAAGAACCATGAGATCATGACCTGAGTCAAAGTCAGATGGTCAACCAACTGAGCCACCCAGGTGCCCCCCCCCCATTTTTTTTGACAATTCTTTTATAGTGGCCAATGCCATTTTGTTCTTTGTATATGGTTGAATGGTATTTCCCTTTACAATTCAGTTAAGTNATTTTTTTTGACAATTCTTTTATAGTGGCCAATGCCGTTTTGTTCTTTGTATATGGTTGAATGGTATTTCCCTTTACAATTCAGTTAAGTGAAGAAAGTTCTGAGTTGATTTGCAAATGGACTATTAGGTAAATAATGGCACAGATGGTATATGAGCATGGCAACAAATCATGACGTGTAATGTGAATGGCTTAGATCTGCCCTAAGAGCTTGGGTCTAGGAGTGACGCAGACCTGGTTCAAGTCACACTCACTACTTCCTACTTACATGGCCCTGAGCCCTATGAACAGAAGCCCTATGAACCTGGGTTTCCTTATGAGAATAATGGACACAATAGCCCTGCACTTACCTCCGGGGCATTTGGTACCATGATATGGGTAATGCACTTTGCACAGTGCTGAGTACTTGGCAAATGTTGTCTGCTAATATTATACCACGAGACACACTATCTGGTACCACAATATGGTGCTTTTTTAAACAGCCATTTCATGCATATCTCACTTTGCATTCAACCTTCTGAGGGGTGGCTTGATTATTTTGGCTGCAGTCATCTGTTCAGCTGATTTGCTGGGACAAAAGTTTGCTGTGGTGCCTGGTGACTGGCTGAGCCATTGGCTTGCTCTTATCCCAGCCCTCTGTAAAAAGGTAAGGCTGCCCTTGTTGTCAACTGCCTATTACACATGACCTTATTTCATAAGCCTTTACTCAAGTCTTTCAAAATTCTTGGAAAACCCCATTGTTAAAAACAGCAGAGGATTCCAGAGTGTGTGTACCTAGTCACTCAGTTAGACCACTTTTGTTGGGCATTCTATTTTAGCAAAGGTCCAACGGATGTGAAGTCAATTGGTGCCTGAACCTGGCATGGGAAAGATATCAACAGCACTATGCTGGCAGCATCCCACATGAAACAGGGCCAGAAGCCCATAGGTCATACCTATCCCCTTGACCACTGTGTTACCATTGTTCCCGATTAATGATAATAGTCAATGCTTCATGCAAGTCTATGAGCGACTGTATTGTTATCATCACTGGACAAAAGAACTAAGATTTGAGAGACAGGTTCACACAGAACTCCACAAGGATGGTAATGGGACCTCAGTGTGTCTGCCTCCAGAGCACTAACCACTGCCTTCCTCCTACTGAGGCCCAAGAAGATCCCTGGGCCCCTCACAACAGTAGCTAAATCAGACTCAGCATGTCATGGAAGAAGGTGGTAAGGAAGGGGGTCTGTTAGCCAGTTAGCAATCTCAGATTCCTGGCCCAAAGGAGCTTGCCTCCCTCCATATCGGGGCAAAGGGAGCCCTTGTCAATCCATGAGTGGGCCAACAAAGAGATGGGCAAGCCAGTCTGCTTGGTGCTGGGGGAAGAGGGGATGGGTGTGGTTTCCACCCTCGTGCAGTTAGAGGAACCATGTTGGTCCAAAGGACCCATCTCAGGACTTGGAGTGGGCCATGCTCTGCCCTTCCTGCACTCCCACACCTGTACACACACCGCGTAGCTCCAGGGCAGTTCCGCATGGCTGCGGTGGGGCTTGAAGGGACTTTCCTCTTAGCACACTTACATTTGCTTTTCTATGGAACTGCCGTCAAGGAGCAAGTGAGGATTTTCTATATGGGGTTCAAGGACTCTCTGGGCTATCTTTTTAAAAGAGCATACACTCCCTTGGCTAACCTGTGTATCAGAAAAAACTTGCCTGTTTAGGCTGGGGTTAGAGGAGCTCATTATGAAAATCAGCAAGTCCACTTAAAGAAAAAGTACCTGTTTGCTCAGCACCCGTGCAGGAGGTTTTAGGACAGGGCAATGCCGCCTGATGGTGGCAAGCAAAGGCTGAATTAGGACAACACTGCTCTACAGGAAGTGGGGTGCGGAGCCTGGCTGTGTTGGAAAACAGGCCCCTGGTATGTCTGTTGGTCTGAGTTCACTAAAGTGCTGATTTAACCACAGCTATATACCTCGAGCAGCCAGAGAACATAAGTACCAATTAGTGTCATCCTCAGGGACTCCAAGATGGGTACTGCCACTAGTCACCTTCTTGGCGATTAGCCAGCCCTCTGCAATCAGCCCAGGTGACAGTGCCATCCACCAGTGCTGTACCGACCTGTCCCAGACATGGCAGACTCTGGTTTGCAGACGGCTGGGAGGTCACCCTGGATGGATCTGGGAGGTCTGCCATGGAGAAAGGGGTAGGCCTAGCTGAGGGTGGCACTGTGATGGCCCATGAGAGGCCCTTTGTTCCCAAATGTAAAAGAACTAAATAAACTGAAGGAATAGTGCCCGGAATAGAGTGCCAGGAGTGCAGTGTGGGCGGGACAAAGGGGCAAGCGTGGCCTCCTCCTTATCCAGATGCAAGGCTGGCCTCACATGTGGAATGGGGTTCTGGCATTTCCACCCCAATCCTGAGTCCCCTCCATCTGAGCTCCTTCTCTAATGTCCATGCCTTACAATGCTCTTATGCTGGTCTGGACTCCCAGAGCAGTGGTCTGGCAAGCCTTGCTATGTCCTCTTTGCTCCAAAATTACCTCCTCCACCCCCTTAGTTACCCCTAGAGTTAAGAAAAAGAAACTTAAAACCTTCTTAGTACCATGGATTTTAATTTATCATTAAGAAAAGAGAATTAATTTGTATGTACACCATTGCCTTCCAAGATAGAGGGAATACGTATATAATAGGGTCAGAGACCATTTTTCTTTGTGCCTCATTGGGTTCCTGCTAAGAAGTCACATATTTTATACGGTTCTCATATTGGGGTGAATTGGAACTGGTTGAGAGGACCGTCAGAGATATAGGACCTGTGTAGACCCATATAAACATATAGACTTGTATGAGCCCATACAAACCTGGGTAGCTTGTATAGACCTACTCAGACCTGCATGAACTGATACTATTCTTACAAAAAAGAAGAACCTACCAGAAAAAGAGTAGAGGGGTCTCTTATTTCATGTTGTCATTACCACTATGGCAGGTTGTGAAATTATCTTGGCTATTTGGACCTTGACTATTAATTAGGTGACGCATTACCTTGTATTTGGGGATGGTTTTCAGAAGCTCTTTCACTGGGACATCTGTTCCAACCACACCCAGAAGAATGCCCTTCGATCTCTGTTGAAAAACAAACATTAAGCAATTAACAACAACAGTAAAATACTTTGGTAGAAGGAATAGAACCTGGTGAGAAGGTGAGAAGCCACATACCGTAGATCACTGTCTGTTGCCTTCTCTAAGCTTCTAGAAATCAAGGATTAACTCAGATCTCCACATGGCCCCTCTTCTATCCCCCCAACCCCATACTGCTAGACAAGAATGGTAGCTTCTCAGGCCAAATACTCATTACCATACCTCTCAATATACATACCCATACCAGGATGCCCTAATAGCCATCTCTTTTCTCTCCTGAAAATTCAAAATTAATGTGAAGTAGCAAAAAAGTTTCAGCAAGTAAAGACTGTAGCCATTAACCATTTTATTTTATGGAAGCTTTCTATGGGAAAGACTTAGCATGTTAACTGCTTTCTCAAGTTACACTGCCATCTGGTGCCCAACGGAAAGTGATAATAACCCTCACATTTGTAGCTGTGTATTGGCACCAATGACCAAGGTGACGGAATAGGCCCCCAGGAAGGGTCCTTGTTTCCAAAGCCAGTGTGATGCATTGAAATTGTCCAGGTCAGAAAGACCTTTGGGAGGAAGAGACAAATTGCTACTGACTATTCTTTCCCCCCAGTTCAAGTCCACCTGGAATCTCAGAATTTGACCCTCCCTAGAAATAGGGTGTCATTGCTCTGAGGCAAAATCATCCTGGATTTAGGATGAGCCCTGTATCCAATGACTGATGTCCTTAGAAGAGGACAGAGAGACCCACAAGAGGAGAGGGTCACATGGAGATGTAGGGAGGGCTGCCACAAACAAAGGGACATCCAGGCACTGAAAGGACCTTCCTTTAGAGCCTTCCAAGGAAGCACAGCCTTAGTGACACCTTGATTTGAAGTTTCTAGGATCCATAATTATGAGAATAAATTTCTATTATTCTAAGCCACTTGATTGTGGCCTTCTGTTACCACAGCCCAAGGAAACTAATACAAGGCTGGTCACTATAAATCAGGAGGGACCATTCGATTCTCTGTTTTTTTCCTTCCTCTGATCACTGTTCACTTAACTTTGGGAAAAGTGCTGCATCCTGTAACATGACACCTTCCGGAATTCCTCTCAACTATTCTTGATTAAAAGTGAGGATAAATGATAAATCCCCTATCCCTAACACAAATAGAGAAAGGTCACCAGGGCTTGAGTCAGAGGGGCTAAGATAACAACCTTCTCAGCATCAAGCAGAAGCACAGCCGCTGTACTCACGGTTTCGTTCTGCTTACTAAACACAGGCATGGCGACCGTGGTCATCAGGACAAGGCCCTGATCATCGGCAAGCTAGGTGGAGAGAAAAGCCAGTTACCTGGGAATGATGTGGAAACCACAGATGGCTGGAGGCCATATCCTGGACTGGCTCATCCCTTCCTGACCAGGGGGCACTGAGAATGGACCAGTGCCCACTCAAGCCAGTATCCTATAAGAGAGTGTAATGTCTCTCTACTCTGACTTGGAGATAAGGATTCTAGTCCATGGCTAGGGAAGCAAAATCAGTTGCCATCGATCAGTCCAGATATTATCACATTCAGCCATTTGGATTCAAATAAAGTCTTATTTGGATCATAGTGATTCATTTCATTTTATTACCACAGATTGATTTTATTCTTTTACACTGCAGACATTTATGTGCAATATGTGCAATATGAATGCTTCTTCTCAATCTGAAAATTGAAGATCAGGAAACATGAGCATAAGGGGTTTTATGAGTTGCCCCTGCTAGAAACAATGGAATCTGGAATCATTTATTCCCCCAAAGGTAGCCAAGTCAAGCCCTTTTGGTACCTCTACACATCTCTAAGTGCCAGTCCCAGACAGAAAACAAAACAAAAACAAAACACAAAAATAATTTGATCATCTGATCTCTCAAATCACTGCTAAGATGCTAATATTTCTCCTGGAATAACAACCCTTGAAATATGGCAAACGATACATTTCTTTGGCCATTTGAAGTGCATACAAATGATTGAGAGCCACCCTCACACCTGCTTTTCACAGTGCTGGGAGGCAGGCAGGAACCCTAACCCTGCCTCATTAACAGATGGGGAAACAGAGACCTGGAACACAGTAGGCATTGGTCCAAGACAACCTTGGTTTTAATTCTCAGCTTTGAACCTTTATTAACTCTATTTGTTAAGCCTCCATGTCCCCATATGAAATAATGCCAATTATTCCCCAGCACTGTTGCCATGAAGATAAAATGTGACACTGCCCAGCATCATATCTAGCATAAGGATGTGCTCAAAGGATGCTGGTTTCTTTTCCGTGCCTGCAAGGTCACATGACTAGTAAGTCACAGAGTCCAAAGTGAGATCAAGGCATGTGACACTTCTGACAGGGACCAAAATTAGGATGGCAAATGTGGTGAAAGAAAGATCCCTTCTGGTTTTACAGCCCATTCTAGCCTCAAATGAAGCAATCTGTGAATGAGAATCTACTATCTTCAGTTTATGGTGCTTTCTGATGTGTGAGTACTTCCCCATAGCCTTAGTTCCATAGAAAAATCAGGTATTATTCCCTCAGTTTTCCTGGGAAGAGGCATTTTATGAAGAAGACTCTAAAATCTAGAGGTCTCCATGGACTGGCTGGCCTTTGGAGAAAAGGTCATTAAACTCAGCCCATCTTCCACCAGTCTTGTTCTTCCAATAGATTCCTTGAGCTATAGGGTCTCAGTACTTATAATGTGGTTCAGAGAAGAGCAGTATGAGTGTGTTAGAAATGAATAATCCTGAACCCCACTCCAGACCCTGTGAATCTGAATCCTTATCTTGATAATTAGTATCCACATTAAAATTCAAGGAACATTATTATAGGGCAATCTTTTCTACCATCAATACTCATGATAGCTAAACAGATGCTTGTAGCAGTAGAGAGGAGCTCCTAACAGAGACAGATGGGGCCTTGTTTTAGGTTTACATCTCCTCTGAGTTGGACTTGTATTCATCCATGACAAGATGAGGCAAGAATCTCATGTTCACTCAAGGAGTAGGAATTCACGGTGTGATGGTTAATTTTATGTGTCAACTTGGCTGGTCCACGGGGCCCATTGTTTTGATCAAACACCAGTCTAAATGTTGCCATGAATGTATTTTTTAGATGCAATTAAGCAAGCTTTGATAAAGCAGATTACCCTTCATACTGTGGGTATGTCTCATCCATCAGTTCAAGATTCTAGGCGAAAAAACAAGTCCCTCAAGTAAGAAAGAATTCTGCTTCCCTACTACCTTTTGATGCAAGACTACACCATCCCCTCCTGTCAGAATTTACAGCCTGCCAACCCACCCTACGGATTTCAGATATGTCATCCCTCAACATAGTGCAATTCCTTACAATAAATCTCTTTCCCTCCATACATATGACATATATCCCACATAAAGAAAAAATATCTATCTATCTATCTATCTATCTATCTATCTATCTATCTATCTATCTATCTATCTATTGATCTATCTATCAGTCTATCTATCTCCTATGCTGGTTCTATTTCTCTGGAGAGCCTTGACTGATACACATGGTAATCATGTACACTACTATTTGGAGCAGCCTAATTTGGGTGTGAGAATGAGAAAAAAAGCTTACTACTACATCATAATATTATTACCTAAATAATATTAACCATGAGATGATAATGACAGTTTGTGAAAACATGGTTCCATCTTGCTAAAAATAGTTAAAGTATCCTATGGCCACCACTGGGGGTATGGAAGGCCATTTTAAAAGGCAGAACCAACACACTGTAAACATCTCTCTTAGAATCAGAGATCTCCCCATATGCCTTCTCCTTGATTAATCCTTAATGCTATACAGAAAACTGATTTGAGCTGATCCGTAACCCTGGGCAACTTCCACTTTGCAACTCAAATAAAAATTTCAAGTGATGCCAACATGTATCATGGATGAAATCAAAACATACCACTAACAATAATGAGAAATGAAGCTTTTTCCTGCAACTAGTAAGAATCAGTTATAAATCACTGGTAATTGTTCTGGCACAAATACAAGATCGTGGGAAACTAACTTCAAAATATTAAGACAGAATATAGTATCAACTTCACTCAGAGGCTAATTCTAAAAGTAATTATGGCCCATCATTACCTTAAAAAAAATCCCCATAAAGTTACATGTGTAGTGAAACCATTCATTTTTTAACCAGCCCCTGATAAACAAAGGAAATGCAGTGAGCTTAGTCTAGCCACTATCTGTGAGCACATAAACTCTCTCCCCTGTGCAGTTCTGGCCCAGATTTGGAATGGTTTGGCTAGAACCCTAACCTGTAGTCATCTTGATGGGTATAGCTCACCAGTATGGCCATGAGGGCTAGTGGGCCTGGAAATGTCACATGCATGATCTTAAGATGTTCCTCTGAACCCACCTGCTCCATCTCTCCAGTCTCCACAGGTCTGGGGTCTGCGAATCTTAAACTTTCACAGAGAAGGAAGTTAATCTGTGCTGTGAGCACTTTATGATCGAAAGCTATTCTGTACTCCTGCCATAGGAAATAGCAGCCATTGGCAAAAGCTTTTTGTCCAGACCACCAAGCGGGAGTTATGCAGCCAGCCACGGCCAGACACCCTCCGTCCCCACACGCTAGGGGGTCCCTGCTTTTCTGTGGCCCCCTAACCTGCAGTGGCTGCTGAGGTAAGAGCTGCTTATGATTCATACACGTGGCTTCCAAGAAAAACGCAGACGCAGAGTCAACATTCATTTTCCAAAGGGTAGGAATGGGAGAGAGAGAGGTCACCATGGTCCATCTGGGAAATATCCCATTAATTCAAGACCAAGTGGGAATCCTAAAACGAACTGCCATTCAATTACATTTGCCCAGGCTTTGAACAGGCCTCTGAAATGCTTGGTTGTGGTGCTCTGTTGTATAATAAGTGTATATTATTCCATATCCTTCATTTCCTATGCTACATAATGGGGACCGTTCTGGTATCAAAGGAAATGATGAATAATAATACTGAACATCTGGTTTATAAAACACAAACTTGCTCAACAGATTGACTGCTTCCTGTCAGCTTCCCAAGTTAATCATGCATGTGGGCTCGTATGAATATGCATGTGGATTCATGTGTGAGGTACATGCAGTGATGCCAGCCTTCTACTCCTAAGGCTTGATTAGTTTCCCATCAGTGGCACTAGCTGGCAATGCAGAAAACTCTTGGGTGTGGCTCCAGATAGAATAACCACCAGAGTTCTTGTCTATTGTTGCTGCTGGTCTAGTCATTGATTGCCTTGATGAACATTCCTTGAGCATCAGCTTATGAGGCAAATTCCATGCCAAGTGCTGGGAGATATCTAGGCATGAGATATAGGTCTTACCCTCAAGGGTCCCGAAGTCCCCCAGAAGAGACAGAAAAGCAATGGGACAGAGGAAGAAGAGCTGGCTGAGGAGGCCACACTGGCTCTCATTACATGAGCAAAGAAGCTATCTTCTTCAGGACTAACCTGCACTGAAGTAAAAATGTCCAGCATTTACGGGTATCTGTAAGGGTTTAAGTGACAGATTCAGAATGCTTCCAGAAAATCAGTTTAACAAAACCAGGGACAAATTCCCTGCTGTATAGCAGTTTCATCCATTTGCTTTATAAGAATGTGTATCAGTAGAAAAATGAAGGGGGAGACATTTTTCAAAGCTGCCCAGAACTTTTCTTTTTCTTTCCTTTTTTTCTCCTCAAATATTACTCCCTTTCTTTAGAGAAGTCCTCTTCATCCCTTTCATCCACAAGGTTCTCTTGGCAACTAATGTCTCCCATTCTACATGTCACTGGGCACTGAACCCAGGCTGAGCCATCCAGGATACTACACACACACACACACCCCCCCCTGCCGAAGCCACTTGTTTTCTTCCTTCCCTCCTTCCCTCCTTCCTTCCTTCCTTCCTTCCTTACCTCCTTCCTTCCTTCCTTCCTCTCTCTCTCTCTCTCTTTCTCTTTTTTTTCTCCAATCTGGAACTAATAGGAAAAACTCTCTACACCCCTTTATGGATAGTTATAAGAAAGTAAGCCTGATAACCATGTCCTTTCCTCATAGAGAAGGGACTAAGAAAATAAAGTCAACCTATGCATTTTTATACACCAACAATGAAGCAACAGAAAGAGAAATCAAGAAACTGATCCCATTCACAATTGCACAAAAAACCATAAAATACCTCGGAATAAACCTAACCAAGGATACAAGAGATCTGTATGATGAAAACTANACAAAAACTGAGGACTGATGGATGTGGGGGGAGGGGGGATGGGCATGGAGGAGGACACTTGTGGGGATGAGCACTGGGTGTTATGTGGAAACTAATTTGACAATAAACTATTTGTAAAAAAATAAAAAAAATAAAAAATAAAGTAAAAAAAAAGAAAATAAAGTCAACCTAGAGACAGGAGGAGAAGTATGTGTATGTGTGTGTATGTGTGTGCGTGTGTGTGCATGTGCGTGCGTGTGTGTGTGTGTGTGTGTGTGAGTGATGAGGCAGAAGGAGAGACAGAGAGGGAGCAAGGGAGAGGGACAAGGGAGGAGGAAACCGGTCCCTGGATGCCTTCATCCCTGAGCTCAACTCCACTTATGCTATTTTCCATTACTGGGGTCTCCGGGGAATGTTTTGTTTTTGCCCAAATTAGTATGGACTGGATTTGTAACTCTAATAATAGAAGAATTCTGACCTGCACAAGTGCCAATACTGACTAGAGAAAAACCTAGGTAGCTATAGATACTCAACGAGATGGTCCCAAGTACCTTGTACAACCGACACAGGGAGACACTGCAGAGGCCAAAAGGGCCAAAGGAAAGACAGTCCCAACATCCTTAAGATGAGTGGCTGTGTGTCCTTTCCACAAGGGAGGCAATTTAGGTATCTCTAAAGTCCTCAAATACTGAATGGCAATGGGCAGTAATGAGTAGTCATCTAGGGAAATGATGACTCTTTATGATGGTACAAAAACTATTGTTATTAGGACTTTGTGTAAAACTTTCATAACAAATAGACGCTTGCCCGCCTTGAGAAAAGAGACAGTGAGAAGCTGCAGAACCAGAGTCAACTTTGACAGAGTGGCAGGAAGCTGCTGGGAAAGAGGGCAGAAAGGGAGGCAGGGTGCAGGCACCGCCAGAGCCCCAGCAGGGCCCTTTCCACGGGGACAAGTTGTGGCTACAGGGGTGCTTCAGCAGCCCCCCTGCCCTTTGAAAGATACCTATTATGCTGCCTTCCTCATGTCTCCACGCACGGGAAGCTTGCCAGCACCAGTGCCAGGGCCTGAGCCCCCTGCAGTTAGAGACCCCTGAGGGTGAGTGTCAAGCCCTGGAGGAAGGAGGAACCCTGGACACTGGGCCCTCAGAAGGCATTTGAACAAGTTAAGGGCAGCCCTCAAATGGGCTGCCAGGTGGTTTTCAAGCACAGCCTCCTGCCACAGCTGCTCAGCCCTGGCGGCTTGGGCTCAAACAGAAGTTTGTGCAGAAATGGGGAGCTCAGCTCAGGGAGAGAATGGTTCTATGGCAAGAACAAAGGTCAACTCGCCGACTCTTCTCAAAGATTATATTTCTTCTATACTTTGCCTTTCTTATGTTTGTTTTTCTTTTTCATTAAAATCAATCAACATACTGACTATGTTAAGGGAGTACATGATATGAATGTATACTCTAATAAATAAACATTGTACATAATTTGTGAGTACACAGCTGCATTTCTGCTGTGTCTTCCTTCCAACACCGGAGATGAACACCAACTTGCACTCCATGAAAAGACACTGTCACCATTTAGTGGCGGTCTGGGTGAAGTGGAGGCACAAGGTCCTGGGAGATGAGCCATTTCCAGAGGATAGCCTTTCAGTAAAAATGTATTTAAAAGGTAGGCAATGTCACTTGGTTCCCCACCCAGTGGAAGCAAAGATAGCCTGTCTCACCTCATGGTTCTGTTAATAACCTCTACCTTGACAGGGAAAAAAATAGTACCAAGAAGTGGACAAACAAAGCTTTGTACATCTTTAAATAGAAGATGAAACATTTTAAAAGATGAGCCGGTGATTCTTTAAGGTGTGACAGGGGATGTGCAGGAAGGGGGAGGTCTTCTCTCTTCTCTCTCTATGAGCTTAAGTTTACCAATACCTAGGAATCCCGAGGGCCGTTCTTTCAGTAGCACATGATAAGGGGCAATGGGAACAAGATGGGAACAGATGGTATTCATGTCCTTCAGTTTTTATACTCCATGGTAAGGGGAGGGTGGATAGTAGAAAACCACCAGAATAACACTCCGTACAAATTAGTAACAGCACCAGGGAGGACAGCAGGGAAACACAGATCTGGAAAAAGGATGTGAGCAGAATGTGTGGCTGCATAGAGACCCGCCACAGAAACAAATCCCTGGGCCTTCCTTTTTATTCCAAGACCAAAAAAAGTCCTCTATACCTACACTTTCAATGCCTGCCTGTGGCCCCTCCCCCAATTCTCCTGCTCCTTTCCTCATCCCAACACCCCTTATCTCCAATATTGAGCAGAGATTAAGGGGGAAAATACCTAGAAAGAGCCACACTCAATGATGGGTCTTAACTACTGTCCTGGGACACACCTCCTGCTGGAGATGCAGACACTTTACAGAGGAAGAGCAACTGAAACATGGAAACTAAACCCTATTGGTGCATCTCATGCTTCAAAAGGGTGCACAGTATCAGCATTCTCTGTTTGGCTGATGTTAACATCATCTGACTCTGTGAATTTTACTCCTATTTAGATTTCCACAGCTGTTACTGATAGTCATGAAATTTACTAGCTGTTTCAATAATGGTCAGTTTTAAATGAGAGGCTTTACACATGTTATGTATATTTAGAAATACACTTGCTCAATAACCTAAAATGCCATTTTGAAATGAGAACAGAAAGAAAGAATAGCTTGTTTCAGTGAAAAAGCCAAAAGATTTCTAAGTCACCTTACTCTACCTGTGTATCTTTGGTTTTTTGTAAATATCTTTTCTGTGTAGTTGAAAATTTTAATGAAAGGAACATCCCCATGAATTTTCATATATATAAAGCATTTATAAATAAAATCACTCTACAGCATATGTTTGCAATGAATATTAATGTCTTAAAATAAATAATAATAATAATAATAATCCTATTCAAACAAATATTTTTGCTTAAAGATCAAAATACTCCTTTAAACAAACCATGGTAACACTCTGACATGAAAATTCTATGAGAGTAAAGTTTTTATATTCTGGGTTAAACATATGATGCTTGATTATAAGTATTTTAGATGTTCTGTATAGTAAGAGGTTTAGAAAAAGCAGGCATCACTACTTTTAATTGAAGGGCTGGTTCTTTCAATGTAAGCAATATGAATTGGCTGCCTTTTTTGATACTCTACAGATGAACTGCTTCCCTTTTAAAATCTAGACAATTTAAGAACAACAACCATTGTTTAGATTCTCATTTTGCACTGGCATCTTTCACCATTTTTGTAAGATACCTGAATCCTAAATACTGCAAAGTATTAAAAAAGTAGCAGTGGGAAATAAGAAGAAGAAGTAAGAATACGTCAATCTTCCAAGTAACATTTCCCCTTGCTTTATATTTGATCGTCTTGGAAAAGTGCGGTCACTAAGTCCTCAAGAATGCTCCACCAATGACATTTTGCTTTCAGCCAAGACATTTCTGCTTCTTATTGAATCACTATTCCTTGCGTCTGAGATTTGGAGACCCTGAGTTCTTATGAGATTTACTGCATTTCAAGTTGTCTTAATACGAAAGTAAACAGATTTCCCTCTTTGAACTTTGCATCTTGTATGAACTCAATTATTGAATTTGTTTGTCCTCTCTCTTTTTTTTTTAACAACCTGAAGACAACTTTGTGAGTGATAGTGCTGGAGAATGATGGAACATCTGCATGAGAATCTCAAAATAACGGTTTTCTAATAAAGTTGTTATTATTTGGGAAAATTTTTATGTTGTTTCCTCTTTTTCCAGCATTTCTGAGATACATCATTAAGCAGGGAATATGTTTTATAAGTAAATATCTAAACAGAGGGAACACGTGGTTTTTGGCCAGGGACACATATACAAGTGAACCCATGGGCAAAAGAATATTAGACATCAATGTATCTGAAAGCTATTTTGTGAAACTGCTTTGTTTGTTTATTAGGGTACAACATGCTTATTTCAAGAATGCTCCAGAATGATGATAATAAAAATTACATAGGGCATTAGGGTTTGGCTAATATTCATGATGATAAGTATGACACATATATGACCCCCTCCCCACCACCATAGCTGAGCATTTATATTTTCACAAACGTGGTTTAGACGCCTCCCAAATAGATGCCTGAAAATACAGTCAACTCTTGGAGCTTTGGGGCCCTGGGACAAAACCTTCCTCTTGTTTAAAGACCCCCTGAAACGTCGCTTCCTCCATAAAACCTTCCTTAATGAAGTGGAAATGGGAACCAGATGTTCTCAAATTTCACTACAAAGATAATCATATTTACTCTACAACCTAAGATACCATCTAGGACCAAATTTGTGCAAACTGTTAATACAGCAGTTACTGAACACTATAGCTGGAAGAAAAACTGAAAATTCGGTAGAGCTTGTAAACTCCATGGGCAGAAGTTGGGAATGATTCCTCTTTTTATCCAGCACAGATCTGGTATATAAGAAGTGCTCTGCACATGATCCCGGAATGAATTCATTTCAACTCTGCCCTTTTATTTATTTTATAAGTGAGGTCCAAGGAAAAAAAGAAGTCACAGAGAATTGGTACCAGAACTTGAACAAGACACTCCTTTCATATTCTGTGGCCTCTGCTCACTCATGGCTCCTTCACTTCGTATCTGTGTGCACTGTGCCTACACTCATGTGGTGACAGACTCTGAGTAGGTTCTGAGATGCTGGTGCTTACATGCTGCTGCCTCTGGTAGGGACAGAATGTTAATGATGTCCATGGGATGCCACCGAGTTAGAAAAAATATTTTTTCCTCTCTTTCTTTTCTTCTTCTTCTTCTTCTTCTTCTTCTTCTTCCT
Source organism: Crocuta crocuta (assembly GCF_008692635.1). NCBI lineage: Eukaryota > Metazoa > Chordata > Mammalia > Carnivora > Hyaenidae > Crocuta > Crocuta crocuta. Next base: position 3,762,740 of record NW_027532166.1, read on the forward strand.
CTTCCTCTTCCTCTTCCCCTCCTCCTCCTCCTCCTCCTTCTCCTTTTTGGTAACAGTTTAGTTGAACACTATGATTTCCTTGGGAAGCAGCATAGAGAGGAATAATGATCTATAGAAGCATGTGGAATTAAATCCCAGAGCAGGTCACCTAAACTTATGGACTCATTTTTATTTATATACCCTTCTATCCATCCATCTTTCCATCCGTCAATCCATCTATCCATATATCAATATCTATTTCCAAGCATAGCTTGGTATTACCAAACACGCTGTCAATGTTTTTATATTTATATAGCCTTAAATTTAACCCTGACACAGACCTTGAAAAGTGACCATGCCCATCTTGTAGGTGAAGAAATAAAGGCACAAAGTACCGTGCACCAGTTCACAGAGAGCACTAGGATGGGGATTCAGGCTTTGGCCCATGTGACACTAGAGGCCCTGTCCCAATCACTGTGCCTTCAACTTCTTTTTTGTAAAGGACAAAGACAAAGGTCATCTTTTGCCTTAAGGATCCTGGAGTGCAATGAAAGAGGCAGCCACACTAATCACCACTAAAGTGGGAATACCCTTCATAGTTCTTGGGAGAATTAAGGGGAATTATAGATATAAAGCACCCAGTACAGTGCCTACCACATCCAACAAGTACAAATGCTCTCCTAAGGACCATTCTCGGCTAGGGGAGAAAAGTTCATCAGCTTCTCCAGAATTCAGCCACTGCTCTACTAAATTAGAACTCCATCCATCTTTCCATTTGAATTGCATAAATACAACAGAAAAATATTACTCTTTTGTCCTATTACAGAACATCATGTCTTTAATAGCTAAACTAAATGCCTTAGAAAGCTGTTGGGGGAGGTGGTTATTGTAACTGTAAACACTGAAGGAGGTTAGGAAGGAAGCATACTGGGAAAGAAACTGTTGGGAAGAAGGGGCTGGGGAAGAAAGAGACAGATGCTTCAGAAGCACCCAAATTATCTGCTGCATCCCAGGCCTGGGCAAACATGGATGGGGCCAATCCAAGCACACAAGGATTCATGATTCAGCAAGTGGTTCAATTCTGTGAGTCATTTCTGGAAAAAGAAAATCCATACCATGGCATTAGTCCCTTGCCTGACATTTTTCTACCTCATGAAACTAGGTTGGGTTTTCCAAAATCCTTCCAGTTAATTTGAAGGGATAAACATCTAACTTTCTGTTTTTGAACTTGCTAGTCGTGTTGCTGTGCAAAATTGCACAACTGTTCCAGTTTACCCCAGAGGGCATTTCAGTCGAATTCTTCGGCATGAGTTGTCTGAAAGCTCACACAGAGCCATGCCTGCAGTTCTCAGGGAACTGGGCTACATTTGGGTTTGTAATGAATATATATCCATTAATCTGGGGTCTGACCAGCCAGTAACATGGAAAAGGGATAAGGCAGCTGAACTATGACCAGATCAACAAATAAGTGGCTCAGTTTAGAAAAACAAACTGAAAAGACAGTTGCTTCATTAAAATTAAAATTGATTTTAACGGGCAGAAACAATACAGGTAGATAAATTCTGCAAGCAAAAATTATAACAGTTGATATCAATACATTATGCCAAAAAAAGTAAAGCAATGGAAGGCTGTGCCTGTGAGAGAGAGAGAGAGAGAGAGAGAGAGAGAATGTGTGTGTGTGTGTGTGTGTGTGTGTGTGTGTTTTCTCTTGAGTTAATTCATGGTATTTTTGTACCACACTGCCATATAGGAAATCCATACCTGTGAAGACCCATCAAGTCAAGTTAATATCAGTGACTTGGCATTGATTTCATACAGACTTGGCTTAGATTTACATTTTGACGTGGATTTGGTTTCCAGATGAGTAATTGAATTGTACGGACTTTTATTAGCCCTGTGTTGGAATGGTGTTCTTTACTGGGCCTTCTCTCTCCTTCCTCTTTCCTGTAGAACTAACAGAAACATAGTAACACAACCAAAAAATAAATGCTTTTCTGATTCAAGTCCACACTCTCTGGGTTGCCTGAATACCTTCATTCAGGTATTCCATGAGGCTGACCTCTCAATGATATGCTCTCTTCCGGGGCTTTGGCCTATAAAGTGTACATTCATATACTGCTTTCAGGAAACACATCTAGTGTGTCAAGTGATAGATATAGTTGCCCTAAATATACCAATAAATACAGAGGAGACCTCAAAACAGCAATTCTTTGAGCTCATGATCGCCCTTGGGTCAATAAGCATGCCCTGTGGAATGACATCTAGAAGCAAGGAAATTAGAACATCAGGTGCCCTGTGATGTCCTCTTCAAGAGAGTCTCCAGGTTTGACATAAGTTATGCTGACATTAATGCCACCATAGCTAACTTCACTGGCTTTGTTAAATAGCTCTTCTCAATATTTTGCCTTTCTTTCTATGTAGAAGGAAAAGGAGTGTATATATTTATTTGGGGAGTGTAAGAACAATTTTAATGAAAACATTTTTTAAAAAATACATTGTTTTTACTTAGATGTTTCTTCAAAAGAAAAGGGTGTTTCATTTTAGTAATGTTATCAGTAGGATTTGTATTTTTCACATCTCAAGACAGCCCTATTTTATAGTTGTACTTGATTTAAATAAATAGTAGAAAACATTCACATGTCTTAAATACATGAGAATTTTTTAAAGAACATTTTGAATTCCTAAGACACTAAACATGAAGTCTGAGGCTCGAAAGCATTGAGATAATAGGGACTTTTAAATCAACTCTTGGTTTTTGGCTTTACAAAAATTTCTACTTTTTTGTTTATTTTTAGAACACCAGTGTTCTAAACATCAGTGTTTAGATGTTCAGATGTTCAGAAACATCAGTGTTTCAAAGTCATTTCTGCTTTATTTGTACCAAATTTGTCTCTATTAAACAAGGTATACTACTAGCATGATGGGTAGTATTGCTTCTGCCATGGTCAGCTCGCCCTCTGGTTGTCTAGTCAGTGTGGATGGCCCTGGGAAGCACGGTTCATGTGTTTTTCAGGAGAGTCCTGTAAAGGGGATGTTTTCACCCAATTATGTCAAGGAGAAAAGGCTCAGGATGATGGTGTCCTGGTCCCAAGATTGCCAGGCAGAACTGGCAGGGCTGGGTGTCAACTCCATCTCCAGCTAACACTGCAGTTGGTCTTTGGACAGCTGGGCTCTCTTTGTTCTGCCGTAAGAGTGGAATGGCCCTGTTCTGTCATGTATGCACACCACTAAGGGCTGGATTGTGCAGTAACAGCACTCTCCAAATAGCAGTTGGGGCAAAAGTCACTCTTTCCTCTTCCATGTTTACCATTCGAAAGCCAAGGCAGCCTTTACTTTTAATGAGCCTTGACTGAAGCGTCAGTAGGACAGGCAACACCTCCAAATGAGTTTTGTATAGGGTAGGCAACCCCCAGGGTTCAACCATGCACCTGCATTTCCTTGGATTGCCCAGACTCAGATCAGTGTTACTCTAAGTGTTGACTAAAGATCAAAAATGGTTTCTTTCAGTTAGAGAATGAAAGTTTTTTGATAAACAAAGGGCACTTTTCAATTGTCCCACATAAGACAACACATCATTGGTAAATTGTCTATCTTCTGTTTAGAGCTGTTTGTACCAAGAATCAATGTTATTTTATGTGTGTTTTTAAAACTGAGTTTGAATTTCCTAGTTTTCCATGTTTCTGGAGTGAGTTAGGCTTACCAAACAATTATTAGACTAAGCCTTATTTGCTCATTCAACATATTTATGAGTAATACATTTAGTTCGCTATTATAAATATAATTATTTATAAAAATACATGCTCACTGCACAGAGTTTGAAAAGTACAGAAATGTATTAAGAATAAAGCAAAATAAATACTTGTTCTCTTCCCAAAAGGGAATATCCACTATTAGACATGTCTATGCATTTCTTACCAATGATTTTTAAAAATTTTTAATGTTTATTTATTTTGGAGAGAGAGCAAGAGTGAGAGAGCAGGAGAGGGGCAGAGAGAGAGATGGAAACACAGGCTCTAAGCTGTCAGCATAGAACCTAATGTGGGGCTCTTAAACTCACAAACCGTGGGATCATGACCTGAGCTGAAGTCAGATGCTTAACGGACTGAGCTACCCAGGCACTCCTCCAATGATGTTTTGTACATCTGTATGTTTATACACAAACACACACACACACACACACACACACACACACACACACCCCACACACACCACACACACACACTAAGAGCATAATGTACATAAAATGTTTTATTCTGATTTTAAAGCTAATTTGTTTCTTACATTATTAAATTTCATTTTGACCACAATTTTATAATGGCTTCCTATCCTTTGGAACTTCGGCAACTTTTATCACCACTTTCTTATTGCTGGATATTTTGGCTCTTCTTTTCCTCATTATAGATAAAATTGCAAGTCACTGACCAATTTAGGTTAGATTCTTTCTACAAAAGGGGATTATTGGATCAAAGTGTGCAAGTGTGAGAATTCTTAATATGTACTAGCAATGTATTTTTGGAGGAATTTTGTTTTGTTTTGCTTTTTTGTCTCTGACCAATTTTTATGCCTAATAGTATAAAAGCTAAAAACTAAAAAACAAACAAACAAACAAAAAAACCCTACTTTTCCATACCTAATTCTGGTTCTTACCTTGCTTTTATCCTTGTTACAAACTATAACTTTACTATGAAAGTTCTAATATATATGAACATGGGATGAAACCTGAATATTTTTTTTCAGATACACCACTAAACACACATTATGAGGCTGTTTAAAATTAACCAATTAGCTTTTTAAAGCAAGAAATGCAAATAAGCATCCTGCTTATGAATGGGGCCCCAAGGTCTCCCACTGGTTCACAGAGGACTTCAACTGGAGGAGCTCTTGTGTGCTGCTCTGCTGGCCATCCCATCATTGGGAGGCCATGCACTTTCAATCTGAGTGTCTTGCATTCCTATATTTATTGACTCAAAAACAGAATTGGAGAGGACCACAGGAGAGTGGTTGGCCAAGACTCCCATGGGTATGAAACTGGGAAAGTACACCTCCTTCCTCAGCTGGTCTGGGCTGCCACAGATACACCCACACAGAACTACAGTGGGGAACAAACTATTGGGTCCTGTGATCATCATTCCAGTTCAGCAGTATGCTGTGACTCTGGTCTCCACAGAGTTCCATCATACTGGGTATGGGAAGTGGCTAAACTCACTCTGGTTTCTGCTTCCCTTTTCTTACTCACAGAAAGGATTCACCAATGTGAGTGGTAGCCCACTATGCTACCATCTTTCAGACTCAGCATTGTCAATCTTACCAGCCCCAGCTTGGGAATGCATATAAAAGATGCCTGTGCATGTTCCTATAAAACAGTAAATGATAAGGGGGAAGATTGGGTTATAAAAACAAGATATAATAATTTACACACAAAGCAAGTAAAGGTAAAAGCAAATGAGTCATAAACCAGAACCGAATGTAAATAGTTACCACCTCTCAGTTTTGCACTTCATTTGCATGGATTTTGCTGGTTATATAACTGTAATGAAACACTAAAATCACTAGACCTACAGTTCTATGAAAACAGCAGCCTTGCAAACTTTCAATTTTCTGTTTTCAATGACAGTTAATTCAACATTTCAAAGTACAGAAGTTAAATGAGGCGAAGAATGATAAATGATGCCCCACAATCGCTGAAATCTGATTACACAGAGATAAGAACAGGCCAGGTTCTACTTGCACAAGTTTGTACCTAAAGAAGGAGAGAAATGAGAGAAAGAAGGGGGGAAAAAAAGTAAAAGGGGAAGAAAAACTTGGCAGAAATGAATACTTCCATTTATCCCTCCTAAATATAATATGAACAAGGACACAAAGAAAATGCAAATGAATTCAGGATCCCATTGACACTCAGGAGGGGGATATTAATAAACCAGTTCCATCCTGAAAGAAAACCCCAAAATCGACTTCCATTTAAGAGGCTAATTTATGCACTCCTGAGTCCTCATACAAGTTAAGCAGCACAGAATATCACAGCAGGCCTAGAACAACAGATCTTGAACCCTGCTGTGTTTGTTCAAGAAGGCAAGTTAAGCTATTCCTAACAGGAAACAAAACATGCAGTAGGGCTATTAAACAGGGATCGTTTTGCCATACTGTGCAGCCCTGAATGCATCAATTGCTGTTCCAAACAGGATTAGAGATGTGGTTTTCTTTAACTATGGTTTCGAGAAAAATGCTTATGCCTGCTCAGAATTCTCAGACGGATATTAACTAATACAGTGCCAGGCAAGACAGAGCACTTTTGAAACCTTCAAGAAACTGTCTCTGGAAAACTCCAAAGTGGTGTGAAAGTAGCACTAAATGAAGGGAAGGGGGTACCGATGTGTGGAAAAGTTAACACATGTAAACAGCCAAGTTTGGAATTGCCCAAAGAGTATTTTTGCCTTTAAGTATTGAAGGCCCCAGTCTACGGTGATGAATCATGGTGTGAACAACTGAGGTTTCATTTCTATAGACAAAACCTACCTGAATGAATATGCAGCTTGAAAAACGGTCTATTTTTGCTATGAATGACTACTGAATGTACATTTGCAAATGGTTTTGGGTAATTCTGCTATGCTGTTATTATAAAATAGCACCTCCCAGATATTTTTGTAAAAGTCAAGAAGTACCATGTAAAGAAAAAAAAAAAGGCAAATCTTTCTTATATATGGACTTTTCTTCACTGTTCAACTCAAGGACAATCAATCAACTGGTTTAGAAAGCAGTTCAATTTCCACTAAAAAGAACCGATTTGTGATGGTTTGAGGGCATCAGGTCTGTACTGCTACATTGTTTTTAACCAAAACTTCAGGACCCTTCACTGCATTTGGTGAAAATATTTAATATTGATTAGGCATTTCTCCAGGTAGTACTATCCCAAAGTGGTATCAAGGGTTGAAATTTATAGAGTCTAGAAATGATCTCAGAGGTGCTTACGAATCACAGGAAAAACAAAACAAAATTGTTTTTGCAAACCACTGTTCTAGAAAATAGTCATAAACTAGAAGATAAGTCTTGAAAGATCCTCAAAATATCAGAATTATGAAAACCATAACTTATAGAAAACAATCATTAATGACTACTACACATATGAAGGACACCCAAATGGGACATTTTTAGTGATAGATCAGCTAAGAGATTAAAATAAGCATGTTTACAGAGACATAGCCATTTAAAATATTTATGGAGAAAACAGTTGCAGATGATACAGAGAGATTCCAACAAAAACACAGCACAAATGCAGACACCATATGGTCCAATGTATGCACCCATGACCTCATGTGAAAAGCAGGCCGAAGACGTAACAGCTGGCGATGCCTCCCCTTTACCCCCCGAACAACAATCTCTTGGGTTTGGAAGAGGTTCATTATAATCATGTCCATGGATGGGTGAAATCTATGGATAATGTCAAAGGTTTTGGGAAGGAATCTCTCAAAAAAATTATCTCTGGAAGCCTTTGCTTTGTTGAGGTTTCAAGCCCTATCTGCACTTCCTGCTGATATAAAAGGTGAAGTCAGGTAATGAAGATATTTTAATGAAATAGGAAGAGTGTCACACATCTCTCAGGCTCTTCTGTCATCCCGTGATTACTCATCAGGCTTGAATCAGAACCACAAGTCATTGCAGAGGCCCCAGACCACCACATCACATACAATCTCCTGCTCTGGAGAATCAGAGGCCAAGACATGCAAATGGTAACAGAAACTCTAAGTTTTGTGAGTATCTAGCATATATGAGGTTCTATACTAGGACCAAGTAAAAGGAGTAACTCTCATAACAGAACTGGAAACCTAGTCTATCATTCCTGTTAAATAGAAAGAAACCTAAAGCTTAGACAGGTTAATTAACTTGCCCATGGTCACAAATGGATGAAGGCTGGAAAGGGACCCACCATATTCCTTTGCTGGTCAAGCAGCAAAACAATATTTTGGGGGGGTTGAGGGGGTTCTGGCACTCGTAAGAACCCCATCCTTCTAGCAAAGTCCTCTGTATGTGTCACTGAAGTAACATTGGGGAAGGGAGAGGAGGAACATGAGAGACACGGGTACTCATACATCAGCCACTGAGACTAGCAGCCCTGAGGGAGGATGCCTTCCATCTGCAGTGTGACTTTCCTCAACTGCCCTCACCTTCCAGCCCAGATACCAGAAGTTTATGTTGGAATTCCTTCTCCAAAGAGCTGAATTGCCCAAAATGACTCCAGGAGTTCGGGAACCATTTCACATAGGGGTCTTAATAATTTTTAAGGTAAGTACCTTTCTCAATGTGAATAAAAAGGTAATTTGTAGCAATGGTGAGGCATAGGGGAGGAAGAGCTATTCCTTGTGACATAGGGCTGCAGAGCAAGTTCTTGGGCAAGTCCAACATCTTTTGGCAAGGCACAGGGCCATCTTCCTCAATTCTGAAGTTTCTATTTGCAGGGTATGTGACGTTCAGTGACAGAAGGAAAGAGGTTAGGGAGCTGAGTGCTACTGAAGAATCCTATGTCCCAGCAACCTTAGTTCTTACCATATTCTGTGTTGGTTTGTTTTGAACCTTGTTTTAAAATTCCATGGCTGATGGCACCTCAAATTCATGAGGAATCTTCTACAACAAAATGCATCTGTATATGGATCAGTGGAAATTTGACGGATAAATGCGAATAATTTGAGGCTGATCCAGTTTCAGGCACTGAATTTGGTAAGTCTCTTTACAAAGAAATTTCAAATGTGGACAATTAAGAAAGCATGACCTATTAAGGATGCCAATCCTTCCAGATAATGTGGAATTCTGACCATGTATTTACCCTGGAAGCTGTTGTTCTACTCAAATACTTTAACTTTTAATGAAGTGTTCAGCCTTTTTGTGATGGCACTGAAGTGTAATCAAACATTACCACAAGCCAAGTCACACACTAGCATGTCTTGCCTTGTTTAAATATCTCAAATATATTTGAGTAATTGTGTAATGATTTCTAGGCCTCTGGTTGTCCATATGGTCTGAACAGACTGCCTTTTGTAGAGCAGTTGTGCTATCTCTCTCAACAGGAAGGAATCAAATCATCTTTGCTCCAAACTGGAAAGCTTGGGAGGTACTGCTTACATTTCGGGGAGGCGCCTTACCTCAACTCTTGAAACAAAACCAACCCACATCTGGCCCCCAGAAATCACTGTGTCTTCTGGAAATCCTGCTTGTGTTTGTGAAATATCCCAGAACAATGCAGCAGGCATCATGTGTCATGTTCTCTTCCACAACTGTCTTTAGGATACAATGACATGCCACGGGGACAACATAGCAAAGCCAGCATGGCAATCACATGGAATCTTAGTAGACAGAGAATATTCTAGATGGTAGAATCAGATCATCTCAGACAGACAATGAGGACCAGTGAAAGGGTCTGACATTGGCAAGAACTTTGCTCTAATGCTCTCCAGGTGGTACAGGCAATGGGGCAAGCAAAGGAGCTATTGCTTTTGCAATTAATGAAACCCAACGGAGTCTTCAGAGATTTGGCTTAAGAGCCCAGAATCTAAACTTAGTTATTGGGCCTTTACAAATTATTCACATTAGCTGTATCCCCAGGAAAGTACCTCAGGGAAGACCTGGAATGCTATGTTTGAAGGAGTGTGCTAAACTTACTCTTGACCTATTATTTGAGAATTCTTACCAAATGGTTGGACATAGAGTTGCCCCCAAACCACTGACCACAAGAGGTTTCTTTGATGGGACTAACTTGGCAGGGAGACAATGGACAGATAGAGGAGTCTGTCGGCCTTTCTGTTCCTGCCCAACTTCAGGCTTTTGAAGTTGTAAGACGAAAACCATTTCACTGGTCATGAACAGAACTGAACACACAAAATCATGGAGACATGCACGATTCACAAGTTCTGGGGATGACTGGAATGAGATGGGAAAGAGTTTACCTTTTGTGCCTGAGGGAGCTGAAAAGTAACAGGAAAACAAAACAAAAAGAAGAAAGAAAGCAATCATTACATAAAAAGTCAAGTTTAACTGTAAAACTTCATTTGGTTGCTATTGGAAAGTGGAAAAACCAATACTGGGAGAAAAACAGGGAAATAAAACAAAAGCTAAGTCATTTCCTCAATTTAAGCTATGGTGCTGATTACTTGACCTGCTATCAGAATCTGTAGTATCAACAGATAATCTGTGAGCACATGCTTTGGGAGTCATCATACCCAGGTAGGCAGTTGGGCAACTTCCTGCAATGCTAGATCTGAGGTTTTTCTGTTCAGTGGCCCCAAACACATTTCCAAGGTCCAGTTCCTTCTTCCTATACACCAGTCATTCCCTAGTGGTGAAGGACAGTTTGGAGACATTTGGGATCATCAAAACCAGGGAGAGGGGAGGGAGCCAGAGCTATTGGCCTCTAGTGGGTAGAGAACAGGGATGCTGCTAAACATCTTACAACGCACAGGACAGCCCCCACAACACAGAATTATCCAGCCCACATGTCAATTGTGCCAAAGTTGAGAAGCCCTTCTCTCCATAAAGGTAAGACTGTTAGAAGAATGTTCTGTTTTTAAAGTCAATTTTTCTTGCTTTGTAGCACATTAACTGTTCCCTTTATTGGTGGTTAAGGAAGCATGCACAAGGATTTGTGCATTTGAAGTAAAGTTGATATTCTAAGAACAATGAAAATGCAGTCAGTCAATCCATAAAATAAGACATAATAGCTTTCCCAATGGTACAGGCAAGAAACTAAAATTATAAATATGTAGAAAAAGATGAACATTTACGAGACATACTTGTCTACTTTTCAACATTGAGACTATTAGGCTGCAGTTTAATACCACCATTATTTGTGACTGCCATTAGAGCATGCAGTGTTTTGAAAAGCATTTTGTCTAATCTGAAATGGAAATTACATTATCCACGTATTAAATACCAAATCTAGGAGTTACATCATTTTCAAAACTTCCTTCTCATCATAGAGGCTAACTAACATTTATTGTGTGTGAACTTGTCACCAGGCACTGTGTTAAACATTTTATTTGCATTATCCCACAAATCAAAGAGACCCAGTACTAGGTACCCTTATTATCCCCATTTTACAGATGAAAAGTAAAATGGAAAATAGAGGGTCAGTAATCATACAATGTCCCATAGATAATAAATTGTAGAGCTGCACTAACTTTAGAATGTGTACATTCAACCCAACTCACACAGTAAAGGCCACACACACTAGGAAATGAGATTGCAGGCTTTCCTCTGTTTCTATAGAGTTTATAACATTGGAAGTGCTAGAAGATGCAAGATAACTAAACCATACATCCTAGGGTCCCATTTGAACCTTTTGACCTTCCCATTCATTCTGCCCTGGGAACACTCTCTCTTCATATGCACCAAGACCAGGGCTTCCTAAGGCCCTGTACCTGCGGACGGAGCCCAGCAAAGGACAGAAGGGATAGACTCATACCAACAAGATGCCTTGGGTCTCAGAGACATCTCCAGAATGATTTGGAAAGTGACCTCAACTCTCCAACACTCATTTTTCAAGTAAGTTTATCCCCAAAGGTCTCCCAATTTAAGAAAACAGGAATAGTATAAGCATGCTTTTCTGATTCTTTCCTCCTGGTTACGGTGACCGCTTTTCAAAAAGGAAGCTCATAAGTTCCTCCAGTGTTTCTTAGGGGTTCAGAAAATATGTATCAAGTGGTGAGAAATTAAGCCGAAAATGAGGAATCACTTCAAGTGAAGTCTCTGAAATATTAAACATTTTTTCATATGACGGAAAAGAAACCTTGGAGACATGAACATTAAGGGAATGATAAATGCACGTTTCCTTAGGAAAGCATTTGTGTTGAATCACAGCTTGTCATAGGAAATGCACGGGGGGCCCTGAGGATTACAAATGTTTGATGAACTGAAAAATAAATACGAAAGTTCAGTCCTGCACAAACTGCTGGACTTGACAGGCCTCTGAAAGGAGAGCTACCCTTTCTCTCTCTCTTTCTGGAAGCTTCGTCCCAGTCAAGCAGGAAACACCTCTTTTTGACTCACCCATTTAAGCATATGGGAAGGAAAATGAAAGACTAGGCCTTTGTGGTGATGTCCTCAGTTTAAGACTGTCCTCAAACTCTCCACCAAACATATATTTTCCTCAAGAAATAACTCATGAAAACAAAGAGTCACTTTCCTACAGGAGCCTTAAAGGAACAGAAATTACAGCTTGCAGTGCCCTCAGCAGGTTGGACCTCTGAGAAGGAGCTTCAGAATAGAACACGACAAATTTAGATCAGATCAGCAGCAGCCACAGATGCTACTACTTGGGAGCCGGCTCTCCTGATGGCACATCGTCCGCCCAATAGTCACAAATGGTATACACAACCCCTAGCTGGGAACCTGACCAACCGGACACTGGGGCCTCTGGCTGGAGTCTTGAGGCACGTGCCTTCCAGCCTTTGGCCAGATGCTTGTCTGTAAAAAGGGATGGTGGAGGGAGGGCTGGGAAATGGGCCAAATCTTGGATGGCCAATAGGTTTTGTCTTGAGAGCCAAGTCTGACTGATTAGTAATGGCTGTCTGGAGGGCTGTGTTGAGAAGGATTCTGAAGTTATGTCTGAGTTTTGTTGGAAAGAATGTAAGAGCCAAATAGCAATGTCCTTTGTGGGCGAAAAATTAGGGAATGGCAAACCATATCTCTGGACACAATGATCTTTCAAGGTCCTACAGCACTTTTTCTTTATAGTTCTGTGCATATATATGATTTATTTCTACATAATCTACTTGTTTAATGTCTCTCCCCTGCTGGGCCACAAACACTATGGAGGGCATGAGGGTGTTTACCCTATATGTAAGTCCTTATTAAGTTTTCTAAGGTGTGCCTATAACTGCTGTTCACCTTGTTAAAGAAGATAACTTGTCACTAGGATGTACTGAAGGCGGATGCTAGGGAAAGAGAATTGGGGTAACTGCCTTGAATCCACACCAGCCCCACAAACACACCATGTTGATAAACAAAGGTGACAGCTTTCGATAGAAAAAGAAATATCTCTGCCAGAAGGATAGATATCAACACTCAGATTCCCATATGCTTGACATGGATGTCTGTATATGCACAGATTGTCTCTCTGATCCATGATGCACATGAAACCAGCCTGGGAACTTCCTATCATCATGTGGCCTGAGGTGAGGCAATCTCTCGTTTGCAAAAGTCACCTTGTTAGGCATTGTCAACCAGGCTCTGTCTCTGGATCTGTTTCTTCACTTAGTACATAAGGGTTTACATAGGCAGCTTCAGGTTCCTTCCAGGCTAAACAACCCTAAGTTGTATGATTCTATATCTAGAGGTCACTTTTTAAAAGGAAGGGTAGAGGGGCGCCTGGGTGGCTTAATCGGTTAAGCGTCCGACTTTCGCTTAGGTCATGATCTNGGGCTCGCACATTCCTAGAGAAAAGCTCAGTGTAGGATACATCCAATGGACACTTGACATTTGAATGTGGAAAAACTGAGAAAGTGTCATTAAAAAGAGAATGAAGGAGAGGGAAGGTGATGAAGATGAAGATGACAGTAATAAAAAAACAAGCCACTCTTCAGTGGACACTCTCAGTGGACCAGGTACTCGGCTAAGTGCTTTTTCATCCTGAGCAATGTTGGTTCTCACAGCACACCTCCAGGTTAGATAGTAGTATCATCCTCAGTTTAGAGATGAGAAGACAGACAATATTTAGAATGGCTAAGTACCTTGCCAAGGTCACCCAACCAGGAAATGCTTGAGCTGATGGTCAAAGTCAAGTTTCTCTGTAGCCCCGCCTCTGCTTTAGCTGTCAGGCTCAAAGTGCTTCTTCTCATGCAGAGTAAGGGTACGAGCACCAACCCAAGCCCCTGAAGGACTCGGGGACTTCTCAGGCCATTCCACCTGGGCATCTCCCATACTGGAAAGTGGGATGAGAAATTCCAGCACGACTCTTTATGGGAGAGCCTGGATGGAGACAGAGAATCCAGCATACCACATTTCTTAGCATGTGGTGCATAATATACCTTGAGCATAGATATTTACCATGCCCTCCTGTCAGAGACATTTAGGTTTATTCTTTCCTCATCCTGGGACTCTTCCTCATACCCCTCCCTGCTTGCCTAGCAAATGCCTACTTCTATGGTCAGTTGTCATTGCCTCACAGAAGTCCTGTCTGACCTCTTGCATCATATGCCCTCATCACACATAATACCAAATGCCTCCCATTCACAGTATAGTTACTTATAGTAGCTGCCACCCTGCCCTTCTGTTTTGGTAACAGCAACCAAACTTTTAGCCAGGGTCAGCTAAAAGAGCTTGGTGTGGCTAAGTGAGTCAATCATGGCCAATGAGATATCCATGGATGTGGCTTTTCCAGATAGTGTCCTTAAAAGGACTCCCTCCATCCTGCTGCCAGTAAGAGAGATGTGATGGCTGGCACTCTAGCAGTTATTCTGGACTATGAGGTTTTCCTGAGGATGGAAACCACCCACTAGGATGGTGCTGATAGCAGTAATGACAGGCAATTATGATAGCTATAGCAAGCTATCCACTATTCTCAGTGCTTCAGCTATATTAATTTATTGAAAACTCACAGGAAGCTCTTTGGGTAAGTTATCTCATTTCTCTAGTTTTGTAGATGATGAAACTACAGGTCACATGGCCAGAAAGCAGCAAAGACAGAATTTGAGAAGGGAGACCAGTGAGAAGGCAGTGGATAATCCAGATGAAAAAATAATGGAGAACTGAATCAGGGTGATAGTGGTGGAGATGGCCATGGTCTGACTCCAGATCTATTTGAAAGTAGAGATNCCTAGTTTTGTAGATGATGAAACTACAAGGTCACGTGGCCAGAAAGCAGCAAAGACAGAATTTGAGAAGGGAGACCAGTGAGAAGGCAGTGGATAATCCAGATGAAAAAATAATGGAGAACTGAATCAGGGTGATAGTGGTGGAGATGGCCATGGTCTGACTCCAGATCTATTTGAAAGTAGAGATGTCGGAGACAGAAATGATAATATAAAAGAAGGAGAGGGGAGCCTAGGTGGCTCAATCAGTTAAGCGTCCAACTCTTGATTTCAGCTCAGGTCATGATCTTGTGGTTTGTGGGATCAAGGCCTGCTTTGGGGTCTGTGCTGACAGTGCAGCCTACAGAATCCTCTCTCTCTCTGTCTGTCTCTCTGTCTGTCTCTCTGTCTCTCTCTCTCTCACACACACACACACACTCTGTCTCCCCCATCCCCTGCTCATACTCATGCACACACACACACACACTCTCTCTCTCAAAATAAATAAATAAACTTAATTTTTTTCTTTAAAAAAAGGAGGGACATCACGTGTTCATCCAAGGGTTTTGGTTCAGGGAAATACAAAAATGGAAGGGCCATTTACTGAAAGGAAAAAGACAAAAGGAGAAGCATATGTGAGGGAAGCTTTCCAGATTAACAATTTTAGGATGTCTCCCCAATTTGTAGGCAGAAGTGTAGGGTGGGCAGCATGATCACTGTCAGTATGCTGGCGAGACTGCTCAAAGAGTGAATGCATACAGAAGAGAGCTTGTGTCAGGGACAGAATCAGAAGCATACCACCAGGTAGAGGTCTGGGAGCCAAAGGGAGCCAGTGAAAAGAGAGAGGGGTGAGGAGCCAGGAGAGGAGGACGGAGATCTGAGAGCACTGGGAGACCCGGAAGCTAAATAAAGGTGCTTCAAAGTGAGATAGTTCTTCCACCAAGGGAAGGGAGTGTTTTTGTTTTAACTTTCCTTATTCACTTCATTTCTATCTCAGACTTCTGCACAGAGTCACGGGGCAATGGAGGGGACATCCATCCATCACTCTCGCTCAACAAAGTTCCGGAGTTGAATGGACTCCTTTTTAAAAATAAAACTCCAATTAAAGATCTAGTGATCAAAACAACACATTTCACTATGAAATATGTAAAGACCAAATGGGAAACAAAGTATTTTCCTGCCAACTGTGTAAAACAAAAAAAGCCTGGCTTACATATGTTTCTTCCATTTGTAAAACTGGCCCTTTGCCTCAGGCCTTATGAATGAACGATAAATCCCTGCTAGCTGCAAAGGTTCCTTGTGTTCATTTATTTTTCTTGTGCATGTTTGCATTTATAATCTTCCATTCTTCTTCATTAAGCAATGTGGATAAAGATCCCTATTCCTCTTATATATCAGAGGAATCTTTGCTAACTGGCTCAAACTCCAAAACCTGCACACCAAGGAGAGAAGGTCTCTGATGAGCTAAGATTTGGTGGTGTAGCCCCCGTCCCACATTCATCCACTTCTGCCACCAAGTCACCACTTTTGCTCATCCATCTCTGCACTTAGACTCCTCCCTAGTCCCATCTCTATACTGCGCATGTTTGCATTTATAATCTTCCATTCTTCCATTCCAGTCATTCCATTCCAGAATAATCTAAAAGTATAAACCTGGTACTTTGCCAGCCCTGTTGTCCACACCTCACTTGCCTCAAAGAAATTTAGGCTATTTGTGTAGCTATTTTCTCTGAATGGCTGATGCTCTTGTCCCTGTCCGTGTCAGTTCCCTGACCACACCCCAACAAACCAAGCTTCACCAATTCCTACCCATCTGTCAGATACCAGCTCTGATGACACCTCCCCTGACTGAAGTCCCTATCTCAACCAAGTGTCTTGCTATGACATCATCTTGTTTATTCCTGTCTGAGCATGTACCACCTGTAATCCTGGTGACTTTTTAATTACCTCTCCACATAAGAATTTAAGATCCATCCAGGGGCCACACTCATTGTTTTATGACCAGGGAATATACCTGTACTGTATGTGGCCCTTGCTACTAATTCTGTATGTATTTGTTGGAGGGGTAGAGGAAAGGGAAAAGGAAAGAAGGAAGGAAGGTAGGAAGAAAGAAAATAAGGTAAGGGAAGAAGGTACGAAGAAAGAAAAGGAAGGGAAGGGAAGGGAAGAAAGGAAGAAGAGAGGGAGGGAAGAAGGAAAAAAAGGAAAGAAGGAGGGAAGGGGTGGGAGGAGAGGAAGAAAGGAGAGCAGAAGAGAGGAAGCAGGAATGAAGGGAGAAGGAGAGAGAGCACTGGAGTCTGGTAACCAGGTTGCAAATCCTACCTCTACCGCTTAGTAGCCGTGAGGACTTGGGCAACAATAGACTGTCTCTGAGTTCCAGATTTCTCATCTGTAACACTGTCATAATAACACTATTTCAAGGGATTAACGTGAGAATTAAGTGAGAAAAATGCTGAGAACCTACAACAGCCACTGGCTCATAAAAGTTGCTATTTCCACCCCTTGACCTGGTAACCTCTGGAGTTTTCAGAGTTGGCCCAACCTTATGGTGTGTGAGAGATTATACCAATAACCAAGTACCCGTGGTCCACAAATGAGCCCATGGACCTGAAATCACAATCTCCCTCGGTGGGTCACCACTTCCTCACAGTGGTTATATGAGGAAGTGCTAAGGGCTGGAGAAGGTGTCTTAGGTAGTGTGTGACTCTTAACAATGGATGTTTGTCTCTTTGCTCTCAATAGGAGCCCCTTCCTTTTGTAGTAGTCCCAATGCTCTGGGTAGGGCTCTGCTCTAAGTCCTGTGATGTGGACAGTGCCAAGACCTAAGCCAACCAACTCATCACTCTACGCTGGCCACAGCAACTGGCTCAGAGTAGATGTGTGATCTAAACTAATCCAGTGATGACTTTTATAGAAGTAATCAATAATTACATCCCTCTCCCCATTTCTCTCGTCTTCCCTTTCCACTAGAGTGTGAGAGGATGGTACCTCTGGGACCAGTGCACCAAATGGGGCTGAGAGTAAAGCCTAGTCTAGTCTTCTGAAGGTGAGAAGTTAGAGGGACAGAACTTGATGCCAATGGTGTCATTTGAGCCCATGTCCATCCACGGGAGATAGTTTTCTAGGGGCTTTCTGTTGTCTCCATCTAGTTTTCTATGAAGACATCTGGAGTGAACTGCGTTCTCATTATTTCCATAGATACTTGCAGCTGGGCATCTCTAGTATACACCATGGCTGCTCACTAGATTTTACTTGTACAAATCAAGGGATTCATCAAAATATTTCTGTAATGTTTGTTCAACTTCAAAAATACTCAGGAGTAATTTCTTCAAAAGATTTCCAGTGGCATATGTGAAATTTCCTTTCAAAATTACGGACATCATATTTTAGTCTTTATGATAACGTTAGAGAACTCAGGAGACAAAAGGGTGTCTTTTTGTGTCCTCATCCTGTTCCTCAGAACCTCCTCCTGCCCTCGCTTTCAGTCAGTCTATGTCCTCTACTTCTTATTCCTTCTTTACTCCTTAACTATGGGCACTCTGTTACTCAACAACAATCCCTCAGTGAGGCCACCCCTTCAGCCTTATGGCTTCAACTAACCCCTTCTCAAGGTGGTGATGATATGGGGGGCAGGGGAGAAGAAGGAGAGCAGTGGTGGAGGTAGATAACCCTGCAGAATGGAAGTCAAGACTAAAAACAGGGCTGATAAAAGAAAATAAATATATTGGGCGCCTGGGTGGCTCAGTCGGTTAAGAATCCGACTTTGGCTCAGGTCATGATCTCATGGTTCATGGGTTCGGGCCCCACATCAGGCTCTGTGCTGACAGCTAGCTCAGAGCCTGGAGCCTGCCTCGGATTCTGCGTCTCCTTCTCTCTCTGACCCTCCCCTGCTCATGCTGTCTCTATCTCTCTCTCTCAGAAATAAATAAAACATTTAAAAAAAAAGAAAAGAAATATATCTGATTTTTCTACCTTAAAATCATTCAGTCCCTATTGAAATTTTTGCTTCATATCCTAGAGGTCCTTTAAGCCCTGTTAGAAAGACTCATGGGGAGAATGGTTATCTATGTATTCCAAATTTTCTTGCTTTTATCAGTTTGAGTGTTATCTTACCTGACCATATACAATATAATGATTTCTCAACATCTAGTTTGGGGTACAGATGGAACTTTAACTTATTTTTCCAACGGTGTGTTTAGAAGCAAAACATGGATAGGAAGGCTTTCTTTACAACACATTTGCTTTTTTAAAGTGTTTCTTTAGAACAAAAATCATATAAGCAATGCATATTCCTTACAGATAATCAGATATCAGAGAGGCAAAAGGAGACATTTAAGGCCACCTATGATACTAGCATCCATTTTCCACCTCACAACCATTGTTATTCTTAGTTAACATTATTTTAAATGACTACACAGTATTCCATTACTTGAGTGAATGATAAATTACTGATTAGTCTCCTTAATATTAAGCTACCTAGGCTGTGTTCTCTTTGTCACCAATGAAAATGACTGCAATAAACATTCTTGTAGTAAAACTACTGCACACACTGTCAACTTTTAAAGGAGTTGAATTATTAGTTAAACAGCATTGCATATTTCAGTCCATGTGCTTTCAAGAATGTTGTTCTAATTTATACTCTGAGCAGGATTCTGTCTTGCCAATGTCTACTTCGTCACCCCTGAGCCAATACTATGTATTATCATCTTTTAAAAAATCTTCCAGTAATTTTTAAAGGTTATAGTGTAGGGATGAACTTTTTCCATAGTCCAAATGAGTTAAAGACATAGAGGATATTCAACTTTAAAATTCCTGAATGGCCAAAGGGCTAGCTCTGTTGTGGGTCTCCAGAGAACACTGTACTACTTACTACAGAGTAGCACCTCCGGGTTATTTAGTAGAAAAGAAATGGATTGATAACTAAAGGTCAGATTTTTCAAACTTAATTTTGGATAAAAAACAATCTGGTGTTTTTGTTGCAGCAGTAGAGCCTTGCCTAGATGAAAGGCAAGCCTGCATAAATTATTCACTTGATGGCAGACATTTTTGGGGACGCTGGAAAATGTGGATTATTAATGGGCAGACCAGAACAATTCTCACATTACATATAGCTAAGGACTATCAGCTGGGGGAAAGCCCCAGACATTTTGCTTGTTATAATGTTCTAAAAATTCTCACAATAAGAAGTCATTTCTCATCAGAGTTGAACTCTGCATTGTATCGGAAAAATAAGTTTCCAATTAAAATTGTCATTCCTCAGCCTTATTTTGTGTGGTCATCTTGCTGAAAAATTATCCGGAATTCTGGCAATGTGGGGGAGTCCAAGGTCCTGCAGGTTTCCTGTGAGAACATGGGTTGGTAGAATCAGAAGGAAATTTGGCAAAGTCCAGATAAAACCACCACCATGATGCATTTGTATTTCCTGTTTGAAAAGCACATTGGTCCACATGACAGTCCAGGGATCCATGTAGATTAAGGAGGATCTGATAGGGAAGGAAGCCCGTTTCTGCAGCATTCACTGTGGAAATATCTGAACAGGATGCAAACCAACTCAGACCTTCTCCTGAACTCCCACCCTACCAGTGTCACTTTTCAACAGTGTGACTGCTTCCAGTTGGATGCTCTAAGCTGCTGGTTTTAATTAAAACTTAATTTGCAAAAATGTTTCATAATTTATGCATGTCATATAACTCCTCTGAGACTATGAACTTGGAGCCAACTTAGGGCCATATAAGGAGACAATGTACCGAGAGGTTGTGGGAGGAAAGGGATGCAGGAGGAGAAATACCAACAGGGGTGCAACAGAGGAAGGTACTGATACTTTCTTTCAGCTTCCCATCACCTGGATCTGCAGCCACTTGGGAGAGTCATGGGTCTTGATGTCTGGAAGCAGGGAGCCCATTTGGCAGGTCACAGACTTAGAGAATCAGAAGGGTCAGCAGTGGCCAGAATGGTCCTCCAAGGAAGGTCTTACCAGGGGAGATGATGAGCCAAAGAACCTGAAACCCTCCAAAAGAGATGAATGGGTTTCCACTCTCTCCACAAAAGGAGACATTGAAAACCCACAGAGGAAAATTCGTGAAAACTCAAGAGTCTGCAGTGAAACCATTACTTCACTCGACAGATGTCTTCCAAGAGAGAATTTGCAGGGATCTGCCAAATTGTCGAACCCACAAAGAAATCTGTATAGCAACTTAACTAGATATATTAGGCCTCCAAGAAAGAGGACTAGTAAGCCCCTCCCCTCAATACACATCTTTTGTTAGTTATAAAGTGAATGACTCTCCAGTCACTCCCCATATCTGCTGTAGAAAAAAAATACATATATATCGACAGAATTTGACATAGAAAAATCAAAGGGGACAGAAATGAAAGTACACATGTATTCTGCACACTCACAAAGAATGGCCCACAGTGTCAGTGCTATAATTTTTAGTGGTCAACATGATAAGCAATACATTTCACTGATATATGATCTCTATCTCTAGCTACAACTCAAAGGTCCTTCCGTTTCCTGCTGCCTATGAAAAACATTATTACCTACCAAGCAAAAGCAAGAGACTATGTAGTTTATCTATCAAGCTTGCATCTCACAGATGTGAACAAATTAAATAAACATTTAAGAGTAAAGGTATGAGCTGTGGGTGACAGATAATCCTCTGTTGATGTTCTCAATTAGGGGGTCCTTCAGGAAACTCCCCACTCGGTGACTCTGGCCTGTGAAAAGTCTGTGATTCTAGTTTATGAGCTCTTTTCTATGAAAACACCTACGGACATTTCCTTCTGTTACATATTGTTTTCACCTTGGTCCATTAATGAATGTATTTTATGTTTATTTGGAAAGAAAAAGAACTGCCAACGCCATGTGTTGAATAATTCTAGTTCTCTTTGTGCATCTGAGCACTTTGCAAGTCAAGACTGGATACTATTTACTAACAACAGAACTTGTACATACTGAGTGAGTGCTTACTCTCAGCCAGGCCAGGAATTAAGGGCTCTGAATGCATCCTCATGGGAAATTCTCACACCACTCTAGGGGCTAGATATAGCCATTTACATGGGAAAAGGAAGACTGACTCCAAACCTTGTTTTTTGACCCAATAGGATAAACAAGTCACATAATCCAATTAGTCTTTTTCTAAAAGCTTAGAATACTCTATTGGCGGATAATGAAAGGAATACAATATAAAAAATAAAAATTAAGTGGTCTGCTTGGCAGTGAACAGAAGGGAGCTTTGTCCTCCACTCATGCCTGTTGACATATTGACTCCTGTACTACTTCAGACTGATTTTGGTTATGTCTAGAAAGGAGGAGACCTATTAATGTGCTAGAACTGCTGATCTTTCAAAATACATTTTGCTCCTCACCCCCGAAATCTGGTGTTTGGCTATCTTTAAGCACATTTTGCCAAACACATGTTCCTATAATTTTGAAGTCCATGTGTATTTACAGTGGAATTTTTCTCATGGTCTTGATTAGTTTATAATTGTCATAAGACAGAGTAACTCTTATCAAATACGTTTATTTCCTAGTGCCTTTTTTGTTATTATAGGATTTTCTTTCTCTTACTTAAGAAAGTCAGGTCTAGGGGCGCCTGGGTGGCTTAGTCGGTTAAGCGTCCGACTTTCGCTCAGGTCATGATCCCGCGGTTCGTGGGTTCGAGCCCCGCGTCGGGCTCTGTGCTGACTGCCGGCTCAGAGCCTGGAGCCTGTTTCAGTCTGTGACTCCCTCTCTCTCTCTGGCCCTCCCCTGCTCGCGCTGTCTCTCTCTCTCTCCCAGAAATAAATAAAAACATTAAAAAAAAAAAGAAGAAAAAAGAAAGTCGGGTCTTACCAGTGACACTTGGGCCCATATCTCAAAGAGGCTAATGTACTTCTGAAGTTCATATATATATTTTTAGCTTTATTTATTTATTTTGAGAGAGAATGAGAGAGAGAGAGAGAGAGAGAGCACGTGCATGGGAAAGGGGTAGAGAGAGAAAGACAGAGAATACAGAGAATCCCAAGCCTGGTGCAGGGCTTGAATCCATGAACTGCAAGATTTTGATCTGAGCCAAAGTCAGATACTTAGTCAACTGAGCCACCTAGCTACTCCTGAAGTTCACATTTAAAACCTAGAAGAATCTGAATGTCAAAAGCTGAGTTACAAAATGCTGTCGTTTATAGTGAACTTAGAAGTTCGGTGACATGATCAAGGAAGTAAAAAAGAAGCATAAATAAAATAAAGAGGACTACCTCACAATTAACCTGACTGTATAATATTACATTTAAACAAATATTATCTCAAAGTCATATCCAGTAAATTGTCACTGTCTTAAAAAGTTAAGAAAAGAGATGAGCATTATTCTCTGGTAACAGTAATCTCAACCCAATATGTTTGTTAACCTTGAATACACAAATAAACAGGTGAAACAATTTAATTAAATAATGTTGAAGATAAAACAAACTAATAAACTAATCATCATCATTTTTTATTTCTAAATTTCTACTGAGGGCACAATAGAATAACTAGTATTGGATTAGCTCTCTTGACACAAATAGATAAGTGGACAGAATACACACACAGAAAAAGTACTTTGATATTGGTCAGCAATCAACCTGCTTTGCTTCCTTGAAGAAGACAAAAAAGTGAGGTGAGACTAATGATCACTCCAATATTTTGCCTGGAGGCAGTTATAAGACCCTTGAGTAGGAAATTGAGCCCATGCAAAGCCTAGTAAGTTGTACTGAATTGAGGGAGAATTAATCAGTTTATAGAGGCTGAGGTGGCTGAAATTTTCAAGGTACCTAACTGGAGTGAGAAAGCTATACAGAGAAAGAACTCCAGAAACATGCAGGGAGGTCTTCTTGAGCCTTTGATTTAATACTAAAATAATTATGTATAGTGTGAAACTCCACAGGACTGGGCAAAGCATGATTATGGGGGTGAAGGTAGGGTGAAGAGGGGAACTTCAATAAATTTTAAGCTAAAAAAATCTGGGGGTGCTCAGTCTGTTAAGCATCCGACTTTGGCTCAGGTCATGATCTCACTAGTTTGTGGGTTTGAGCCCCACATCAGGCTCTGTGCTGACAGCTCAGAGCCTGGAGCCTGTTTCAGATTCTGTGTCTCCCTCTCTCTCTGACCATCCCCTGTTCATGTTCTCTGTCTCTGTCTCTGTCTCTGTCTCTCTCTCTCAGAAATAAATAAAACATAAGCAAATTAAAAAAACAAAATTAAAAAAAATCTGTTGGGCTTCAACCATGGCTAGAAATTTACAAGTTCCAACCAGTCAGAAGAGAATTCTCTGTTAAATACGTGGAACATTTGGTAGGAACTCCAGAGTGGTTGTTCCTAGGATCACAACTAAACTAGCCCTAGACTGAAAGACACATCAGACTTGCCTAACCAAAGCTTAAAACAAAGCATTTAAAAGGCCAAGCTCATACATAAGTAAATTAACTGGCCACTAGAACAGAACTCAACACTCTTTAAAGGAAGACAACAAAACCCAGACACTTAATACCACATGCCCACAATCATGATGTCATTATGTCCAACAGTTAATTAAAAAGTTACTAGATATAGAAACAAGAAAATGTGACTCTTAAGAAGGAAAATAATCAATCAATGGAAATATACCCAGAAATGATGCAATTGGAAACATGACCTTAAAAAGTTATTAAAGATATAATCAAGGAGTTAAAGGAAAACTTGAACATTATGAAGAGAGAACTAAACACTAAAAATAAATGCCAAAACCCAGTAAAAATCAAAATGAAATAAAACCCCTAGAGTTGAAAAACATAGTACTTAAAATTTAAATAAAAGTAGAAAAAGGTCACTGGATGGGCTTAAGTGCAATTTAGATATTTCGGAAAGAAAGATCAGTGATTCTAAAGACACAGCAACAGAAGTGATTGAAATTGAAACAGAGAGAGAAAGGGAAAGGGGGAGGTTTTAAAGAGAATTCTAGTAGCCAGTAGGAAAGTATCAAGCAGATGAATATATGTGGAATTGAATTCCAGAATCATGTGCAGTAGAGGACAGTCCAAAAAGAAGTGAAAAAAAAAAATAGTGGCTAAATATCTTGAATTTAGTAAAATTTAGTAAAACATGCCAATTCAAGAAGCTTAATAATCAGGCAAGGGGTACCTGGGTGGCTCAGGTCATGATTTCATGGTTTGTGGGTTCAAACCCCATGTCAGGCTCTGCACTGACAGTTGGAGCCTCCTTCAGATTCTCTGTGACCCTCTCTCTCTCTCTCTGCCACTCCTCCACCCTCTCTTTCTGTCTCTCAAAAATAAATAAACATAAAAAACATAAAAAAACCTGAAGCAAGGCAAACCCACACAAAACAGATTCCAAGGCACAGTATAATAAACTTGCTGAAACCAATCAGAACAAAATCTTAAAATTAACTAATAAAATAAATGTACAGTACAAAGATAAGGATTATCATGACTTCTCACCAGAAAAAACAAGTCAGATGATAATATATCCACTGATTTAAAGTACTGTAATAATAATAATAAAAAAACGTACATTTAAAATTCTATATCCAGTGAAAATATCCCTCCAAAAGAAGGTGAAGCAAAACATTTCAGACAAAAAAAATGGATAAAATTCACTCTCAGCAGACTTGCACTTTGGAAAAGATTTTTTAAAAAGTTCTTCAGGCTGAAGGAAAATGATTCCAGATGGAAGCTTGATTCTATGCAAAAGAATAAATAGGACCAGAAATGGAAAATATGTGGGTAAACATGAGCTTTCTCCCCCCCCCACTTTTAAATTAACTATTTTAAGCAAAATAAAAGCAATGTATTGTGTGGAGTTTATAATATATGTGGGAGTGAAAAGTATGATAATAAGAGCACATAGGATGGAAGGAGGGCATAGGAATATACTATTGTAAGTTGCTTCCATTATGAGAAAGGGAGACCGTGAAAAGTTGAAGATGCAGATTGTTACATTAGAGCAACCACTGAAAAGACACAACTAAGAGGTACAGCTTAGCTAATAGGCTGATAGTGGAGATAATGTGGTTAGGGCCAACCAACCTCCCATGTAATTAGAAATTCACATATAACTTTTGACTACCCAGAAACCTAAATACAAATAGACTACTGTTGACTGAAAGCCTTACCAATAACATAAACAGTTGATTAATGCATATTTTGTATGAGATATATGTATGTATGTATATATATATATATATACATATATATCATTCTGTATTCTTACAATAAAGCTAGAGAAAAGAAAATGCTATTAAGAAAATTATAAGGAAAAGAAAATAGATTCATAGTACTGTACTATACTGCATGTATTGGAAAAAATCTGCATATAAGTGGACCTATGCAGTTCAAACCCATTTTGCTCAAGGATTATGTAAACACACATTATCTATATTTATGTGTACACATATGTACACCTATACGTACATATAATACATATACTTATTTATGACAATATGGTAGAGTTAAATGAAAAGAAATATAAGAGAATACATTAGATACCTATTTCTAACAATATGGTAGACTTGAAACTAAACAATAGAAGTAAATACTTTAAGTGTAAATGGATTAATTACATCATTTAAAAAGTAGAGACTGTCAGACTGGATAGAAAGAAAAAGAGATCGAAGTATACTTAGCCTAAAAAATATGCCTTTTAAGTAAAAAGATATGTAGGTTAAAGGTAAAAAGTAAATGGAAATATATACTGCAATATACAAATAAAACAATATAAAACAATAATCACAGAAAGTTGGGTGGCTGTATTAATATTAAACAAAATAGTCTTCAAGATGAGGACTATTGTAAGAGATAAGCAAAAATACTCATGATAATAAAATGGTCAATTATAAAGAACACATAATGTGTGCTCCTAATAACAGAGCTTCAAAATACATGACGCAAAAATTGGCAGAACCAAAAACCGAAACATATGAATTTAGAAGTTTCATTGGTGATTTCAGCAGTCCTCTCAGGAATTCATAAAACAACAGACAGAAAGTCAGTAAAGATACAAATGACATGAACAATGTTAACCAATTTCATCCAATTGTTATTTCTAGAACAAGAGGCACAACAACTGTAGCTTACATATTCTTTTCATGTATAAATATGAAAGGTTCACCAAGAAAGTCCATATGCTGGGCTATAAAACAAGTGTCAGGAAAAAAACATTAGTGAAATCATAGGATATTTTCTCTAAACACAAGAGAACCAAAATAGAAATCAGTAACAATAATGCATCCAGTAAAATCTGGAGGTATTAGGAAAATAACACCCATGAATCTAAATAACCCATGAGTCACAAAATCATTTCATCACAAGAAATATTTGAAAATATTTTGAACTGAATAAAAATAGAAATGTAACTATCAAAAGCTGTGAGATATGGCTAAAGTAATTCTTAGACAGAAGCATATGACTTCAAATGCTTACAATAGAAAAGGAGAAAAGTTTAATATTAATAGTCAAAGATTTACCTTAAGAAACTAGACAAAAACCAAATTAAACACAACATAATCAGAGGAAAAAAAAACTAAAAAAAAACCCCCAAAAAACAAAAAAAACCCCAAAAAACTGCCACAGAAAATGGATAGACAAAAAAAGTAAAATTGGTGAAACCAAAGTCTGGTTCTTTGAAAATAACCCCCAAAGTTGAAAAATGTATAGCTAGACTGATAACAAATTGTCAGTATCAGGAATGAACGCGGTGCTATCACCACACACAGATCCTAAATCTATTAAAGGTACAAGACAGTATTATGAACATCTTCAACTTACATGAAGACAAATTCAACAACTTACATAAGGTAGACAAATTCCTTTAAAAAATGAGCAAAACTGATATAAGAAATATAAAAATCTAAAAATCCCTAAATCTATAAAAGAAAATGAATTTGGAATTAAGACATACCCCACAAAGAGAGCTCAGGCCCAAACGGTTTCATTAGTGACTGCTAACAAGATTCAAGGAAAAACAGAGCAATCTTACACAAGCTTTTTCATAAGCTAAAGAAAGAAATACTTCTCAGATCATTTGTTAGGTGGCCATTGTCAAAACTCGACAAATTACAAAAATAAAAACCACCACCACCATCACTATCACCACCAAACTACAAACTGATATCCTTTGTGAACAGAAAAGCAAAGATCCAACAATATATAAAAAAGAAAAAAAAAATCATGACTGAAAGTGTTTATCACAGGAAGGCAAAGTTATTATGGTATTCTTATAACTGATATCAATCAGTATAATTTGCTACACAGGAAGATTGCATTTTCCAAAGTGGACCATAACAATACCTCCCATGCCATATTCTACTTACAATGTAATGTTTTTTTTTTTTTAATGTTTTATTTATTTCTAGGAGAGAGAGAGACAGCGTGAGCAGGGGAGGGTCAGAGAGAGAGGGAGTCACAGACTGAAACAGGCTCCAGGCTCTGAGCTGGCAGTCAGCACAGAGCCCGACGCGGGGCTCGAACCCACGAACTGCGAGNGCCATAACAATACCTCCCATGCCATACTCTACTTACAATGTAATTTTTTTTTTCATAGTTTATTGTCAAATTAGTTTCCACATAACACTCAGTGCTCATCCCCACAAGTGTCCTCCTCCATGCTCAACCCCCCCTCCCCCCACATCCATCAGTCCTCANACCAACCCTCAGTTTATTCTCTGTATTTAAGAGTCTCTTATGGTTTATCTTCCTCTCTGTTTTTATCTTAATTTTGCTTCCCTTCCCCTGTGTTCATCTGTTTTGTTTCTTAAATTCTACTTATGAGTGAAATCCTATATCTGTCTTTCTCTGACTGACTTATTTACTTAGTATAATACACTCTAGTTCCATCCCTGTTGCTGCAAATGGTATGATTTCATTCTTTTTCATTGCTGAGTAATACTCAATTATATATAATAAGAGTTTTTATTAAGATAAAAAATATATAATAAAATATATTAAAAACACATCTTTATTCATCAGTTGATTATTATTATACATAGTATTATTAACTATTAATTATATATACAATATATGTATATATATACACATATACACACACATACTCACACACATATATATATACACACAACATCTTCTTTATCCATTCATCAGTTGATGGACATGTGGGCTCTTTCCATACTTTGGCTATTGTCGATAGTGCTGCTATAAGCATTGGGGTGCATGTGCCCCATTGAATAAGCATTTTTGTATCCTTTGGATAAATACCTAGTAGTGGTTACTAGGTTGTAGCTTGATCATAGGGTAGTTCTATTTTTAATTTTTTGAGGAACCTCCATACTGTTTTCCAAACAGTATAATGTTGACATTCATGTAAAGTCTATCTTCCCACCCTTTTGTGATTGCCTCAACAAAGAGTATGGGGGAAATGGTACCATGTGATTTCCAGGGTTAGATTATAAATATGCACTTCTGCCATGCTCTGGAAATCCAGGTACCATGTTGTTGGAAGCCAAAACTAGCCCATGCAAAGCAATCACATGGGAAGACAATGTAGGTATGGCTAGTAGAGGTATTTGGCAGGCAGCTCACCTGAGGTCCTAGTCAACAGCCAGTATTAACCACCTGATCTGTAAAGAAAGATGCTTCCAAGTGATCTAGTTCCCAGCCACTGAGTTGAGTGGTTGAGTCTTCATAGTGTGAAGACCACAGATTTTGTGGCGTAGTGGTAAGTCAGCCTTGAGGTTTCTGCCACATCATTTGTGAGACTAGAAAAGCGGTTGTTTCACACCATTATGTTTGAGGGGGTTTGCTAAGCAACATTAGTAATAGGAAGTAAGTATCATAATCCCTGTTTTACAAAAGAGGAAACTTCACCTCATGAGAGTGACCTGAACAAGCTAGCATGGGTGGTGAGTGGCAAAGTTGGGGTATCGATCCAACCCAAAGGCACTGCATGCAACTGATCTGGATAAAAGGAGGTCTGCGTGTGGTGCCACCTCATATCCCAGGGTTGTAGAATGGGGCTATAAGAGGCTTTGATGCCACCTTCACAAAACCATGATCTGTCTCCAGTAACTCCTTTTCTTTCGGGAAGACATCTGAGGTCAGGGTCTGGTATGTATGGGTCACGCAGCCAAAACCATCTTGCTATTAAACCTTTAGCAAAGATATATCCCCACTGTCTACATTTGCAAAGCTCAAGTAGCTCAATCAGCCATGAATTCTGGGCATTTATACAAGAGTTGGTTGAAACACGAGCTTAAGGAACTCTTGCCAAACAGCTGCAGAGAGTACAGGAAGTAGAGGAATAAAACCTGTTACAGGCTTGGTTCCCACTTGTGAGCAGCACAGGAGATATCAGGGGGTGAACCAGCAAATATTTATTATAACAGGGCAAATAGAATTGATTCATTTCCTTCCTAGAAAGATGACTACACTTGGGATGGTGGAGACGGGTTGGCATTTTCTATTTTCTGTTGTCCTCTCCTCTATTCTTCCCCAACCCGGCCAGTCCTCTTCCCCTTTATACAAACATCAGTTTATTCTCCACAGAGATACAAGTCCTCTACCCCCAGACTTGAACAAAACCTCCACACTGCAGAAAAGTAACAGGATCTGCTTAAATTCATAGGCTGTTAGATCTAGAAGGGATCCAGACAAAATTGCTGCCTTTGGCCTGAATAAAATCCATCCCTTCTTCAGGTAATAGCACTTTGATTTGCCTATGAGACAGAAACCACCCCCTTTTCTCAGGTCTGGCAGTGAGACTGGAGCTGACTCCCTGTTCCTGCAATCCACGGATAGGCATGTGACTCATGCCTGTCCAATCAGAACACTCCATCCTGATGACCAATGTGGCTGGTTCAGGCATGTGGTTGCAGCTTCCAAGAGTCAGCACCAGGGCCTTAGCTAGAACTTAGAAGAAAGAGATTATTTTCTTCCGGGGACAGGGGCTCCACTGGTACGATGTCAACCTGGAGCTGTTGGCAACTGTCTTGACATCACAAGGGGAGGGGATCTCACCTGAGAATAAAGCCACATGGAGGAAAACAGCCAAGAGATGGCAAGAGGCAGATTTCTAAGAACATTTGGGCACATAAGATCCAGTGATGTCTGGAGAGATTACGCATGGACTCTTCAGTTTTATGACTGAATAGATCCTTCTTAATCATACAAGTCTGGCTGAACTGGATTTCTGTCACAGCCGGAGACCTGATTTACTTTGACAGCATACTATCAGTTATCTACATGAGCGTTTCATGAAGTCAGCTCTGTGGAGTCTCCAAATTCTGTGAACCAGAGAATGATCAACAGGGGCTTTGACCCC